>NW_024713129.1:26849051-26988087 GCF_018991925.1 Homarus americanus
ACTTAACGTCCGACGTTGCTTCATCAAGCCTGATCTAGCTATGACGACTGCCACCTATTTGGACAAGGGCTCGCTTGGATCGAGGCTCAATATTAATCTTTAGTTCAGCTGTGTTAGGAAACACTGGGCAAACCAAGATGTTATATGCAACGTCAGAACTTTCATTGTGCATTGAGAACCAGTAACCCTCTTACTTCAGTATCGAGTAAGGTCAGAGAACGAAATGAAAAACTGAATAGACATTCATAAAAGTCTCATGATAGTCACCCGCAAGACACACGGTTTTAAGTGGCTTGTAACATCCTCAGTAGAGTAAATTATTTACCCATAACTTGCGTGACCTTCAAGATAATTTTAACATATTTACTTCGTTAGAGCCTGGATATGGATATATGAATTTTATTGTTTGCAATATGTAGACAAGAATGTTTTAGATAAGTTACTCCTCTAGTATGGGAGAGAATGGAATATCGGATGTGGTTTTATGGTACGCTCTTCTATTTTTCTGTTAAGGATTTCTATACAAATAACAAATATTATTACGAATACAAATAATAACATTAACGTCAATAATGCTCATAATAGGGCAATAGTGGAGCAGACGTTAGCATCAGAAGGAGTTTGTGGATTTCGTTTATATTTTGTAGTCGTTCTTTGGATGGATGATATTTACTAACAAAATCGATACCATAACGTTTATTATAATTACATTACAATTTATTTTTTTTGTTTTTCATTATCTACGATTATAAATCACTTGTGGTGGGCAGGGCACGTAGGATGTGCTTTGTACCGCAAGTAATTAATTTTTTACCTTACATATTTCACCCAAGAAATCTGCAGTGGTTGTTGTCGTCCGCTCTTAAACTAATAAATTATGAATCGGTCTCGTTTAACTTTACAATAGACGATGTAGCCTCATATCGGGGGTTTTATTTCCATAAATGCTGGCTTGATTGTCTTTTGTTTTCATGTTATAGACTTCAATGTTCAGATTCGTGAGTCCATTGGCTTGAGGAAATCCCTTTTTTTTCTTTTGGCACCTAGGTTATTAGTAAATGATGATAATTAGTTGGATTCGATTTCCATGATACAGATATGTGTACATTTCCAATTTATTTGGAGTATAATTAGATTCTAAGTAAACTGTATGTTTGTATACTTATTGTTCTTCCTCAAGAAGGATTGAGGAAGAAGAAAGCCATATTGTGTTTCAATAGCGTTGTTGTCGCGTCGTGTTCGGTATTATATCGCAATTTATCTGTGCTTGTGGACGATGCAGACTGTCTCCAAGATTTCATCTGTCAACATGTACTAGTTGACAGAGCGTGCAAGTGTTGAAAATGTGGCAGAGAACTGACAGTGAGAAGAAATATGTGTTTCGGTGCAACAACTGATAGTACTCTTACGTCCACCAAAAAACGTAAAATTACAAAAAGCTTGTTTTCCAGCATCTTCGTGGTATAGATTCATATAATAATTTTCTCTTCTATTTTTAATATTTTTTTACTCATATTTTTTCGCCCTCCAGGCCCCGTTGTGGGTCGATGACGACCTGTGCCCGGGTGGACTAATCCCCGTAAAAAAAAAAAAAAAAATGCCGCTTCAAGAAAATTACTTTTATTGGTACCAGATACCAAAGTAAGTTCCTTTTGCTTAATATGTTGGGGGGTCCACCCCCTGGCTAGGAAGTTTGGTAAGGTGGGTTTAGTTGGTCAGGTCAGGTTCTGTTAGGTTCAGTGCAATGTCGTATCTCCATAAATTTGGTTCAATTCCATAACTTTTTTCTACTGCTAACCGTGTTCTCCACCTTTACAAATAATAATAATAATAATAATAATAATAATAATAATAATAATAATAATAATAACTGGGTCAAAAACATATTAAATATCTTACAAGGGCTAAAACAGTACGAATTATACAGAGAGTTCTATATCATAATTTCGTCATCTTTGTTGTACAAGTATATTACTCAACTTGTTACGCGATTGAAGACCTTAGTTGTTGAAGTGCAGTAATAACATTATCACAGCAATATGAAGGGGAAAAACGACAGAGCATTGCCTGGATACACAGAATAACAGACATGCCGATAACATTACTCGCTGAAACACCTAGTGAACGGCGCTTAATAACCATGGCAGTTGAAACACCTATAACTAAGACCTAGTAGACGGTGCTTAATAACCATGGCAGTTGAAACACCTAAAACTAAGACCTAGTGAACGGTGCTTAATAACCATGGCAGTTGAAACACCTAAAACTAAGACCTAGTGAACGGTGCTTAATAACCATGGCAGTTGAAACACCTATAACTAAGACCTAGTGAACGGTGCTTAATAACCATGGCAGTTGAAACACCTAAAACTAAGACCCTAGTGAACGGTGCTTATACCATGGCAGTTGAAACACCTAAAACTAAGACCTAGTGAACGGTGCTTAATAACCATGGCAGTTGAAACACCTATAACTAAGACCTAGTGAACGGTGCTTAATAACCATGGCAGTTGAAACACCTAAAACTAAGACCTAGTGAACGGTGCTTAATAACCCTGGCAGTTGAAACACCTAAAACTAAGACCTAGTGAACGGTGCTTAATAACCATGGCAGTTGAAACACCTATAACTAAGACCTAGTGAACGGTGCTTAATAACCATGGCAGTTGAAACACCTAAAACTAAGACCTACTTAACAGTGCTTGATAATCCTGGAAGTTGAAACCCCTTTAACAAAGACCTAGTGAACGGTGCTTGATAACCCTGACAGATGAAGTACTTAAAACTAAGACCTAGTGTACGATGCTTAATATATGAGAAAATAAGATGAAAGGAAGAACATCAAACCGAAAAGTAAAAAAAATGCAAAATAAAGCTGTGTTTATTCTGGCTTTCACGCCTTTACAACTTCGGGCTTTAAAAGGATAATAACCCCTTGAGAATGAGGACCCAACCCTTTGAGTGCGAGAAGTTAAATTACCCGTGTTCAAAATCATTAGCCCCTCTAGTGTGAAAGGTTAATGCACCTGGGAATGAATATCTCGGTCTTCCTGCTCAAGGGGTTAACAACTTATGATAGTAATCCTCTTGGGTAGAGGTACTATTTTTTTTCTGCCCTACCAAACCGATAGAGGCAGTGTTGATATAGTACAATGAAAAATACCTTTGGAACTTAAAGAAGGAATGTAACCACCACTGAACTTGACCGCCTTCACTTTCTCAAGCGTAAAGTTAGGTACCTTTCCACAAACGGGTGGACTGGAGTGTCCTGGACGGACGTGAACCAGCAACCCTTTGGCTAATAATAATAATAATAATAATAATAATAATAATAATAATAATAATAATAATAATAATAATAATAATAAGTTTTATTTCGTCAATTTGGCCAACGACAGCTGACAAAGCGATGAGGAGCTTGTTTCCGGTAGCCATTATGCCAGCAGTATCTGATGTTCTTAGGGCCAGGAGATCACCCATCCAAGTACTACCCAGGCTCAAAGTTGCTTAAATTCGCTGATCGGACAAGAAGCGGTGTGTTCAACGTGGTACTTCGCTGATAAGAGATGAATGTTCTTTTCTCTCGACATACAAACCCGTTATGAACCGTATACAGTATACTTTGCCCTGGCCATTGAAACACGTAAGTACACGAAGACAAAGAAGACACCAGACCATTAAGCTTGTAATACATACGATACTTAATAATATGTTTTTCCAACTTTCAGTAAATATCTTAATTATAGCTTTTCAGTAATAACCTCCGAGAGATTAATTATAAGAAAGTTTGACAGCCATAGCTCAAGGTGTTCTGGAAGTTGAGGAGACTGAACCATCTCCCCCATAATTTGACCTGTGATATCTTGGTGGAGAGCGATGTCGAAAAATTCTTATACCTGTCATTATTACTCTTTATAGTGCTTAAGTCTTACTCGTAGTTATATGAACTTGGTGAGAATATTATGAAAAAAATACACTAAGCTCTACCGTCTACATGACACGTGTTTATACTACGTGAATCTTTATTTGTCCTCGAAGCTCTGTGTTGGAAAGGGGAGGTTAAGAGGTGAGGAGGGGTACTTTAACATAATAGGTGACCAATAGTTATTTTATATTTATCTTATATATCATAGGTGAGGAAGATGAAGATACGTAATTTAATCGTATGACAACGAGTAGAGTTTATGCCGTAAATTTATGAGTATTTGCCGTGAATTTATGAATGTATTCCATAAATTTATGAGTGTATGCCGAAAATGTGTGAGTGCATGCCATAAATTATCAGTATATCTCATAAATTTATGAGCGTATGTCGGAAATTTATGAGTGCATGCCATAAATATAAGAGTGTATGCCGTAAATTTATGAGTACATGCCGTAA
Organism: Homarus americanus; assembly: GCF_018991925.1. Taxonomy (NCBI): domain Eukaryota; kingdom Metazoa; phylum Arthropoda; class Malacostraca; order Decapoda; family Nephropidae; genus Homarus; species Homarus americanus. Next base: position 26,853,433 of record NW_024713129.1, read on the forward strand.
ATTTATGCGGGAATGCCGTAAATTTATGAGTGTATGTCGTAAATTTATGAGTGACTGCCGTAAATTTATTAATTTATGCCGTAAATTTATGAGTGAAAGCCGTAAATTTATGAATTTATGCCGTAAATTTATGAATTTAAGTTGTAAATTTATGAGTATATGACTTAAATTTATCACTGTATGCCCTAAATTTATGAAAGTATGCCGTAAATTTTCAGTGTATTCCGTAAATATATGAGTGTACACAATAAACTTTAGCGTGCATGCCGTAAGTTTATGAATGTATGACGTAAATTTTTGTTAATCTTAAACCTATGGGTGTATGCCGAAAATTTCTGAGTGTTTGAGGTAAACTTATGAGTGTATGCCGTAAATTTATGAGCGAAAGCTAAAGTTTTTGAAATGCGAGGAAAGAAGGAGAGGAAAGTTGATGAAGCTCGACTAAATGGAACTTACATAGAGTACCGGCGACATGAGAGGTAAATGAATTGTATTGGGAAGGGATTGATAGGGCGAGATGATAAATTAATTAATTTATTTAGTGTAATGATTATATAACTTTTGTGACGCATGTCATACAAAAAACATTAGATTTTATAAGAGTATTTCCCATAATCAGTTGATCTTTCTTATCATCTCACCACTTACCAGCTTATATAAACTAGCCGTTCGGGCGGTTGGTCTATCCAATGTGAGTACAAGATGAAACCGGACTCCAGGTCACACTGGATAACACCCTTCTCACGCGTGTCCAGTATTCTCTCTGACACCAACTGTAGGAGCATCGAGGCTACCATTATCCATGAACAACTACGTTGGACTGGCTAAGTTACCCGCATGGGCGACAGTAGACTGCCAAAGCAGCTACTTTACTGTCGCCTAACGTTTGCGGTCAAATGAAAGGGTATAAGGATAGTCTTAAGACAAACCTGAAAAAGTGGAAACGACCCTTTCATCTGGGAGACGATTACTCCACACCGTAACGCTTGGAGGAGCACCACACGGGTACGTTTCAATACTTTTGAGTTAGCCCGACTGCATACCAAGGCAGACAAGCGCCAACGCTGGAGAGACGCTACCACCGCCTCTCCCGCACTAGATGTAGCCTTCCACATGTGCAGCATCTCACCAACGCAGGTGACATCCCCTAATAACTCATATTATTGTCCCATAGCTGGATGAACGTCATACTCGATTCCGAGTGACAGCACAGTAGTAGTACGTGTGTCCGAGCCAAAAAGGACTCGAACCTTTGACATACTGATGACAGATACGCGGGTTACCGCTGTACAACCAACACCCTTTGAAATGATTAGTTTGTGATTGACATAAAGACCAAACTTTAGCTAATTTAGGCAAGAGAAAGAGGTTAACTTTCACCGATTTAAATAATATCAATAACATTTCTTGAAACCCAGCATTAAAGTTTCAAGGCAAATTCGAATTGGTTTTTGGAACTGCAGGGATAACGACCCACAAACAAACACACAAACAAAGAAACTTAGTCAGCAGTTCAATATATTAGCGAAACATTATATATAGACAAAATAAGCAGGCTTTAAGCCTCCAATTATTTTATATTAAATGACTCGTATAATAATTAAGCTTAAACAACATGAGATAAGATCCATTGGGCATTTAAAGGCGTATCGAGAATAAGAGTCACTGGGCCTATAGACCCGTGTGAGTGTAAGGGTATGTTGGAATGAACACACACACACACACACACACACACACACACACACACACACACACACACTCACACTCGCACACACAAAACCAATCTCCCTGCCAATCTACCAGCCCCCTTTCCCACTGACTTAGGAGAAGAATTTGAAGTAGCAAAACGTCTGGACAAACTGAAGTTAAAACGCTTCACCACCTCCATTGACTTACCAATGAAACTCTTCAAGGATTTCTTCCCGGAGCTAGCTAAATCCCTCTGCTCCATCATCAATGCTTCCCTCAGTCAAGCCAGATGCCCAACTGACTAAAAGACTTCATATGTGTCACTAATGCCCAAGTCAACCAGCCCACAATCTTTAAATCAGCGACGACCCATTGCAATCACCCCAATACCCAGTTGTTGTGTTTGACTGGGATTATGCTGATATTGTAGGCGCTGTAGATCCTCAGCAATTTGGTAATATGAAAAGTTCCTTCACCACTCACTGTCTTGCCAGCTTTCTCGACTACATATACCGCCATCTGGAAAAACGAAAAACGTCTGTGGCTGTCGCCTTCATTGACTTCACCAAGGCATTCGACCTAGTCGACCACATTTTAATTATCAACAAAGCTATCGACCTCGGGTTTCGAAGAACTCTTATACCATGGCTTACAGACGTCCTCAGAAACCGACGCCAAGCTGTACGCTTCCGAGGGGCTGTCTCCACCTTTCAGTCACTCACCTGTGGCGTCCCCCAAGGCACCAAGATGGGACCACTATGCTTCCTTATGCTTATCAATGATGCCCTAAGAGAAACCCCTGCTCGCTGGAAATATGTCGACGACTCCACCGTTGGGATCAGTGTCAACAATTTTGCTCCCGACTATACCGTCCTTCAGGATTTATTGAAAAGTCTCCAAAACTGGGCCACCAACAACCAAGTCAGCATCACCCATACCAAGACCATGGTTATACACATCAACCTCTCCTTCGACGTTATCCCACCCCCTTCCATTATTTTAGGTCCCAACACACTCCAGGTTGTAGATTCAACTAAGCTCCTTGGCGTCACTATAGACAACAAACTAAATTCGAAACCACACGTCAGTGAAGTTGTCAAATCCTCCAGTTTCCGTCTCTACCTCCTCCGCCGACTCAAGTCCCTCGGAGTTCCTGCACCCGAGCTCCTCAGTGTTTACTCAACATTCATACTTCTCAAGGTCACCTATGCCTCCCCTACCTGGTCTTCCTCCCTAAATGCCACACAACGTAAACACCTAGAAAAAAGTGCAAAAGAGGGCATGCAAGATTATTCTATCCCCTTCCCACTCCACATATCAAGAAGCGCTCAACACACTGACCCTCTCGGCTCTCTCTGACCATCACCACGACCTCATCTGCAAATTTGGTGAGAAGCTTCTGCACCATCCTCGACACCGGTCCTACTACCACCCGAGATCCCTCGTCCGAGAATTACTGTTCGAACACCACAACCGCATCCAGCCCATACGAGCACGAACTGATCGCTATAAGAACAGCCCAGTTCCAACCATTATAAAAGTTATCAATAACATGTAATCAACCAGTGTATTCACACCCAGTCAATCTTACTTTTTGCACTGTCACTATGTTGAAATGCCCTGTAGTTTGAGCTTCTCCCCACTTAGTTATTATATATCATATTTGTATCACTGATGTTTCGTGTATATTATTTGTCAATCAACTGACCCATTCCCTAATTATGTAACTATATTTTCAGCGTTCTCGCTGCCTTGCTCATTCAACAAACCGTTTATTATCATCATCAATATTATTATTATTATTATTATTATTATTATTATTATTATTATTATTATTATTATTATTATTATTATTATTATTATTATTATTATTATTATTATTATTATTATTATTATTATTGTAAACGCCTTAGTTAAGGACGTTCAGGTTACGGGCAAGTCGAAGGGAATGATTGTAACCCGTCTTTTGACGCATTCAATATTTATTGATGTGGTCAAAACCTGCAGAGGAGAAGGCGTTCATAATATTACAAGGTGATCCATCTGATACATAATTAGTTAGTCTCACACAATTTTATCTTAATTACAATTTATTAAACATACTGACATAACACAAAGTTCATAACTATTAATCTTAGCTTCGCTTCACTCTGCATTGTCTTATTATTCCAGGATAGGCAGAAACGAGTAGGCGTAATTATTCAACAATATTTCAGTACCGAGGGGTATAGTCCACTCAGCAGAACCAGGACTTGTCTGTAAACACTTCTACATCTGGCGAGGTCACAGGTCGAAAGATTTAATGGCATCACACACTAGCACTGTAGTATTCCTCCCCACAAGGAATGTCAACAAAATCCCGCCAAAAGTGACAATATCGTTTCAGAAAATTGTGGGATCAGTGTTGAACTGTGATGAACAGTGCTTAGAACAGTGAATTCAGCACTGCAGTAGATAAACACCCCTGGAACCGACCACGATAAGCTGACCAGGTGGTATAGTGTTAATCAGTCCACTCTAGAAACAAACGTGGGTCGACTTGACACCTGAACAACAAATATCACAACATCACTTAGCAGATAGAGAGGTACTGTGACACCACACCACACCACACCACACACCATTCGGTGTCTCGTACTGTAACACCATACCCCCGGTGTCTCCATGACCACATGAGGTCCTTCATATCAACACATGAGGACGAGTAACTACATCACGTGGACTCCGCACCACCACACCACACCACACCACACCACACCACCCGGTGTCTCCATTACCACGTGAGGTTTTCATGTCAATACCTTTGGACGAGTTACTACACCAAGAGACCTACGTGATCCCACACAATAGGGAAGAGACCAACCAGCCCGGGCCATCAACTGTAAACTATAATTTGTATGTTCAATTCATGTTCTTTCTCCTTTAAATAATGAAAACTTTTGTTAAATGACCCACCTTCCTTATGTTTTTGTGTATAATAAGTTATATTTATCCAGTGTATATTTTCAGCCTTTTGGCTGTATATATATATATATATATATATATATATATATATATATATATATATATATATATATATATATATATATATATATATATATATATATATAATCATTTTACGTCCATCACCAGTAGGTCGAGGGTTCGATTCCTTGCTGGTGAGGTCGTTGATTATATGTTCAAAGTCTGCGTGTTATATGGACTAAAAATGAAGTATATATATGTACCTCGCGTTTCATACCAGCTGGATTCGGTAAAATGCTACTGACACCACATAAGAGGCACGGGCAGTTTCCCATTGAGGTTCACGGCGCCATCAGCTCGATGAACAGGCTTTGTGTGAAATATAACAGAGTCTAGAACTGCTTTTAGTGTCCTTGTGGCCTAGCCGGTAAGCGTTCCCTAGTCACACCCAGTAGGTCGAGGGTTCGATTCCTTGCTGGTGAGGTCGTTGATTATATATATATATATATATATATATATATATATATATATATATATATATATATATATATATATATATATATATATATATATATATATATGCAAGTAAATAATCACTGTAGGTGCGCGTGATCCAGGTTTATGCTGATAACCACAATGAAAAAAGAAAACACGAAGTGAGAAACAAAATATGTATGTTGTGTTGTCAATAGTAAGAGAAACAATTGAGACCCTGCAATTGTGTGTAAATGAGGCAGAAAGTCAAATCAGCAACCTGGGACTTGGACACAATTTTCTTGATGCCATATGGCAGCAGGGTCTACCATTAGACAATACATTATGCTTCCAATATCTTCCCAGACGGTAATACCTCCCTGTTTGGTAGCTGCCTACTACCTATACATAAAAGCACATACAGAGACACATACACATGCAAACACACATGTAAGCACACACACACGCGCATACACAATCACACACACACACACACACACACACACACACACACATTACGCTTCAGTCCATCAACACGATTTTCCAACAATCTGACCAAGATCCAAGAGACAAATATAAAACAAAATAGCACTAGTCACTTGTACTGTAACCTCACCCACTTTTGTATATCAACATGACTATTATTTTTCGATGACGCAACTCGCTATTCATGTGCCGTAAGCTGAGGTAGCCCCGTTATCGGTGCCTACGGATACTTCAACAGAGTAAAGCGTCCAGGAAGCCCCAGACACCTACTCCTTAACTCCGGCCTTGTGGAAAATGAAATGGTTCAGTGTGTTGCGACAAACGCCGATTAGTTAGGGGAATTCTGAAATTGTTTATCTGGATGTGTGTATGTGTCGGTTGTGTGTGTGTGTGTGTTGGTTGTGTGTATGTGTGTACGTGTCGTGTGTGTGTGTTTGTCGTTTGTGTGTATAACGTGTGTAACAAGTGGACCGAGTTCGATCACCGGGCAGGATGAAACTATTGGCAAGTTTTTTTTTACGCCATTTGCCTCTGTCTACCCAGCAGTAATTGGGAACTGGATGTTAATCGATTTGCGGATCGTGTTCCGGGGTAGTAGTTAGCTAGTGCAGTTGGCGAGTTGTACGGTCTCCTTGGACTATTCCTTGACAGTGACTCGTACAGCTCGTTAACTCAGGGTGTGGTTGTTGTGTTGATGACAGCTTCTACACCTTAAACAAATTCGTTCTAGGTGGCCCTGGGGCCGGCCATCGTCTTACAAGAGGGACAACCATCATATGCCGCGTGTGTGTGTATCTATCGCCAATTTTGTTTAAACATTCGGGGCAGTAAGTCCGAAGAAGAATTAGGAACATTGTGTAACCCGACAAATGGATTCGTCAAACTCGAATAGAAATTTTGACGAATCCATTTGTAGGTTAATTAAAGGTAACCCAATGTTGGGTTCCTTCTCTGACTTACTGCCTCAAATAATTAAAAAAAAAGCGTATATTGTATGTGTACCAATATACCTGCACGTCACACACAGAGGAACCCCGTGCTACACGAGCATCAACTAACAAAGTTAAGTGGACCACGGATATTGAATCGCTGTAGCACTATGACCTCGCCTCCCAACAAACGCTTCTCACACTTTGACTCAACCATCACTTTCAAGCCTATATCCTGTATCTCTCTCTCTCTCTCCCAATATATATATATATATATATATATATATATATATATATATATATATATATATATATATATATATATATATATATATATATATATATATATATATATATATATATATATATATATATATAAAACAAAGAAGTACACAACAAAGTCTGTATAGTAGGCGATTTTAACCTTGGCCAAATAGATTGGACTGACCTTACGGGTAACTCAGTATCAGAGGATTTCCTCGAAACGATCCAGGACTGTTTCCTAATTCAACATATAACCGAACCCACCCGGGGTAATAATATACTAGATTTAGTTCTGTCGAACAGAGAAAACCTCATTAGCAATGTTGAGGTAGGGAACGAACTTGCAAACAGCGATCACAAAGAAATTAGATTTCAGTTAGATTTTCAGGTCAGACGTAAAGGGAATTCCACTAAAGTCCCAGATTTCAAAAGGGCAAATTTTGATAGTTTAAAGAGGCAGCTGAGAGAGGGGGTGTCACGCTTGGATGTGAACCTGACAGATGACACGGACCTGATAATGAGATCTGAGATTGCAGAGTTCCATGACAACTTAAATAATGAGTTACTTGATGCAAAAAGGCAGAAAAACTCAGATAAGACAACAATGACCCTAAATGGATAAATAATTATTTAAAGAACATTATTGGCCAAAGGAAGGCTATAGGTAGAAGGATAAATCGTGGCGAAATTTACCTCCGGGAGTATTATAAGGTATTGGCCGGTAGGGTTTAGACCGAGATAAGAAAATCCAAGAGGAATTATGAACTGAAGATAGCAGGGGAGGCGAAAACAAACCCCAAGAAATTCTACCAAATGTATCAAACTAAAACACGAGATAAGATTGGACCAATACTTTCAGATACCGGCGAGCTAACTGATAATGACGGAGAAATGAGCAATAATCTGAATAAATATTTTTCAACAGTTTTCACCACCGAAAACTTAAACATGATACCAGAGGCACCGACTCTATTCAGAGGTAGTGAAGAAAACAAATTAAGCGAGATAGTAGTGACTAGTAACGATGTTAATAAGCAAATAGAAAAACTGAAACCTAATAAATCACCTGGTCCCGATGAGATATTTGCCAGAGTATTAAAGGAATGTAAGGATGAGCTTAGTATGCCCTTAGCAAAGTTGTTTAACATGTCATTAAAAACAGGTGTAGTACCAGAATCCTGGAGGATAGCGAATGTAATACCGATTTTCAAGAAGGGGGATAGATCACTATCCTCTAACTACCGCCCAATCAGTCTAACATCAATAGTAGGTAAATTGCTAGAATCAATTATTTCAACTCTATTCGAAACCACCTGGAGAAACATAAGTTGATCAATGATTCCCAACATGGCTTCACAAGCGGGTGCTCATGCCTAACTAATGTATTAACATTCTTTTCATTAGTTTTCGAATCGGTGGACGAGGGGCACAATTATGATGTGGTATATCTCGACTTTAGCAAAGCCTTCGACAGATTCCCCCACGAAAGACTAATTAGAAAGGTAGAAGCACATGGCATCAAAGGTAATATCCTTAAATGGATTAGGGCGTGGTTACGGGACAGGAAACAGCGAGTGAGCATAAACGGCACTAAATCCCATTGGAGCAACGTCATTAGTTGCTCAGTACTTGGACCATTATTATTTATTATATACATAAACGACATAGATATCGGCATAGACAGCAACATAAGTAAATTTGCTGATGACACTAAAATAGGACGTGTAATTAAATCTGACGAGCACTCTGCAAAACTACAGGAAGATCTAAAAAAATATTTCGAATTTCGGAAAAATGGCAGATGAAATTCAATGTGGACAAATGTAAAGTACTCAGTATAGGAGATGTAAACAGGGAAACCAGATACCAGATGAACTACGATGCCATAGAGAAATCTGACTGCGAGAGAGATTTAGGAGTAATGCTAAGTAGGAATCTTAAGCCAAGTAAACAATGTGTTTTTGCTCGTAACAAGGCTAATAGTGTACTTGGGTTCATACAAAGGAGTGTTAATTACGAGACTAGCGAGGTCATCTTAATCATAATATCTAGCGCCTGTGAGACCTCACCTGGATTACGCAGTTCAGTTCTGGTCACCGTATTACAGAATGGATATAGAATCATTGGAAAGAATCCAGAGGAGAATGACAAGACTAATCCCGGGCATTAGGAACCTTGAATACAGAGACAGGTTAAAGCATCTTAATTTGCACTCCCTCGAGAGACGTAGAGTGAGGGGCGACATGATAGAGGTGTATAAATGGAAGTCAGGGTTAAACAGAGGGGACATTACAAAGGTACTCAAACTATCCAACCAGGAGCGAACTCGTAACAATGGTTTTAAATTAGACAAATTTAGATTTCGGTGTGAAATAGGTAAACACTGGTTTGAAAACAGAGTAGTGGATGAATGGAACAAGTTACCAAATATCATCATTAACTGGAATACGCTGGATAGCTTCAAACATAGGTTGGATGCTTATATGAGCAATATGGGTTGGGTATAAACGGGACTGCCCAGTATGGGTCAATAGGCCCGCTGCAGTTTCCTCCATTCTTATGTTCTTAGGTTCTTAAGTATGTCTGTGTGTTTGTGTGTCCGTACGAGAATCTCGGAAACTACTTTACCGATCTGTAGTGATGATGGATGGTGTTATATGTAGTGATGATGGATGGTGTTATATGTAGTGATGATGGGTGGTGTTATATGTAGTGATGATGGGTGGTGTTATATGTAGTGATGATTGGATTCTGTTATAAGTAGTGATGATGGATGGTGTTATATGTAGTGATGATGGATGGTGTTATATGTAGTGATGATGGATGATGATGTTATATGTAGTGATGATGGATGTTGTTATATGTAGTGATGATGGGTGTTGTTATATGTAGTGATGATTGGATTCTGTTATAAGTAGTGATGATGGATGGTGTTATATGTAGTGATGATGAATGATGCTATATGTAGTGATGATGGATGATGTTGTATGTAGTGATGATGGATGTTGTTATATGTAGTGATGATGGGTGGTGTTATATGTAGTGATGATGGATGGTGTTATATGTAGTGATGATGGCTGGTGTTATATGTGGTGATGATTCGACAATAAAATAATAACAGTTTAATGCTAAAAAAATATATTTTGCTGTACCGTTTTAGTGGAACTTACATACACCGTTAATGAAATATTGAATGAAGAAGAAGCTTTGGGGAGTGAACAGTGAGACAATGTGGAGCTTCCCAGAGGGTGGCGTCCTACCGTGGCCTAGCGAATGAGCCGCCCGGACCAAACTTGGCATGGATAGCAAGTGTTTCCTTGCTTTTCTCATGGGCATTTCTATGTTGGATGCTCCAGAGTGGGAACTGGCAAAAATGTGTACATACTTGCTGCTAATGGCAAAACCAAAAATGTGGTCTACCCTAATGCACTACAGTGAGATAATGTGGAGCCTCCCGGAGGGTGGCGTCCTACCGTGTGTGTCCACACGAGAATCTCGGAAACTACTTTACCTATCTGTAGTGATAATGGGTGGTGTTATATGTAGTGATGATGGATGGTGTTATATGTAGTGATGATGGATGGTTTTATATGTAGTGATGATGGATGATGTTATATGTAGTGATGATGGGTGGTGTTATATGTAGTGATGATTAGACAATAAAATAATAACAGTTTAATGATAAAAAACTATACTTTGCTGTACCGTTGTAGTGAAAAACATGGTGGAACTTACACACACCGTTAATGAACTATTGATGGAAGAAGAAGTTTTGGAGACTGAACAGTGAAACAATGTGGAGCCACCCGGAGGGTGGCGTCCTACCGTTATATATATATATATATATATATATATATATATATATATATATATATATATATATATATATATATATATATATATATATATATGCGTGTGTATGTGTGTGTAATAATATATAATAATAATTAACGGTTTATTGAAAGACCATGACAGCCAGAAGGCTGAAGTAGTATACTTACATAATTGATGAATGGATCACTTGATTGACAAAAAATATTCAAGTAATATAAGTGATACAAATATGGTATATAATAACAAAGTATGGAGAAGGTCATACAACAGTGTATTTCAACATACTAACGGTACAAAATAGTAAGATTGCCTGGGAGTGAACACGCTGCTTGACTACGAGTTTTTGATAATTTTTACAATAGTTGGGACTGGGCTATGTTTATAGCGATCAGTACGTGCTCGTATGGGCTGGATGCGGTTGTGGTGTCGAACAGCAATTTGCGGACGAAGGACCTTGGATGAAAGCAGGACCTGGGGCGAGGATGAGGTCATAGTGATGATTAGTGAGAGCGGAGAATAGGAGGAATAGGAGGGGGAGAGAATAATCTTGCATGCCTCCTTTTGCACTTTTTTTAGGTGTTTCATTTGTGTGGCATTTACGTAGGAATACCAAGCAAGGCTTGGGAAGTTTGAATATTGAGTAAACACAGAGGAGCTCTGGCGCGGAAACTACCAGGGACTTGAGTCAGCGGAGGAGGTGGAGATGAAACCTGGAGGATTTGAAAATTGTACTGATGTGTGTTTTCCACTTTAGTTTGTTGTCTATAGTGGCGCCGAAGAACTTAGTCTACAACCTGCAGTGTGTAGGGGGCCCAAAGTAATGAAGGGAGGTGGAACAAGGTCAGAGGAGAGGTTGATGTGCATAACCATGGTCTTGGTATAGTTGTGGCGACATGGTTGTTGGAAGCCCAATTTTGGAAACTGTTCATTATATTCTGGATGGCGCTGTAGTCGATAGCTGAGTTGTTCACTCTGATCCCAATGGTGGAGTCGTCTGCATATTTACTGTGTGTGTGTGTGTGTGTGTGTGTGTGTGTGTGTGTGTGTGTGTGTGTGTGTGTGTGCGTGTGTGTGTGTTTGTGTGTGTGCGTATGCACAGGGTAGTGTAATGTGTCTAGCGTGGCAGCATTATGTTAGTATTATGGCACAAGCACCACTTGCATCCTCGTGGGTCCAGGCTACATCTCGGAGTAGCAGTGGGCCCCAGAGGGAAGGGGCATAGGCCCACTGGCATGTGGACACGTCCTAGCCCTACCAACTACTGTCCCGCAGCCTTGCGGATTAACCTTGCTGGGTAAAAGGCTACGGGAATAAGTCGCAACCAAAAAGGTCTGTGGTGAAGCCCCGCCTTAGCCAGACATACTTACAGAGCTCCAAGAAGACACCAACGGCATTATAGGCAGAAGAGGTGACAGGGTGCACTGCCCCCCCACCCACCCCACCCCCGGGAAGTGCACCCACCCTCCCAGCCTTGCCACTGGAGATGTTGTAGGCCTAGTCTTCATGGTTCCTGAAGCAGCAGCTGCAGCAGTAGCAGGCGCAGGCCACCTCCAACCAACACCCTGTGGTACGGGGATTCCACCCTCGCTCCCCTCCCAGGACCCTTCAGTGTTGTCGGAGTCTGGTTCAGAGTCAAGGAGGGCCGGGTCCTCACAAGGGCTGGCTTACTACTCCAACTCGGACCAGGGGCCGGTCTAAGCAACATCTCCAGTCCTTCCAAGGCCCAGGCCTTCGTCAGGAGAAGGGAACTTCCCCGCACCTACGGACGTTCCCCTCTCATTTAAGACACCTTATGACATCGTCAGCCCAGGGGGTACAAGTGGGCTCGGGTCCCATGGGACTGGTTTGTGCACTGGCACCAGGGTAGACTGCCCATTTCTTCGAGTGTAAAGCGGGGGGAGGACCTAGTTCTCTCTCCCCGTTCCGACCTAGAGTTCCGACGACGGGCGGATGGCTTAGACTCGGAGTACTTCGAGTTCCGACAGCTCCGCCTGTCGAGAATGGAGATGGTCCCAGTCCTGTAAGGAACGTCTCCGGTCGCGGCCTTGGATGCCTCGACTCTCTGGTCTCCTGTTCCGTACTGTCCATGGCAGGTCCGTCCCGAGTGGCAAGCTAAGGTAGGAGGTATGCACGGGCGGCCAGCTGGAAGGAACAGATCCCCCATCACCTCGCCCTCACCGGCCCCTGTAGTCTTAAACATTACTCACTACATCCAATACACTATCATCATTATGTTGTATTAGATCTACAGTATAGCTACAACCCTACACTACATACTTCGCTATAATCTACATTATATCCACAATAATATCTGCATCCATTTAACTAAATACACTGCACTAAACTAATAATTATGGAAGCCCCTCGAAATCGAGGATGGCCGGCCCAAGGGCCTCTCAGGCGTGAATTTGTTAAGGTATAGAAGCTGTCGCCAACACAACAAAAACACCCTAAGTTAACGAGCTGCATGACGCAGTGTCACGGAATAGTCAGAGAAGACTGGGCAACTCGCCAACTGCACTGCCTAACCATTACCCCGAAATACGATCCGTAAATCGATTAACATCCAGGTTTCCAATTAGTGCTGGGTAAACAGAGGCAAATGGCGTAAAGAAACTTTCCCATAGTCTCACCCTGCCCTAAGATCGAATTCGGGTCCGCTCGCTTGTGAGGCGAAGATGCTGACCATTACACCACTACACTACAGCATTGAGTTCAACACAACAAAACTCTACGTTCAAGACACTTAAGCCTTTGATGACGAAAGATTAAGAAATTATCCTCAAATAGTTTAAGCATTGTTTTAAAAGGGTTACACAACAGTTTTCAAAGGTTTAAACGATCATTTTTTATAGGGTTTAATTATCATCCTTGTAAGGTTAAACAATTTCTCAAAGGATTAAACCATCATCATCAAAGGGTAAAATAATATTCATCGATGGGGTTAAATCGATATCCTTAAACGGTTGAAAATTCACCTCCAATGGAATAAAGGGTCAAAACATCTTCCTCGGCTTAAAGGTTCTATCGACGTCAATGAAAAGGTTGGTGACTTCATAGTGACGTCACAGTTCCAAAAATATCTAAAGGTGAAACAGGAATCACCTTGGCGGATTGCTCGCTCACTAAACAACTACCTAATGGCCGTCCAGGGGAAGGGAGGAAGAGAAGGAGGATGGGGTCGGGGGGGGGGGACTCTCAACTGTCACGCGCTGAGGAACTGTCCAAGTTTAGGCAGTGTTGTCACCAGTAAGTGACGGATCTTGCCAGATGTGTGTGTGTGTGTGGGGGAACCACTGGTGGTGGCTGCTACTCTTGGCTCAACGCCCACATTCTCAGTTATACACACTTCACCAGTAGGTGACTCATGTCTACACAGCTGTGATATTGTTTGCTGAAATAAAGAGTGGTATATATATATATATATATATATATATATATATATATATATATATATATATATATATATATATATATATATATATATATATATATATATATATATATATATATATAACCTTTATCATCACTGTACAAATATTCATACAAATATTCAGTGTAGAAAAACATGAAAACATTTCATAATTTTTTACTATTTTAATAGGGTTAACAAAGAAATTAGTTTAGTTAATGATATGTCCACTTCACATGTGCTCTTTGATTAAGCATAATTATATGGTAAAGTTACATCGTAAGACCTGAAAGTTAGGGAGACATGAGCCATCAGTCTTTGAGGAGGGAACTGAGTTGAAATGTGAATTACTTGAGATATTTTTGAGGGTGATGACAGGGAACAGGGGTGTGTTGTATATGTTGGCTGTTCCCGTTTTAGCACAACATCACTGCACTACTATTTCAATGGATTAAACAAGAAGACATGACTCTGAACTTTCTTGATTTAAACTATTGTCTATGAAACTTCCTGTGATCTTGGCCTGGTATATTGACACTATCATTTATGTTAAAATGCATTGCTCTTTCTTTAAGCTAACTTGTTGAAAATTCCGAGAGACGTAGATAGCAGAACAGTCACTTATATCAAAAGTTTGCACATTATAATTGCTCTCCCGGTGATGCAACGGACAAGCCATAAGATGTAAGTCCTCTTCAGAATGAGAGGACCCGCTTCCCCAGTTGGGTAGGTCGTCTCCCCACCGCCCCGCGAGCTCTGGTCTGGGTAAGGGACACCCAATGGTATCAATGCGTGTATAGTTATAGAACGTAATATCAGCTGTAGACTCTCATATTTAGAGGGAAGTTCACATTATCATTTGTGTATTTTCTAATGTAAATCGCTCATCTTCGGCATGTAAATAATTATATAAAGCACAGTGTCTGTGTGTTTGTGAGTTTGTGTGTTTGCTTCTGTTCGCTATCCACGGCTATGGTTTTGAAGGTAGAGAGCTGAAATTTGACATGAAGATGCACATGCGCTACTTAATATCGTCGTTAAAATTGATCCAAAATTCAGAAGTAATTTTTAAGTTATCATTGTTGAGGTTTCACTAACATCGGTCTGAATGAACCTTACCAAGCAAGAGTCATTGTCCTAAGCTATTACTGTTAAACGTCATCACTATCGGCCTTAATTTCACCACAGCTCGTTGTCTTAACCAGATATGTGGCTATTTGTTGACTATCTCTGACCCAGCCGTTCTAGAAGACCCCATGGGGTTAATCTGACGGGCACGGTGCCAGAGTTCTCTCTCTCTCTCTCTCTCTCTCTCTCCTAAGTCGCATTCATTCAGAAGCTGTAACACCGTGAACAAAGACAGCTCTCCCCTCACTAATAAAACTCCCTGTCTTCTTATAACCTAACCTAATCTAACCAGGCTAACCTAACCTAACCTAACTGAACTTAACCTGACCTAACCTAACCTAACCTAACCTAACCTAACCTAACCTAACCCGACTTAACATGGCTGGACCTGATCTAACCTCATAACAGTTAAGTCATTAAGTCATTGGCCTAAAAAGGGTTAAACCATCATCCTCAAAACAATTAAGTCATCGTCCTCAAAAGGGTCTGGCCTGCCCTGAGAGTGACAATGATGACTGGACTATATTCCAGACTTTAGTGATGATATTTTGGCGGATAATGTAGACAGAGTTAGTTACCCATCGCGTGCTGCTTTATGCTGCCATGTTACGCTATTATCTATTAACTGACCTATAAATAATTTTGCCTTATAAATTATTTGTCCTCTTTTATTTAGATAATACAATCAATAATTGTCATTCAGAAGTAATTTTTATAGGTTTACCCCACTGTAAATATGCTTATGTCAAAATTATTCATTTTTTGACACCTAAATTCTGTACAGTTTTCGTCGCCTTGGCGTGCAGATAATTATATAATGCGCAAGAGCTTTTCGTCTGTCACCAGGAAGCTGCCGTTCTGGGGAAAGCAGAACTTCATATAATTTGCTTATAATTAATAGTTTTGTGTTGTATTGCTAACATTAATAACATTTGTTTTATATACCTGTGTCTCCATTTTTTTTTCGCTAACCAGTTTCATTTACATTTTTATATATTTTTATATCTTAATTAAGGTAGGAAAAAGCCAAAGCTTATGCTTTTTTTCACAAGACCCAAGGATAAAATTGTAGGGTTAACGCATTAATCGAGATAGGAGGGGGGCAGGTAGAATATATGTACAAAATAACAAGTTTGTGAAGGTACAATAGTACAGTTAATAACAATATTAAATAGCTAAACTATCAACAACATTATTTTACCGAAGTTTTTGTTATATATACAGGTAAATGTTCCTTAAATATTAAAATAAAAAGGAAAAAAATCAACGACAAATGCCAAACGTTGTTAACATCGTGGTGATGAGTAAAGAGGTTAACATCACCTCGCCCACTGGGGAGAGACGTATGGCCACTTCTTCCTCGTAGGCCTGGTAATGCTCCAGTAACGCCTTAGTTCGGGTTACTTTCTCTTCAAGCGTCTTATAAATATGATACGTTTTCATTGTACGGATTAAAATATGTTGTCACTCAGGTCAGGTACAAAAAGATCACCCAAATGAATATCCGACTCAGGAAGCGTTCCTACTAAATACGAGCCAATGAGAGGGACCTCCCTCAAAATACTTCCCGCGCCTGATGATGACACCGGAGAGGTAGTAATTCCTTCAGTAATACTAAACGTTCACCCATGAGTTAGTCAATCTTGCGGCTGTAGTAGTAGTCGACCTCAGTTAGACCCAAGAAACCGTATACTACTAAACAAAAACTAATGAGGAGAGAAAGCTTTATTGTTATGCTTTATATAATTTTGAACTTATGATATACTCGTACCGGTACAGTAAGAAACGACACTAGTGATTATACACAAAGGTTGGACTCTGGTTTATTTCGGTGCATAGAGATGTACATGTATAAACGTAGAATTTTGTTGGATTAACCTCAATGGTCGGCTCCCCACACCTAAAGGTGTAGTGTAGTGTAGTGTAGTGTAGTGTAGTGTAGTTAAAAAAGTGCAGATATTGTAGAGAATAGAATGTAGAATATTTGAGTAGTGTAGTGTTGTGGATATACTGTAGATCGTGTAGTGAAACTAGTGTACATAGTTTAATGATGCTAGTTTGATGAGTATACTGTAGTTCCCATGATAGTACTGTTCCACACTACAACCACATCCAGCCCATACGAGCACGAACTGATCGCTATAAGAACAGCCCAGTCCCAAGCATTGTAAAAATTATCAATAACTTGTATTCAACCAGTGTATTCACTTCCAGTCAATCTTACTTTTTGCACTGTCACTATGTTGAAATGCCCTGTAGTTTGAGCTTCTCCCCACCTAATTATTATATATCATATTTGTATCTCTTATGTTACTTATATTATTTGTTAATCAAAAGACCCATTCCCCAATTATGTAACTGTATATTTTCAACCTTCCGGCTGCCATGCTCTTTCAATAAATCGTTAATTATTATTATTAGTATTTTTATTTACTGTAGTGTAGATGATAGTGCTGTGATGTAGTGCAGATGTAGTGTAGATGACACTGTAGTGGATGAAGAGACGATAGTGTAATGGATTTAGTGTAGATAATAATGTATTGATAGTATAATAGATGAAGTGTAGATGATAGTATATTGACTGTAGTGTAGATGATAGTGTAGTTATGCACATAGTCTATAAGTTGTCCCAGTTGACCCTAAGAAAAAAATGCCACCTTGTTGTTGTTGTTGGTCTTACTCTCTTATCACACCTTCACCACCTGCCTTCTCCTCTGCCTGGCTCCCTTGAGTCACCCCGTTCCCCTACAGTGACACACCTTCACCACCTGCCTTCTCCTCTGCCTGGCTCCCTTGAGTCACCCCGTTCCCCTACAGTGACACACCCACCACCTGCCTTCTCCTCTGCCTGGCTCCCTTGAGTCACCCCGTTCCCCTACAGTGACACACCTTCACCACCTGCCTTCTCCTCTGCCTGGCTCCCTTGAGTCACCCCGTTCCCCTACAGTGACACACCTTCACCTGCCTTCTCCCCTCTGCCTGGCTCCTTGAGAGTCCACCCCGTTCCCCACTGGTGACACACCTTCACCTGCCTTCTCCTCTGCCTGGCTCCCTTACAAGTCACCCCATTTCCCCTACAGTGACACACCTTCACCCACCCTGCCTTCTCCTCGCAGCTCCCTTGGAGTCACCCCGTTCCCCTACAGTGACACCTTCTACCTGCCTTCTCCTGCCTGGCTCCTTAAGTCACCCCCGTTCCTGATGACACACCTTCACCACCTGCCTTCTCCTCTGCCTGGCTCCTTGGAGTCACCCCCACGTTCCCCCTACAGTGACCACACCTTCACCACCTGCCCTTTTCCTCTGCCTGGCTCCTTGAGTCACCCCGTTCCCCCTACAGTGACACACCTTCACCACCTGCCTTCTCCTCTGCCTGGCTCCTTGAGGTCACCCCGTTTCCCTGATGACACACCTTCACCACCTGCCTTCTCTCTGTGGCTCATGAGTCACCCCGTTCCCCCTACAGTGACACACCTTCACCACCTGCCTTCTCCTCTGCCTGGCTCCCTTAAGTCACCCCGTTCCCCTACAGTGACACACCTTCACCACCTGCCTTCTCCTCTGCCTGGCTCCCTTGAGTCACCCCGTTCCCCTACAGTGACACACCTTCACCACCTGCCTTTTCCTCTGCCTGGCTCCCTTGAGTGGAATACTGTTGTAATATTATATAAAAAAATAAAATAACTGAGAAAATATATAAAATAAAAAAGTAAAATTTAAAAACAGAAAAAAGTAAGAGTTGACTGTAATATTTTATGTGAGTTAATGAGAATAATAAGAAACAGAGTAAGAAGATTGAATACTGATCTAAGAGCTGACATGAGAAATAAATATACAAAGAGATGAGAAATAATTAAACGAAGACTTGAGATTATCTGAGAAATATAGAAAGGGAAATATTTACTAAGCAAGTATTAAAGAATACTGAAGAATAAATGAGCTGATAGACTTAACTAAGAGTATTGAATAATATTATTTAAAAGCTAATTCAAATGTTCTGATTGTTACACACACACACACACACACACACACACACATTTACCCCCTTACATATAGTTTAATTTGTGCCATTACGGAAGGATGCCACGGGGAGTAAATTGACCACTCGCCCTCTGTCCTGATGGATACTGCCTCGTGCTTGGGGAATACCCAGTTCACCTCTCTTTATTTATTTTTAATAATATTTTCAACGGAGAGAAAGAGAATAAAATACGAAGACACAATCAAAGGGCAATAAGAGGATGTGGAAGAAGGAAGTAACAGTGAAAGAGGAGAAGGGAGGAAAGTTAATTAAAAGGCATAACGTCCGACAGTGAGGCGCTATTATGGAACGGCCTCATACACAGGAACAACAAACTCAGGCCCATGGCTAAGTGATTTGGGAAGACCTGAAGATTAGGCACCCTACCTTACTTCACCCGATGATGAAAAATCCTAACCTAACCTTCATTAATCTTATCAAATCAAATCTAACCTAACTTAACCTAACCTAACCTTACCTAATATAATCTAATCTAATCTAACTCTAACGTAACCTGCCTAACCTATTCTAATCTAACCTGACCTAATCTACGTTAATCTAACCTAACCGAATCTAACCAAACCTAACTTTACCAAATCTAACCGAACTAAATCTATCCAAAACAATTAAACTATTCTAATCTTATCTAATCTAACCCAACTTAACCCGTCCAAACGTAACCTAACCCCCAGGTAGTTTTAAAGTTTTTAATAATCAGGTGAAAACAGCTGCCGTGTCCATTCGGGAGATCCGTAACATTTTACCCCTTGAGTACGATGACTTGACCTCGATATCTCAAACTGTTGATGGCGATGTCTGCAACTCCATAAGTAATAGCATGTAATCCCTTGAGCAACGATGACTTTGAGTAAGATGACATTGTATTAAAGGGGTTAGTCATCGTACTCAAGGCCAATGTGTAGTAACATATTCGCGGACCTCACTGCAGGGGTAACCCACGTTATTTGTCCTGTTTGGGTGTTATACTCATCACTAAATACCATAATGTGTATTGCTGACCTGTTCGTTATTCTCTCGTTAGTTTGACATCTATAATACTGAGATCTGAAAGTATTTGTAGTCAGCTCTCATTAGTTAATTTTATTTATTATTATTACAATGATTATTATTATTATTATTATTATTATTATTATTATTATTATTATTATTATTATTATTATTATTATTATTATTATTATTATTATTATTATTTTGTATTATTATTATTATTATTATTATTATTATTATTATTATTATTATTATTATTATTGTTATTATTATTACGGCATTATGATTAATATTATCAGTATCATTGTTTCTTTGATCACGACCAAAGCCTATTAATCAGCACTTTATGATGTGACTGTTGGAACGTCCTGAACAATTAATATTTGCAGTAACCGCCAGGGAAAGATTTATACTACATGCATACCGAGAATTTATAGCTGAGACAGCGTGAACTTATTTATTGTCACAAAATTGCTGTTGGTGAACCTGGTGGTGTTGGTGGACATAAGGGATGATGAATTCTGTGAAAATCTTTCATTGGGGCATGTGTTGTGGTGATAAATATCAGGTGAGTGGCGTGTGTGTTGTTGTGCCTCCCTAATAGTGGCGGAAGAGCCTTGCTTGCCCCCAACATGACATCCAAGCTCTTCTGACTCACCTGCCGGGCTTAGCCGACTGCATCTTGTTGTATGTTGGCGCGGGAGGGTGATTATTTGTTACTATGGGCGTGAATAACTTCTGCGTGGGTGGTTGCGGGTGTTCCTAGGAGAGCTGCGGTAATTGCTCAAGAGTCTGGCAAGCACTGGTGGGAGAGGCCAGAGTGCGGGCGTGCAACACCTCTCTCACCTCCCGCGGCGTGGGCGGCGTTTATGTTTATGGAGCCAAGACTCGCTGGTGGGCTTGGTAAAGCTTTACATCAACGTGAACGTTGACCTGTTTGTTTACTAACACGGTGGTCCTTAACATAAATAAGTTTAAACGACTTTGACTCTTAAGTGTTTCCCGGGACAGTCCATCAAGATCAAAACAAGTTGACACTTATCCACAGTCTCAGTCCTCATCCACACTCTCTTCCTCACTAAGTGTTATCCTCATAACACCTCTGCCGCCGCCGCCGCTAGTCAAGTGACTCTCAGCACAGCCAGAAAAACAATGGAGGCGTAAAACTCTCCTACAGGTGGGAAGGTATACCGGACTTGGCTGGGTTCCTGGCAGTGATGCGTGTGGCCAGTACAGCACGCGGTGTGGGAAATCTCACTCACACTACCCTGTTGCTGATGATGCCAGGGTTGGAGTCCCCCTCTCTCCCTCGCCTCAAGACGAAAAGAACCCGACTTGTCTTTCTTAACAGATGTTTTGACATTCTTTCCTCGTCGTCTCACATCCCAGGTGGTAATGAGGAAATAATTTTCTTGACGCCACGGGTGAAAATACTCATTAGTACGGTACTTAAAAAAGAATGAGTGAAGCAACGACAGCAACTGTATATCCAACATCATGTCGAGAACTGAAGGATAAGAGTCGTGAGTGACTGTGACACGAGTCATCCCGACCCTGCTGTGAGGATCTCACCCTTTGATGGCAACACCCAAACGTTGGTTTTCGAGATTGTGTGATGACGCCAAGGCCATGAACCACATCTGCTTGGCGGCTGGTCTCATGCCTGCCAGTGCCTATGTTCCGCCACCATGCCTTTCCTACCACAGCACAAGTCCCCAGCCGTTACCAACACCCCTTCCTCCTGTTCAAATATCTCTCCTCTTAGAGACAGGCCTGTCACTTGACTTATTAGAGACCTGCCACGCCTTGTCATAAACAGATGTATTAGATCATGGAATATTCCCCACACACTCATCGTGTCACTATGTGTACCGTGCCGACATAACACATGGCTCTTCAGGCACTTGTATCCTGAATGCATGAGTCACGAAGGCAAGCATGTACTCCGCATGCTTCTCTGTTGGGCGCTATGAACACTTTTGCAGCTCGCCTTGCACAGGATGAAAGGGGGTGCCCAATAAACTAGCTTCCTCGCAGGGCAAATCTGAATCTGAAAAATCTTATTCTAATGGTCGAGATAACTTAGGTTGGGTTCTATGAGGACCGGTGCCCATTTGGCATACAACCACCAACCCACCACCTCGACCATCTGTTAACATGCGTCATGGAGGGAAGGGTCTAAGCCGCTATATTTTCAGCAATAAAAACAAACGGGTTTTAACACGTTTTATAAACCATAGTTATTAACATCAGCTGTGCATTTATTTTCTAACATGTATCATAGTTTTGAGTGTGTGTGTGTGTGTGTGTGTTGGGGGGGGTGGAGGGGGGTGTTTTGAGGGGATATATTTAGTCTTAAGACAATTTTTAATAAAACAAATATTAAGCTAAGTACCTTGTAAATTTATTAATAAGCTGTTGGGACACTTATGGAAATTTACCTTACAATTTTCGTTAAAGAAAGATATCCGTTTAGAAATATTTGTGTAAATATGTATCAATGTCTGTTTTCTGGAAGAGTAATCTATTCTTTCTATTTGTTGTACGTTATTACAGCTGAAATATATCATATTCGCAACAAAAACTTTATTTAATATAACGGAGGTGGTGGCATAACATTGCTGTGTTGTTAATAATCCCTGGTAAATGATTGCTGTATTCCTGTATGTAAAGTATGGAAAATGGCCATGTGCTGTCCGTAAGAATTTGTTGCCAGTAATTCAGTTATGTGCCACGGCTGTGGAAGTTCAATGCATAGTAGGTGCAGTGCAGTGGTATACATGGCAGACTGTTGGATGTTGTCGGCTTTAAGTCTTCTGTATGTGCAAGTAATCACGTTTCCTTAGTCAAGCTGGGGAGACTCAACTCTGGTAATATATCCATGGACTGTGTCAGTGAGTTCTGATACCTGGGTGACATGATCAGTGCTGTTGGCGGTACTGAAGCCTCCTAGTTGCAAGATTTAGAAATAGCTGGAGGTAGTTCAAGGAGGTGCTGAGTTTATTGACGGCACTAAAGGCGTGGAAGGAAATATGTATGAAACTGGCGTGAGAAGTGTGATGGTGTACGGTGTTTTAGCCTGTTGGGTACGATGTCTTAGCCATTTGAAACGATGAACTATTTACTGATATACGATTGTATGTCATCACACTCATGGAGTTAAGAGTATGACAAGAATTCTACATCTCTCTCTCTCTCTCTCTCTCTCTCTCTCTCTCTCTCTCTCTCGTTCTATTTATAAAAGTGAGGCAGGGGCGACAAATAAACTAGGGACTGATACAAAAACTATGTCTCACAAAGCCAAGGTTTAGAAGTTTTTGCGTCTATCGCCTGACCCACTTAAACAACCGTCTGACCCACTAAAACTACCACCTGACCCTCTTAAACAACCACCTGACCCACTAAAACTACCACCTAACCCACTGAAACAACCACCTGACCCACTGAAACTACCACATGACCCTCTTAAACAACCACCCGACCCACTAAAACTACCACCTGACCCACTGAATCTACCACCTGACCAAAAGGGTCCAATTGTCACCATTTTGGAAGTTCTATTTGTTTTACAGCTGGTGTTTTTGCTGTTTTTCTTTAATAATTTTTATATTTACGTAATTATTCTCAAGATTTTAATGAATTTATACTCAAATAGCAGAGTTACAGTTGCAGTGATGCTGTTCTTTACAAATGATGCGCATTCTTCTGTATGAATATGATTGATGTCTACAGAGAGAGAGAGAGAGAGAGAGAGAGAGAGAGTCATGTGTTTGTTCTTGTTTTTTTTTTTACTCTTACATTCAGAAAAAAATGTTAGAGGAAATGTATATAACATCCTCAAGTAAGGGACATTATAACCAAGAACACTCACTGCCGGCGCTGCATTTTCTCATATAGTTTCTATACTTACTCTTTCGGAAGGAGACGCGGACTTTTTGAGATGACTGTTCCTATTTTCACAGTAATATTCCTTGCTTATTATTATTATAATATTATAATATTATAATAATAATAATAATAATAATAATAATAATAATAATAATAATAATAATAATAATAATAATAACAATAATAATAATAATAATAATAATAATAATAATAATAATAATTTTGCTTCTCGTGTACGAGAATGGCCGGCCCAAGGGCCACCTAGGCGTGAATTTGTTTAAGGTGTAGAAGCTGTCGCCAACACACCAACAATAACACCCCGAGTTAACGAGCTGCATGACCCAGTGTCAAGGAATAGTCCGAGAAGACAAGACAACTTGCCGACTGCACTGGCTGACCATTACTCCGCAACACGATCCGCAAATTGCTTAATATCCAGGTTCCCAATTACTGCTGGGTAGACAGAGGCAAATGCAATAAAGGAACTTGCCCATAATTTCACCCTGCCCGGAGATCGAAAACGAGTCCACTCTCTTGAGGCGAGCTTGCTTATCATTACACCACAGGTCGCTACTCACACACACACACACACACACACTGAAATTAACTCCCCGCTTCATGAACGCCGACAATGATGGAAGAGAACTCAGTCAATTAGGAGACTTCGTGAGGTCCTTTGTGACTGTTGATGTCTGGCTCACCTGGGTACCCGGCCCCGCTGGTCTGAAGGTCTCTGACCTTTACTATTAGCCAGGAGATGTTCCGTGGCCTCTACAGCTAGATGGATTTGTTCAATGGCCTTCACTATTACCAAGGAAATGTTCCGTATTATCCGTGTCATGTCGTCGGGGCAAGTGGTAAGGATGGTAAAATCTGCCTCTGGTCTCTTATTGCTGAACGGGTGATCACGGCGTTCGTCTTTCTGGCTTTCAGTTGTCGTTTGGTTTGACCGACATATGATGAACAGTGATTATACTTGAATAAATAAACAACTGGGGATTGAAGTTCATAAGGGATTCTATTTTCATATTCAAACTGTTTTTTCAGAATGTTCTATGATATGAAAACTACTTGGCCAGTTTGTTTTTGTTTTTGAGTGCATAGCTATCAGGACCTTGGTAATGTATTGGAAAATAAACTATGGCTTTGCTAGTAGTGGCTGGAGGAGGGTTTGGTTTAAGGTGTTTAGAGAGTTGTTTTCATATGTAAGTATTAATGAAGTTAAGCGGGAAGCCACTGATATTTAATGTTTCTATCAGGGATTTAATTTGTAATGAAATTTAAAATTATCTAAGCAAGTAAACCATGGTGACTAAGGTGGATATTATATTATTTTTTAAATGAACAGATGTGAAGGAGTGGAATATGGTGGTTAGACCTCTATAATATACAGTCGGCCACAAGAATAAGTATACACCTGCGGTTCGTGTTTGAGACAAAATATCTGGTAACACTGTCCTGAACAGCACAGACAAAATTACAAAAATGACCTGTAATTTTTGTTTTATTCCTACATATATGTTATAAGTACATTTGTTGTGAATGTTTTACTTGTGTTTATATTACAAGTAATATATTGTATCCAATGGTAGTAACTTGTTGCCGAATGGCATTGCAGTTATTGTACAGCTCCCTCCTCCTCCCCCACTTTTTCTCTTGCCCTACTTTTTTTACTGATGTTTGGATTAATAAAGGAAGGAAGAGGAAAAAATAGAAGAATAAAGAAGGGGAAACAGAAAATAGTTAAAGATAACAGGTGGGGGGAGCTGAGTTTCATCATACGTCTAGATGCACAGTTTCAACGTTACCAGACCATTTTCGGACATTACAGCTACAGTGTGTATACTTATTCCTGTGGCCGACTGTACATAGGTTTTATATAAATCGACGTACAAAAGGTGTTCTTTGACTTCTCGACGTGAACAGTATATCTAAAATAAGTAATTTGTTCTCGCTCTGTATACTGCTGTCTGGAGTTCGCGTCTTCTAAAAAGAGAGGATTATTGCCAGCAGATTCAAAGCCCGTCAGGTTTTGTGCAGTGTCACAGCCCTGTCTTTGTTTACATTCGAGAGGAGAAAACTCGCAATAGTAAACATACTATGGAATAAAATTAAAATAATTTAAATTAAATATCTCAAAGATAATTATTTGTGGAATGCTTATATGAAAAGCCTCTGTAAACGTACTAGTGAAGGGAACTGTGAACAAGAAGTTTAAACTCTGAAGGACTATCACTGAACCATTTTATTTCGTGGAAACAGTGTTACGAGCAACGTATCTTATAATATAATCTTGCAACCCTTAACAACCAATTGCTTCATAAGATGTTCTTTACGTGTCTGGCCACTAACGCCCCTGCCTGACGTATTGTACAGTCTCGTTCAAGAGTCTTCGAACACTGCTGGAGACAGCTGGCAACTTAAGGCCGTTTGTTTACTTTACTAAGGAGTAAAAATTATGAATGAATGTAAAAGTGACCGGTGATTGGTTACTTAGTTCCCCTTTGCTTAATTAATGGTTGGGCTTTGTTGTTTCGTATTATATTATACCTTTCTGCAGGTATGTACTGTTAATTTGATTTTCAAAAGGATAGAGCAATAGGCCAACCTATATGAATTTATGTTTAGACAATTAAACATAAGAAAACATCGGTAAGTATGTTAAAGAACATCATGCATCGGGCACAGCTGTGTGCAGGTAGTTTATGAGGTTGCCCGTTTATCATTAATTTATACTAATGTTATTTTCAAACGTTTATTCCATTTCGGGTAATTAATCCAGTCGTATGTAACTGATGCTAAACAAACTTCTTTCTAAAGACACTGATAAGCAGGAATCATTTGTACAAAACTGCGCCGTCGTGAATAAAACTTCCTCAGTTAGCGATTGAAAGATTGAATCAGTGTCTAGGACAGGAGGGGTTGGCGAAAATGATGATAGTCCCATTTGGTGATGATGCCAGTCTCAGATTAGGTCATTTTACTCCTCTGATCTTTCAGCACTTGCAAAAACTCCACTCTATATTTTTCCAGAATTCTTTATCTTCATATTTCTCAAAGGACCCCTCTTACCCATTGTGCTTCCCATCCTGAGCTGGTATTTGACCCTAAGGTATTACTCATTATTATATCGAACCTCTTAGCGAGTCTCTTGTAGCTCGTCTTAGGTATTTTTATAACATTTCAGTCGACTGGGAAAATCCTCGGTGTTGGGGGCGAGCTCATAACAATGGCTGGTGTGCAATAAGTGGAATACCTCGGTTGATCCTGCCAGCGTCTTTGTGCCTAAGTTCTCCATCACGACAACGACATTCCTTTTCACATAGCCAATTTTGTGGAAATCATTACCCGGCGATTATCCTCCATTTAGCACCTCGTCCCCCACCTTTTCTGGCCTTCATATACGATTCATATTAATTTGAGAATATTGGTTATTTAAAGTCTCTTCCCGTCACCTGGCCAGTTTTGCTAATTTAACTTAACGTAACGTAGTATAACCTAACCTAGCGTAACCTAACCTAACCTAGACATGACCTGAGCTAACCAGACCTGACCTGACCTAAGCTGTTCAAAAAAAATGTAGACTCAAACTAAATAAATTAAAATATAAAATAATAGATAACCAGTAGATTAATTAAGATTAATAAATAAATTAAATTAAAGAAGTAAATAAATTGAACAAATTCTCAAAATGTAGTAGTGAGTCGCTGGAATAGTTAGATGGTTCTATGAATTTAACCTCACATTTCCAACCGTCCAATATAATAACATAATCCGACGCTTACACCATGTACGTACAGTGACAAACGTAGGAGTGAGCCGACTCAATTAGCATTCATCCTACATCAATGTACAACAACTGTACAACACAAGTATCCAAAAGATGGTTTTAAAATATTGTTTATATATATATTTTGGTGTGTGATATTTATATACAGAATATATATATATATTATCTTTTGCAATAGGTTCGGTAGACTGGATGTTTGTGTTGGTTGACTTTCCTTATTGGGCTTTTTCAATTTTTTTTCCAGTTCCACGTTGACTGTAGTGTTGATATAAAAAGTGGTGGAGTTTTTGTTTTGTTTTGTGGTGGGCGATGAAATTCCACTCGAAGGGAATATATTTTTGTTGCAGGAAGTGATGGTTGTGTGTGTTGTGTTGTGAGGTGATGATTGTGTGTGTTGTGTTGTAAAGTGATGGTTGTGTGTGTTGTGTTGTAAAGTGATGGTTGTGTGTGTTGTGTTGTAAAGTGATGGTTGTGTGTGTTGTGTTGTAGTGATGGTTGTGTGTGTTGTGTTGTAAAGTGATGATGATTATGTGTGTGTTGTGTTGTAAAGTGATGGTTGTGTGTGTGGCGTTGAAAAGTGATGGTTTTGTGTGTTGTGTTGTAAAGTGATGGTTGGATGTACTTTAGGTTTAGGTTTGGTTAAGTTAGGTTTGGTTAGGTTAGGTTAGGTTGGGTTGGTGTCTTATATGTAGAGCATACACTATACTGTTTCCGGGTAATACGAAAATTTTTAATAACAAAGACTCGATGTTAGGTTTTTGTTTACATCGTGTATATGAGCATTGTTTCAGCTCAACAGTGCATGAGGATAGTAAATACTTCTCCAGCCTTAATAAGAGCAGTAGATACAGAGTCAACAATGTTTTTTGCCTCACGTGAACGCCCGAGTTAGTAAACCTGAACATCATAAAAACTCATTTTACTCTGTGTTAACTTCCATAAAAATAAGATTTAAGTTATTCATTGTCTCCGGAATACGTAAGATGAATCTTTGTATCACTGGAAGAACAGGCACCCCAGGTTAGGTTAGGTTAGATTAGGTTCGGTTAGATTAGGTTAGATTATGGTGTTTAATGACCAGGTTAAATAAACTTGGGTGCCTAATCTTCATGTGATCCGAATCTCTCAGTTAGAGAGAATTATGTAAACACAATGTGCAATTAGGAAGCACTAATGGTGGTGGTCAGGTGTTATGTTATCTAGTTCTCTCCAGCTGTGTGTAAGGGACTCGTGTATGATGAGTCCCAGATATCCTTGGTGCTGTAGTCAGTATACTCCCCTCTCGAAACACCTCTCTGTGTCTACTAGCAGTTATATGGAAGACGTTGTATGAGAAATAGAGGATCGTGTTTCGGGGATGATAAAATTGGCCAGAGTAGTTTAGAGGTGCTCAGTCGTTTGGGTTCTACTTTTTTTTTACATCTTAAACAAACTCTTATTCACATGGCTTCCGGCCGACCATTTTCAATAGTGTTGAACAATATTATGATTGAGTTAGTCTATGCACTGAGGCAACAATTCGCCACTCAGCCTCAAATCTAATTACTTCACCAAAGGATAGTTTCAGTGTCAAGAATCCTGTAAAGGTTTTTAACTCTTATCATGTAATGATCAGACTTAATCCTGCTAACATATCTTGAATATAGGAAGGTCACCGAGACACACGAGAAGCTGGAAGTCAATATATCACCTTAGATACACTGTGGGGGTATAATGTACTGTCAGCTCCTTAGTACGGTCTTACTCTAGTATGTTAGTAAGGATTATGTATCCTTGGTAATGGCGACGTTCTCCCCGTGACACTTAAGGATACCGCACCCAGCATGTATATGTTAAAAATCTTTATTCTCTCATGAATTTTTTCAAACTCAAAAACAGCTGATCTGTGTCAGTGAGGGGAGCATAAGGAAACAGTAATAACTCGACTCTCACTGAGGCAGTCTAGATTCAATTTAGATTAATGTTGATCACAGTACATACGATGTGTGTTTACAGATGCTTTAATACTACTAAAGACTTTCAAATGTCGGGTACTGATTACTCATGCTTCACTCAGCAACACGATATTATGATGCGTTGGCTGGCTGTGAGGTTGTGAGTCCTTGTAGAAGTATTGACAGCATCGACACAGATGAATAACATTTTAGCTTCCCATTTGCGTTTATATACCTCAGGCTGAGGTTTAAGAAGCTTTATCTTGACTTTTGAACCCCCTGATATAACCCCTTAAAATGTGATGACATCGAAGCTTCAGCCGTCAATAGATAAAGATTAAGTGTTGATTAAGCCTGATTCCGTTTAAGTTGGACTCTTTCCTTGGACAAAATAGAACCGGGTTTATAATGTTCGAACTAAATGTAATCAAATTCTCTGTAATGATATTGACATTTCCATCAAAGAACTTGAAATAGTTTAAATTTTAACGCCAGTGAAATGGGAAGTAGCTTGTTGAACGACACTTGGCGGACTGCTTAGAAGTTTAGGTAGTCAAGTTTTCAATGCGAACTTGACCTTGAAAACAATAAAGTTTTTTTGAGAAGTTAAGAGACCCAAGCAGATGTGTAGAGCTGTAGAGATTTGTCTATCATCATTCATGACTCTCTCTCTCTCTCTCTCTCTCTCTCTCTCTCTCTCTTTCATCCCGGCGAATGACAACAACAATAAAAATAAGTAATTCTATGTCTGAAAACAAACATTCACAAGAGAGTGTGTGCCGTGGAGGCAAGGCATAGATATCTTTCTCTCCTCCAGGAAACACTCACTCGCTAAAGGCTATGTTATGGGAGCTCTGCCTTAAAAACAAACACGCCCCTTAGAGCAAGTCGCTTATAGTCTTTAATATCTGTTTGTTTAATGCCCCGGGTTATCTTCAACTGTATACCAAAGGTGTGTCGGGTTTATTGTGGATATTTTGTGGAAGGGCGTGGGATTTTTTTTTTTTTTTGTAGAAAGAAGAATGGGAAAAAATAGAGAAGGAAGGGGGGTTAAAAGATTAGAAACTGAAAAAAAGTGGAGAAGGAGATAGTTTGGTGAGTTGGTGGGTGCCTGGAGTGGGGAAGGGGTGTGGTGATGAGAGGTGGGTGATGGAATAATGGGGTGGGTTCAAGGGTGGTGGATGCAAGGGTGGGTGATGTGTGGTAGATTGTGGATGAGGGTGCTGGGAGTAGGTGATAATATAATGATGATGGATGAGGATGGGTGGGTGAAGGTGGAGGACTGGAGGGTGGCGGATGCTTCTATTGTTTCCTCAAGCCTTTCCAACACTAAGCCAATTTCACCAGAGGCCAAAAAACTGCAGACATAATTATGCCTCTGCAATACCTGGTACGGCAGCGACTGCTTCCTCTCACACGCTGTATATTTTCCATAAACATTCTCAGTATCCTTCTATTTGTTGTATTTCTAGAAAGCTTTAATTCTAAGAGCATACAAAATATAAAGCTTCACGCGTTTCTACTCAACAAAATGTTTCATCTTCTCTCTTACAATCTTCATTATGGACAGAAGTAGACAAAATGTATTTCACCTCAATTTTCGTTTCTTGGACACATTTTGGTCCGTTAATGAACTTAATAGGAGATTTTTGCATTCTCATTAACGTGGCTTAATTTGATTTACTTCCTTTGGATTCAGGTTCAGGTGTGGAGGTATAGAGACACTGAAAATGTGAGCTTTTGAGTTTGAAGCTTCAAAAACAAATAGTTCTGTATACAAACAGATGGCGCGCTTCTCTTAGTAGTGTTTGGTGTACAGTATGTGCGTGTTTGTGCGTGCAGGGTAGGTTTACATGTGTGTGTGTGTGTGTGTGTGTGTTTGTGTGTGTGTGTGTATGTCTGTAATGATAATAATAATAATTAACGGTTGATTTAAAGAGCATAGCAGCCGTAAGGCTGAAAATATACAGCTACATAATTGGGGAATGGGTCACTTGATTGACAAATAATATACAAGTAACATAAGTGATACAAATACAATATATAATAACTAGGTCGGGAGAAGGTTATACTACAGGGCATTTCATCATAGTGATAGTGCAAGAAGATACGATTGACTGGAAGTGAATACACAGGTTGATTACGAGTTGTTGATAATTTATACAATGGTTGGGACTGAGCTGTTCTTATAGAGATCAGTTCGTGCTCGCATGGGCTGCATGCGGTTGTGGTATCGAACATCAATTCTCGGACGAGGGATCTCGGGTGGTAGGAGGAGCCGATGTCGAGGATGGTGCAGAAGCGTCTCACCAAATTTGCAGATGAGGTCGTGGTGATGCTCAGAGAGAGCCGAGAGGGTCAGTGTGTTGAACGCTTCTTGTTGCAGCTCTGTAAGCATGTCTACCTGTTGCGGGGCTCCACCGCAGATTTTTCGTTCGGGGTTTACTCCTGTAGCCTTATACCTACCAAGGTTAATCCGCAAGGCAGCGGGGCAATGGCTGGTAGGAGCCAGAACGTGCCCACATGTCAGTGAGCCTATGTGCCGCCCCTCTGGGACCCACTGCTACTCCGAAATCCCCTGCTGATCTAGCCTGGGCCCACGAGGTACCCAGTTACCGTGTGCTGCCACCAGAAGGCACAGCAGGAGTCTTGATGGTGAAGAGGCTGTGTACTGGCAGGTGAAGACTTATGGAAGTTGCTTCCCTGTTTATCACGAGGGCTAGCGAGCGGTGGCAGCTGAAAGCGAGAGGGAGAAAACAGTACTTGCACCTTAACACTAACATAAGGCTGCCACACTAGGCGCATTTCACCACCCTATGCACACACACACACACACACACACACTTTACCAGGAAGTTATGCAGTTTGGCTTATACGAGTTCTAGGCAGAGGAGAGGCCGCTTCTCAACTGTTGACGGAAGACTGTAAACACGAGTCATATCCGTTCATGTAGACAAAAACAGCGATTGAGCTCGTCCGTCTTGTTGTCTGTTCGTGGCTGTTTGTCTATCTGTGTCCTTCTGTCTGTCTGTCCCTCTGTGTCTTTCTGTTTGCCTATCAATGTCTTTCTGCCTATCTGTCTAACTGTGTCTTTATGCCTGTCTATCATTCTGTGTCTATCTGTCTGTCTATCTGTGTCTTTCTGTATGTGTGTCTTTATGTATGTGTGTCTTTCTGTCTATCTCTATCTTTCTTTCTTTCTTTCTGTCTGTCTGTCTGTCTGTTTATCCACTCATATCACTTATCGACATTCATGGTAGTTTTTGTTTGTTGTGTTTATGTTTTGAAGACACTTAAGGTATCCGGGTCACTGAATCACCCGAAGATAAACCCTTTCGAGTTTATTTCACCTAATGGTTAAATACCCTAATCCTATCTAAGGGTTTTGTTATGTTATGCTATGTTATGTTATGTTATGTTATGTTATGTTATGTTATGTTATGTTATGTTATGTTATGTTATACTGTTATGTTGTATTATACTGTTGTTATGTTATGATATGTTATGTTTTGTTATGTTATACTGTTATGTTGTATTATACTGTTGTTATGTTATGATATCTTATGTTTTGTTATGTTATGTTATGTTATGTTATGTTATGTTATGCTATGTTATGTTTGAGTGAGTAGTCATGAGGTGAAATGAGGTGGGGGTGCTAATCTTCAGATGATACATAAGGATGATGAAATGTGGCTGTGCTTGAGTCATGGCAATTCATGGGAGGAAGAAGCGGCAGTCAAGATGCGTGTGGTGGGCGTGGAGGATACGTAGATTGTAAACAAACAGAATACATGTGGCTTCACTCTGGCTGGGTTAGGTTACGTGTGGCGGCGTGAGGGATGCTTTACAAACTCCAGAACAATGCCCTGTTATGTTCCGTCGGGGGCTACCTGTTGAGAGAGAGAGAGAGAGAGAGAAGGAAGGAAGGAAGGAAGGAGAGGGGGGGATGACGGAAGGAAAGGAAGAAGAGGAGAATAAAGAAGAGACAGGAGAGGAAAGGAGAGACAGGAGAGGGAAGGGGAGGAAAGGAGAAAGTGAAAAAAGTAAGGAGAGAGAGGTAGTAAAAGGGGGGAGGAAGGAAAAGACAGATGGGAGAAACAGGAAGGTAAGCAGAGAGAGAGAGAGAGAGAGGAGAGTGAAGGAAAGGAGGGAGAGAAGAAAATATAAAGGGAAAAAACGAAGGAAAAGTAGGATAGAATGAAGAAAAGAAAGGAGAATAAAAAAAATAAGGAGAGAGAGAGAAAGAGAGAGAGAGAGGAAAGAACAGGAAAGAAAGGGTAGAGGGAAGAAAAAACAGAGAGAGAGGGACAGGGGGAGTGAGGGACTGAAAGGAAAGAGGTAGTGAAAGTTAGCGAGTTGCATGACTCGGTGTCAAGAACAGTCCGAGAAGACCGGACATTTCGCCACTTGAAGGCACACAGCACACGACCTCACTCACATTTTATCATCACCTATGTTTGGTGTATGCGTGTTTGTTCCTCACGAGTGATTTTTTTCATCTTTGTGACGTTATATCTTACATACTTGCGCTTCACTTCCATGATGCTTCACTTTAGTTCAGCCTCTATAAGGAGAAAACATCAGTATTTACATATTAACAAATGAAAAAGTACGTCATTTAAGCAGCGACTCTACTCTTGACATGTAATTCAAACTTTTCAACTGTAGGAGCCTAATCTTAAAACGTACAGTCTTAAATTTCCAGTTAGCGAGCACAATATAAGATGTGAAAAGGTGGTGTCACTGCCAACTCTGTTACCAAATTGTACAGTAAATACCATTATGTTCTGTTATTTCTGGCTTAAGTTTATCTTGTTTGTTATTAAGGTTGTCGAGTTCTTTAAGGTTCTATTGGTGTTTTTTTGTGTGTTTTAATCCACATTTTCTCATCTTCAAAGCCATGCCCATTTTAGAAGAATTTGATTGTTGCTGTTTGTGTTAAATGGGTCGTATCCCGTTAAATATGCAATAGCCCCCAAAATTTTAGGTCTTGTTCGTTCGAATCACATTAAAAAATGGCCAAGATTCGTTTTAGGTCGAACAAAGAAATTCATATTTGTATTTATATCAGGAGGACGAGGGAAAAAAATACTTTATTACGTTTCTACCGCAAATTTATATTTTTCGAGTATTTTAACCGACATGACACCCTCCCCTAATAACCAATAATAGTGGTTGTTCTAAGTGGGCACGGCACTGAAGGGTAAAATACAGGTACTGAAAAGAGCACCAAGCGAATCTTTTAAAACTTTACCTCACCTTTCCTAACCTATAAAAAGGTTTAGAATCGCATTTGAGTTGATGGAGCCCTCCTCATCTAAACACCGAAAACAACACCATCATATACTAAACATCGAAATCACGGTTTTTTTTTTGTAGTTTAAAGATTGGTATAAGTTAGAAAAGGTTAGGTAAGGCTTTCAAAGGTTTGTTTGGTGTTCTTTTTTTATTTTATACCACATTTTCCATCTACTTAAAAGCCACGCCCACTTTGATTACCCAATTTGTTGGTGATATCGGTTAAAATACTTCAAAAAATATTAATTTGCGACGGGAACGTAATAGAATAAAGTATTTATTATTTTTTGCTCTTTCTTCCTGTATAAATAGATATATAAGGTTTAGTGTTCTACCTTAAAATGACTCTTTACCAAAAAATATTTTTGAAATATAATTCCAGGTTGGTAAAAAAATCTTTACCCTGACTGTTATAATAGCCAATGTAGCTTTTTTCATATATATCCTCAAATACTGATTTTCTAGCATAGTTACTCACAAATAAACGTTTTCTGAGATATATAGACAAAGAAAATTTGTAAAAGTTAATGCTAAGCCCTTGTAAATATCACTCGTTCTTTACGTTCATATATTTGATAATTGAATTTATTACCTATATACTCATAAATTATTTTGGTAAAAATCGGTAGAGGACGCAAATTGAAATCACATTAAAAAACATGGTTTTCTTATGTAAAGGATGGTGGTTTAAAATAATTTTACTTATTTTTGGCACAAAAGAATATAATATATTTATGGAGATATGACCCATTATCACGAGCAGCGACAATGGTTGCATAAAGTGGGCAGGGCTTTGAAGACGAGGGAAATTGTGGGGTAAATAAAAATCACAAGAAACACCAATACAACCTTTGGGAACATGACCTAACCCTTCCTAGCGTAATATATTACCTAATTTTACTGTAAAAAAAATTTAGCTTCTTTAGCTGTTGGAAGATACAGTAACTGCTTCTCTTCTTGTTTGTGCGTTTTCGTACAAGTGTTTAACTGCATGATAAGGGCATTCTTTACGACATTTTGTAAAGACAACGGAAAATTAGAAGAAGAATTATTTTTAAAGAGTTTTTGAGCACGTTCAATTAGAAAAATGGACAAATCCTGTGTAACTTTGGCGGTTCTCCAGTATACTGTCACCCTTGACCAATCAGGTTAGTGTTATTACTAACCTTGTTACGCGTTTAAAGACATAAGTTCTAATTGAACCGCAATAATAGCATTATAATAACAATAATAACACGTGGGAGATCTATACGCAAGCCCCAAACAGAACACAACGACCACAACACGATTCCGCATCACTTCCTGTTACAAGTGGCATCACTGTACATCCTCCATCAATTATATAAGGTAAGTTTTGTAAATTTAGGTAATACTTTACGTTAGTAAAGGTTAGTTTTAGCTGCCAAAAGTTTGATTGGTGTTTTGTTTTTTGTGCTTTTACCCCACAATTTCCTTCTTCAAAGCCCCAGCCACTTGTACATCCATTATCTCCATAAATATTAAAATGCGTCCCTCCCCCCACCAAAAAATAAATAAAAATCATATTCTTTTATATCAACATCAAATACATCTTTATCTTTATCAGATGCCTGATATAACCGGCAATAGTTTGTGTCTCCCTCACTTCAACCACCTACTTTACGATTAGATTAGTTCTCTATACGCTACAGAAGACAACTTTCTTACCTCCATAAAGCAGCCACTCGGGTGTAAGAACTGCAGTTTTCGTATTTTTTCCACAGTTTTCTCCTTATAAATAAATAATGGACATGTATCTGCCACTAGTATTCGCCACCACTATTGCACCTGAAATATTTGTGTGATAACGACACTTCACAATTATAGTGAAAATATATTCAAATCTTGTATCTATAGAAGTGAAAACTATCTTCATATTTTAATTAAAGTTGAGATTATCTACATTGCTCTTTTTTCTCCATCGTCTGTCTTCTCTTTATTTATTTATTTATTTATTTATGCTATTTATTGCTTAGAGTTGATATGGGGGAAACGGAAATAAATGGAGGATATGATAGAAAAATTAGGTGAAAAACAAGTGTAGAAGAGCAACGGGAATGGGGGAATGGCACACACACAAACACACACACACACACACACACACACACACACACACACACACACACACACGTCAACTACGCAAAGTGAGGGAGATCAAGACTAAAGATAAGAAATGAGTCGAGCCAGTTAAGGTTCCTCGATGAATTCCGGGTATTACGTAGATGGTAAAGAAAGATAGTGAACTGACGATATACGTGAAGATAACATTATGCAAAAAGATAACAATTTGCACACTAGATAATGCAATGGTTCATAGATAACATAATTCTACCTAACGATAACAACAATTTACATAGAGATTAACATTTTACATTAATAGAATAATATTTTTAATGAAGAGAATAAAATTGTACGCAAAGTTATCTTTTTATATAAAAGTAAAACAAAAATAATAATAACGATAAAGTTTTATGTAACGATAACAACAATTTACGTAAAGATAACTATTTTACGGAGATTTGAAAATATTTTACGGAAATAAAAGCATTTTGAGCAATTATAATAATTAAATAATGAATCAACACAGCACATAAAGGTAACGACATTTTTCACGACTATAAACAAATATGTAATTATAACATCTTACGCAAAGAAACTTGTCAACTAAAACTAACACCATTTAAAAAAAAATAAAAAATAATGCTTCAGCAGTAGGCGAGATAATGTCATATTATTACATAAGGCATAATTACTGGAGTCCCCATTCTTACTACTGTACCAAAACACTGAGAGACCCACACCTTTTAGTACAGGAGACCCACCGGTGTATTTATCAGGTAGAGTACTGTATGTATAAGTTAGTTAGTGGAATATTTGCCTTTAGTTTAGATACTGAACTTATATAGGTAAAATAAAATATTTATTCTATGCCCACTAGACCTTGAAAGAACACAGCGTCATGTGGAGAAAGACAGCGAGTATACGCGAGGAAGCGACATGGGGCAGAGGATATTGTAGGGGTATCGAGATATTAATGTTGTCTAGCACTCAGGATGGAAGGAAACTCTAATGTGGTTTTCTTGTATAATATATAAGTTATATGAAGACAGTCTGGTGCTGGAGATGCCGTGTGGTGGGGAGCTGCTCAGTAGAAGACGTTCGATGAGTAGCGTGTTGAAGGAGGTAGATGTGCAGGAGCTTCGTTAGAGAAGATGTTGCCTGTTGCTGGCCTCCTGGTTGAATAAATGTTAACAGCTAGGAGCTTGCTGGAGGAGGTGTTGCTTGTTCAGGAAAATGGGCAGAATGAGAGTTGGTTGGTGAGGAAGCTCAGAGAAGGACAGCTGGTGGGTCGCCATGCTCGCTGGCGGGAGCGAGGACCGCCAGGCAGGCGAGGAGATGCGAAGGCCGCCAGGCAGCGGCAGAGGAGGAGGTGTTGCTTGTTCAAGAAGAATGGTCAGAATGAATCTCAATGGAGAGACAGAGCTTATATACCCAGCAGCCGCTATGAGTCATGTTGGGAAAACCCGAGAAGTCGCCGGTGAATAGTTTCGTTGCTAGGCAACGGCACGTTGGAATGTGATAGCAGGTGGTGACTGCTACGCAGTTTGTAGGGGAGACGTCCACTACAATATCGTCTCATTGGTAGCAGCGCTCAGTTGCAAGTATTCTCATATTTATTACCTTGTTAAACTTAATGCTGCGTGTGTGATTTAGCTGGAACAGGTCAATGCATCCCCAAACACCCTTATTAGGCCAGAAGGCAGCTTGTTATAAACCTGCACCACACTCACACCAAGGACAGAGGCTGAGTGTGGAAATCTCATGGAGATAAAAATGTTCACCATTTGGTCTGTTTTAATTTGATGACACCTTGAACCGATATCAGCCGAGTTCTTGGTGTTCCAATGTTTTTGTCACTGGAAGGATAGAGAGAGGTCATGGACTCGGCTACTGTAACTCGTTTTGGGAAGATTACATAAATCAGTTTTTTTTTCCAGGGTGTGTATATTAATCGTCCGCAGAAACAAGATATATCCTTTGTTAGTGTTATAGTTAAGGACCAAAATGAAGATGAATGAATTAAATTTTTTCTCTTTAAATGAGTTTATTCTTCGACCTTTAGATTCTTGGACGCTGTCAGTCATTTATTTGCTATGTAGCAGAGATGTTGTCGTCACTACCGTATGGCTATATCACGTGGAGCGGATCAACGGTGGTGCAGAAGATATTAGAGACATCTTTCCTCATTCTCTTGGACCAACTCCGATTTTTTTTTATGCGGAACACTACACGGTGGTAAATTTGTGTTTTTGTTTAACTATGTTGATGCAAGTATAAAGAAAAAAAGCTGCTAAGAAAGAGGGGATAAAGATTGGTTAAAAAATAAGAAACACCGGCGTCTATACATCATTGTTTATACCAGATGAGACCTGTAGTAATATTCACAATAAATTTTTCTCAAACCTCACGCTGATGAAAGACCTGAGAAGGCTTAAGCAAATCAATGTTCCGGAGCCCCTCAACTATTATGGTAACATCACTAACGTCGGCACGAAACACCCAGACTGTTGAGCCTTTTATAGCCTTGGATAGCTTATAGCCAAACACGTCTCAATTAATCTAACAAAACCATACTAAAATTTACCCTCAAACGCAGTTTCGTAGGATTTTATGAAGCCTCGATAATTATACTAACAGTTCAGAAGCCTTCAGTATCTGCCAACTTTCTGTGAATCCATAATAGCACCAGCAACTTGCACCAGGTGGTGGTGAAGACACCTCCCTTTACTCAGGTTAACACCCACATACTCACTGGCACTTGTGGCTTAAATCAATGAGTTGCAAGTTAAAATGGGTCACACTCCTAATTGGGCCCAACCTACCCTAAACTTCAGGATAGGAGCACATTCGGATGGGTGACCTCTAGGACATGTGCCTATTAGAACTTGTGCCCATTAAGGTTGATGACTATTATGACTGGTGCCCATCAGAACTAAAATTCATTTAAATAGTCATAGGCGGCGCCACCACACGTCCCCGCAGGAGGAGGAGGAGGAGGAGGAGGGAGTTATGAGGCAGAGTCCCTTATTGATCGTCAGAGGACCACCAAGCTCCTGGCCACCAGCGCTTGAATCATAATTATTACAGATTACCGGACCAGTTCTTTGTGTTGTGTATTGGGTCACTGCTTAGGCTCTTATGACGAAAACAAAAACCATCTGAGGAAAACAGAGGTGTTTGTTGTTGTCAAAATATAGCAGCAAAAGTATTATTTTCTGAGGTTTTAATATCATATGTATTTTGTACCCTTTTGATACTTAATGATACTTGATATTATGGCTACTAGAACAAGGGTTTGTAATAAATATAGTTGACTTATGGGATTTTAGAGAAGTAATTTATTCTTCGCCAAAAATTATTGGAAATTTAATAGATATTTTATTACATGCCATTAATTTACCGTTACCGTCAGGCCGCACCTCGATTATGCGGTTCAGTTCTGGTGCCCCTATTATAGAATGGATATAAATTCACTAGAGTCGGTGCAGCGAAGAATGACAAAAATGATTCCGGGACTTAGAAACCTTCCATATCAGGATAGGTTAAAGAAACTTAACATGCATTCCCTAGAAAGACGAAGAGTGCGGGGAGATATGATAGAAGTATTTAAGTGGGTGAAAGGAATCAATAAAGGGGATATAGATAAAGTTCTTATAATATCCGAGCAGGATAGGACTCGGAGCAACGGATTCAAGTTGGATAAGTTTAGGTTTAGGAGGGAGATAGGAAGAAACTGGCTCACAAATAGGGTGGTGGACGAGTGGAACAAGCTTAGCAACTTTGTAGTAAGTGCGGGAACTCTGGAAAGTTTCAAAAGGAGGCTAGATAGATTCATGGATGATAGAGAGTGGTAGTAACTCTCGACAGGAGCTGCCATGCACAAACCAACCGTCCTATTGCAGACTCCTTTTTTTCTTATGTTCTTTTGTTCTTATATTGGGGTATACGATCTCAGGTGAATTACCAGGTGTGAAAGTGGGTCCCATAGGTATGTCGGCCCCTTAGGGACTGTTGATATAACACTGTTTACTAAACTTTGGTACGCAATAAGGCAGCTTTGTAAAGTTAGGTTACCATTTACTGTTGGGTGGACTCATGGTAGAGCTCTGGGATCGAGTTAACAACCCTTATAACAGGTTTATATTTCTGTAAAATGACAAACTGATGTGTCTCAACAGAAAATTAATGTTTACGGCCGTCTTGGGAGGTTAACCTGTAGTTAAGGTGCATGAATATAAGTTGAAGTTAATAGCCCCCTCACCCTTATCGTTGACACCATCTGGCTTTAACAACCTGTGGTTAATGAGTGCAGGAAGAGTTTAGTCCACCTGCTATTGGGGTCACTTTTATCCGAGTACTAAATACAGTTCATAATGGTGTCGTATACAACTTCCTGTGGAGTAATACTGTAAGAAGAGTATTGACTACAGGGGTGAATGAACGGATAATGAAGTTTTTTTTTCAGGTAAGCTCAGACACAAAGGGGATTCACTAATCCCTGGAACCTCACTTGGAACTTGACCATTTTGTACATTAATCTAATTGCCGCTAAATTGACCAAACCTAAGCTACCTCTAACTGAACCTACCTAACATAGCCTTACCTAACTATAACATAGCCTACCCAACACTAACCTAATTTAACTTAACACAACCTATCCCACATCTAACCTAGCCTACCCATAACAAACCTTTAGACTAACCGGTCCTACCCTAAACATATCCTCCTCTACATAATCAAAGCCGTAGGTTTATTTGGGAAATTCGGGTCCGGTTTTGGGGTATTTATTTAGTCAGTACTGGGTCATCATATCTGTTGCCTCTATACTGTACTGGACATGTGGTCATCAGAGTATCACCCCTTGTTTAGAACTGTGACCCTGACCTTTGACCTGCTCCCTCTATAATTAATCAAGGCAACACCTCCTTGGCCAGTCCACCTGCTAAGTTCCAATAAAATTGTTCTATTAGTTTTTACGATATTATGACTCAGACAGGGGTTCCCAACCTTGTGGTTAGACGCCAAGCATATTTCTTGGGGTCATGAAGCCATTAAAAAACCTCCAGTGCTGTCACAACATGGTGTCCTATGTTCAAATGTATACTGTGCTATCATTATGAAGTTAACAATTGTATAATGTCACTGAGGACTCTCTCTCTCTCTCTCTCTCTCTCTCTCTCTCTCTCTCTCTCTCTCTCTCTCTCTCTCTCTCTAAGAACATAAGAACATAAGAATGGAGGAGACTGCAGCGGGCCTATTGGCCCATACTGGGCAGTCCCGTTTACACCCAACCCCTATTGCTCATATAAGCATCCAACCTATGTTTGAAGCTATTCAGCGTATTCGAGTTAATGATGATATTTGGTAACTTGTTCCATTCATCCACTACTCTGTTTCCAAACCAGTGTTTACCTATTTCACGCCTAAATCTAAATTTGTCTAATTTAAAACCATTGTTACGAGTTCGCTCCTGGTTGGATAGTTTGAGTACATTTATAATGTCCCCTTTGTTTAGCCCTGACTTCCACTTATACATCTCTATCAGGTCGCCCCTCACTCTACGTCTCTCGAGGGAGTGCAAATTAAGATGCTTTAACCTGTCTCTATACTCAAGGTTCCTAATGCCCGGGATTAGTCTTGTCATTCTCCTCTGAATTCTTGCCAATGATTCTATATCCATTCTGTAATACGGTGACCAGAACTGAACTGCGTAATCCAGGTGTGGTCTCACAAGTGCAAGATACAGTTTTAGGATGACCTCATTAGTGTTGTAACTAATACTCCTTTGTATAAACCCAAGTTCTTTATTAGCCTTGTTATGAGCAAAAACACATTGTTTACTTGGCTTAAGGTTCCTACTTATCATTACTCCTAAATCTCTCTTGTAGTCGGATTTCTCTATGGCATCTTTGTTCATCTGGTTTCCCTGTTTACATCTCCTATACTGAGTACTTTACATTTGTCCACGTTGAATTTCACTCTGCCATTTTTCAGACCATTCGAAAAATTTGTTTAGATCTTCCTGTAGTTTTGCAGAGTCCTCGTCAGATTTAATAACAAGTCCTGTTTTAGTGTCATCAGCAAATTTACTTATGTTGCTGTCTATGCCGATATCTATGTCGTTTATGTATATAATAAATAATAATGGTCCAAGTACTGAGCCTTGGGGAACTCTACTTGTGACGTTGCTCCAATGGGACTTAGTGCCGTTAATGCTCACTCGCTGTTTCCTGTCCTGTAACCACGCCCTAATCCATTTAAGGATGTTACTTTTGATGCCATGTGCTTCTACCTTTCTAATTAGTCTTTCGTGGGGGACTCTGTCGAAGGCTTTGCTAAAGTCGAGATATACCACATCATAATTGTGCCCCTCGTCCATCGATTCGAAAACTGATGAAAAGAATGTTAATAGATTAGTTAGACAAGAACGTCAGCTTGTGAAGCCATGCTGGGAATCATTGATCAATCTGTGCTTCTCCAGGTGATTTCGAATAGAGTTTGAAATGATTGCTTCCAGTAATTTGCCTACTATTGATGTTAGACTGATTGGGCGGTAGTTAGAGGATAGTGATCTATCCCCCTTCTTGAAAATCGGTATTACATTCGCTATCCTCCAGGATTCTGGTACTACACCTGTTTTTAAGGACATGTTAAACAACTTTGCTAAGGGCATACTAAGCTCTTCCTTACATTCCTTTAATACTCTGGCAAATATCTCATCGGGACCAGGTGACTTATTAGGCTTTAGTTTGTCTATTTGCTTACTAACATCGTTACTAGTCACTACTATCTCGCTTAATTTGTTTTCTTCTCTATCTCTGAATAGAGTCGGTGCCTCGGGTATCATGTTTAAATTTTCGGTGGTGAAAACTGTTGAAAAATATTTATTCAAATTATTGCTTATTTCTCCATCGTTATCAGTTAGCTCGCAGGTATATGACCGTATTGGTCCAATCTTTTCTCCTGTTTTAGTTTGATACATTTGGTAGAATCCTTTGGGGTTTGTCTTCGGCTCCCTTGCTATCCTTACCTCATTATTCCTTTTGGCTTTCCTAATCTCGGTTTTAACCCTACTCGCCAATATCTTGTGATAATCGTGGAGGTAAATTTCGCCACGATTTATCCTTCTACCTATAGCCTTCCTTTGGCCAATGATGTTCTTTAAATAATTATCTATCCATTTAGGGTCATTGTTGTCTGATCTGAGTTTTTTGTATGGTATGTTCTGCCTTTGTGCATTAAGTAACTCATTATTTAAATTGTCGTGGAATTCGGCAATCTCAGATCTCTTTATCAGGTCAGAGTCATCTGTCAGGTTCACGGCCAAGAGCGACACCCCCTCTCTCAGGTGCCTCTTTAAACTGTCAAAGTTTGCCCTTCTGAAATCTGGTACTTCAGTGGAATTTTCCTTACGTCTGCCCTGAAAATCTAACTGGAATCTAATTTCTTTGTGATCGCTGTTTGCAAGTTCGTTCTCTACCTCGACATTGCTAATGAGGTTTTCTCTGTTCGACAGAACTAAATCGAGTATATTATTACCCCGTGTGGGTTCGATTATATGTTGACTTAGGAAACAGTCCTGGATCGTCTTGAGAAAATCCTCTGATTCTGAGTTACCTGTAAGGTCAGTCCAATCTATTTGGCCAAGGTTAAAGTCGCCTACTATACAGAATTTGTTGTGTATGGAAGCCCTGCGAATTTCATTCCAGATAAGTCGCTCATTGACTCTATCAACATTGGGAGG
This sequence comes from Homarus americanus, assembly GCF_018991925.1. Classification (NCBI taxonomy): domain Eukaryota; kingdom Metazoa; phylum Arthropoda; class Malacostraca; order Decapoda; family Nephropidae; genus Homarus; species Homarus americanus. The sequence continues at coordinate 26,898,375 of NW_024713129.1, forward strand.
TCTATGTATTACTCCTGTGATTAATTTTTCCCTACCGTCGATTAATTCTATCCAGATTGTTTCTGTATTCCGCTCAGTTTTTATTTCCTTATTTATTTCACACTTCAGATTATCCCTAACATAGATTGCTACTCAGCCTCCTTTCCTGGTCTGCCTATCGGTATGGAACAGTTTGTAACCCGCAATTTGGTATTCGACCGGCAACTCACGTGAGTCTAGGTTGATCCATGTTTCAGTGAATGCTAGTATATCGATTTTTTCGGTACATACCAAGGCCCTAATATCATCCATTTTGTTTCTCATACTTCTACTGTTCGCGTAGTAGACATTTAAGTTAGTTGTGTTCTGAGTCCTCCCTTTACCGCGTTTAGTTTTAGTTTTAAACTCCCTGTTTAATTTAGTTTTGTCATCATTCTTACACTATTTCCCTGTAATCTTTTACTCTCTCTCTCCCACCCTCTCTCATTTCTTCCCCTTTCACCTCCTCCTATCACTACCCACTTCCTTCCCACCCAAACACATATACTCTCTTTCCACCTACCCCATTCTCACCATCTACCTCACTCACCTCTTGCACTCCTTCACCAAACACACCCATCTCATCCACACATCCCACTCCTCCCCTCTCCCTCTTCACCTCACTACCACCACACTCATTCTCACCACCCACACCCTCACTATCCTCCTTTCCCTCTCCCTCTTTCTCTCTCTGGTCTGGAAGCAAATAAAGGTAAAATTTAAACCTTGAAAATGAACTGTGACTTTGCTACGGCTAACTGGGTTTCTTGCACTCAGGTAATTTTGTATAAATCATTACTCAAGTATTCGGTTTCGTTTGAAACAATGTTTAGAATCCTCTTGCCTTTTTCACCCATCTGCTTTCTTAGAAAAAATCCACGCTGAAGATGGTCTCCGTTGTTTGGTTTCCAAACCATCACCACGGATGGAAAAGTTAATAAAGGAAAGAAAAGTCCTAACTATCTCGACAAGAGTGTTAGTGCAATCTAATTGAAAACAAAGTATAGCTTGACAATTCTATATCTATATTTTCATAATCTCAAGTTGTCTTTTCTAAAGTTGCATTGATTTGTTTTCTCTATCCAGTAACCTCAGTTTCCTCTGTTACTTTAATGTCATTGGAAAAAAAATATATTGGAAACCATGATATCGTATAGTAGTACCTTGGAAAATCTGTTTTTAATAAGTTATGTTCTAAATAACTATAATAGAATGAAATAAGGATTTCTTTGACATCGGTTTGCTATGATGTCTCAAGCTGTTTGCTTCAATAGCCTAGCATAACAATTACTTTAACATGTAAAAATGTGTATACAGACGGACAGATGGCATAACAACAAAGATGCTATCTCGTACTAACTAAAATGGCGGTTGGTTGCCAGATAGAGCCATTTGTGTTTTACCCTTAGGAACACCGGATTATTCATCTTTGTTGTTTGCATCTATAAAGCTGGTTATATGCTGATAACCACAAGGAAAAAGAAAACACGAAGTTCCCAAGCGCTTTCGTGTAATTCACATCTTCAGGGGTGAGTACAGACTAAGGAGGATTTACTTGGCAAGGCTAATATACAGCATACAGTAGAAGAGAGTGAGATCAAGTCCCTAAGGGACAGCAGGGATCCACAATGTTCCGGTCATGAGGCAGTGACCCTTACTAATCTTCTTAATAAAAAAAAAATGACCATGCCATCTCTAAGAACAGCAGCTGTCCGTAGTTAGGTCATAGGGTAAGATGACCCAACCCTCTCACCTGGTTACAAATCTTCTTAATCACAAAATTATCCAGTTTGTACATACCATTACTCAAATTCAAGTTGACAGATTCGATATGTTTAATGAGACTGGATTATATAATGTATATAATGTTCCTACTCACCCCTGAAGATGTGAATTACACGAAAGCGTTTGGGAACTTCGTGTTTTCTTGTTTCCTTGTGGTTATCAGCATATACAGTATATATATATATATATATATATATATATATATATATATATATATATATATATATATATATATATATATATATATATATATATATATATATATATATATATATATAGTGCGTGATTAATAATTAATAATAATATTGATTATTAATAATTAATGTTAATTTTTATGGTAATGTTAATATTTGCATGTAGCATGTTAGATGAAATATTATAATACATGAGTAACCAAGACACAACTTGAATTTTTGGTTTTGTGTGTTTATTTCGATAAAGATAAACAATAAGAATGCCTTTTAATAGCCAAGAACTCTATTGAAAACATGGTCATTTATTCCCACAATTTATGTAACGGCATGACAGGTGATTCATCACTTGCAGTAATTGTATGATAATTATGCGAGAGAAAAGATTCTCTTTTAATTTCTGAACTCATCTAAGATCTTGAGACAATGGAGTCAGTGAAAATTATACAGTAGTGTTTTCATTCTCTTTATATGTATACATGCATGCATGCATAAATGAAGAGTGAGATGTCTAAAATAAATCATCACTCATGACGTCACGAATAGCTTCTGGACGCAGCCAATAGATGGCGCTATTATTGAGATATCTGGCAACTGTATCGTACACACATTTCATATATTTTAGCTGGAGCTTTCCTATCTTCAGTAGAGTATCTTTGATAGTGAGCACTGAGCAGCTACCAATCCATCATTGTTAAAGCGCCACAACGCGTTGGATGTCAGTGCTCGTAATATGATGGTGGTGTTATTGATGTACCTGTGTTGTCCATTGCCTCCAGGCAGAGAACTCAACTCCTCTACAGAATAGTCATGCGTATTCAGGTTACTTAACACCAGAGCCATTCCCCAAGTATTCTTGGTGGGGTAAAGGAAACCCTGGTGAATTCGAGACTGAGGAAGGACAGCATCAACACCTCCCTCATGATGTTGCTGACGTGCTGAATGTTCGTCCACGCAGGTGAAGTTACCGTATTGAAGGTGTTTATAGGCACAAGAGGCTCGTGAGTGCCCGTCATCCAGGTTGTGATTGGAGGAATACATAACGTCATGTTTCAGTAAGTACATCTGAGACAAAATTAGTCTCATTACAGACAACATCTAACCAAATTAACGTAACCTAACCAAAATAACCTAACCGTTCTAGGATGTTTTATTTTTTTAGGTTAAGGTGGGGAAAGGATGGAAGGCATGCTGGGGCTCAAGGGACAGCCAGACATGAGGGATGGAGAAGTCACAACATATAGTCGTGGGGGGAAAGGTTGGAAAAGAAGTTTAATGAGTTAAACAGAAGGGGCGACACCCCTTGTTTTACATATTACAGAGTTTGTTGGCTAACTAAGCTAACCTAGGATTTAGAATGAGGTTGCACAATGGTTATTTTAGTAGACAATGACTAGATTGATTTTACAATTACAAGTTTATTAACATCTTATACTGTATTACGTTATGGACTCACTTGATTGTGACTTGTTAAATGTGAATTTATATCATCTAAGTTTTAATCTAAGGTGGATCACTGTGGCGGACATAGATGGGTCGCGGGTTGGGTTGTTGTAGTGCGGGCAGACTCCGGGGCCACCAGGCGTGGGGTCTCCCTCCGTTGATGTCTTCCCCGCGTAGGTGGTCTGGGCTGTGAGGGTCGTCCAGGAGCTTGTCCCAAACCTTCTTCCCTAGGCGATGGAACCTGAAGTTGAGGGCCTCTGTTTTATTTCTTAGGTGGATGGTTTCCACTGTCTCCTGGTAGGGTGGCGCTTGGCCACTGGCTGACCTCAAACACTTGTTTTGGAAGCTCTGTAGTTGTTGTAGTCTAGTCTTCCCGAGTGTGACGAGTGGTATAGATGGGTACTCCAACACAGGCCTCACCAGCGCCTTGTACAGGTGAACTTGTATCTTCTCAGGCATCAATTTAAAACGTTTTAATTTGGCTGCGGCGACTTTGGCTTTATTTAGTCTGTCCTTCACGTGGGGAATGATGCCCGTCCGAGAAATGATGAGGCCGAGCAACCTGCCTTGTTTAGAGTACTCAATCTCTTCGTCGTCGATCATCAATGGGGCCGGCTTGAATTTGGCTATGGGTATGACCTCAAATTTCCTTTTGTTTGTTTTTATTTTCCATTTATGTTCATACTCCGAGATCTCCTCTATTGCCCGAGCAGTGAGTCGCGCCATCCTTGCTGTGGACCTTCCTGGGCAGGTGACGATCTGTGTTACATCGTCGGCATACATGACGTACTCGCTGCCGACGATTGGGGGTGGCAGGTCAGCCGTGTAGAGTGTGTAAAGGGTTGGTGAGAGACAAGAGCCCTGAGGCACGCCGCTCGATAGTGATAATTCTTCTCCAAAATGTTCTTGCATCTTGATTTTGGCTCTGCGGTCCATAATGAAGTTGCACAGCAGGCGCGTCAGATTTTCGGGTAGCCCCAGTTGTATGATCTTATACTGCAGCCCTGCGTGCCAAACTTTGTCAAACGCCTTGCTGACGTCCCTCAGTATTATACTGCACTGCAGGCGGCCAGTCATGGCATTGGCGATCTGCTCGTAGGCCTGAGCTTTGGCGGTGGATGTGCCTCGGTACTGGCGGAAGCCGAACTGGCGGGGATTATGCACGTCTTCGTCCTCCTGATACATCCGCAATCGCTTGTTGACTATTTTTTCGAAGATTTTGGCAGGTACCTCTAGCAGCGATATTGGTCGAAAGTTTTCGTCTTTGTTTGAAGGCTTCCCTGCTTTTGGTATGAGGCGAATAACGGCGATTTTGAACATCTTAGGGAAGTATCCAGAGGCGAGGCAGGCGTTGAATATATGAGCAATCCTCTCTATCATGTTGTCGGGGAGTTGAGCCAGGATCTTCTTGTTAATGTGACTTTGACCAGGTGATTTGTTTTTAAACCCTTTTATGACGGCTGACACATCTGCAGGAACTATGGGTTCCGTCAGGTAGCTTCCGTCCACCAGTCAAGTGAAGTCAGTCCGCTGGAGCGGCTGGAGCAGGTTCTAGGATGGGTCAGGTTAAGGTTGGTTGGTTCTTAGTCTTTAATCACAAACCAACCAATACATACTCCCACCTTTCACAGCCTGGATGAAAATGTGGTAATGATGGAGGAGACAGTTAGCACTAGAAGGACTTCATTCAATTCAATTTCAATTGTTTATTCCTTGATAGAGGAAGCGGGATCCTAGTGCTGTCGCTAGGTACCCCTGCCAAAGGACTTCACTGAATTGCACCAGATTTGCAGATGATGTTTGGATGATACCAAGTACGAAAATCGAAACGATACTGCACAGAACCTATTAAAACCTGACCTAACCTACCAAACCTGGTATTATTTCACTTATTGCCACAAAACAAATCTGGGGAATTTTATAGTTGCAAACGGTAATTTTGACAATTCCAAGACAGTTTCCTTCAATGGCATTTCTGGCGCTAAATACATATAGGCGAGATTTTTTAGCATTTTAGTATGTATGTTCATAAGTGGCAGTACACACCCAGAACATATACCGACTGTGGACCTTCCCCGGTTAGGTTAGGTTAGAATAATAATAAAAAAATTATTTTTTTGTGTTTTGGACACATTTCACCTTGATTTTTATAGCAAATATCTAGGATTTGAGATGAGAGGGGGGGGGGGGGCGCTTATCTAAGAAGCTATTAATTTGCGCCAGAAACGAAGGTCAAACACCACCGGAAAAACATTGTTTCAACTTCGATTTTGTTTAGTGGCAACAGGTGAAAATTTACCCCTAACCTCACATGACCTACCTAACCTCATTTAATCTACCTCACCTCACCTACCTCACCTCACTTAACCTACTTAACTTCATTTTACCTACCTCGCCTCACTTAACCTACCTCACCTCACTTAACCTACCTCACCTCACTTAACCTACCCTACCTCACCTCACTTAACCTACCTCACCTCACTTAACCTACCTAACCTCACTTAACCTACCTAACCTCACTTAACCTACCTAACTCCCTAATCTATGCATTGTCGTTTCGATTTTATTACTACCATCTAAACAGCATCTCTAGAAAAAATGAACGAATTGAATCCAATATATATCGTAATAAACACCCTGATGAGACCGTCGCTTGTTTCTTGACAGGTAAACAAAGACCACAGACGTTCTTGTATAGCAGACGATGTGAACCAAAACATGGTCGCCACGGGTAATCAGACGCCTCCATAATTACGGTAAATAATTTATTTCTTCGCCTACAAAGCATATAGAGAAGTAAAATTGCTGGCATCTGTTAAGTGTTCGTAGTGTGTTTACCCCAGTTTTTTCCTCTTTCATGTTTTGCCCACTAAAAAGTAATTTATGATCAGTATCATTCAAACAACAACATCTGAATATTTGGTGCAATTCCATAAAGTCCTTCTGGTGCTAACCGTCTCCATCATTACCCAGTGCTTCTTCAGTGACCATATTCTCAAGAGTCTAGATTATTACACAAAACAATTGGGTAAGAATATACAATGACAATGCAGACTTAATAGTGGTTTTGTTTCTGTCGTCATTTTGTTAGAGAAAGTTTGTTTTAGTGCATATACTGTATAATCAGGAGGAAGAATAACTGACTTGAGGTTAATTGGGAAGCGGAAAACAGACCTGAGCAAATTGAGTTAAGGCTACGTATTTTTCGGTTCGAATGGGCAGTTTTTCAAGTTGGTGGCGATGTATGAAGGCCAATAAATGGCATTTTGCTATCTGAATTGCCATTTGTAAAATATGAACTGACAAATATGGCAGCAAATGATGTTGACAACATAAACTTTGAGGTTGAGCACCGTGTTGCGTGTCCCTCTCTTTATGTAATTAGGCGAGGTTAATATTCCTTAGTGACTAGGCACTAGGTATGATCTTAGTTTTAGTCATCCGGGAATCGGTTAGGTTACATTAGGTCAAGTTAGGTTGGCTACGTTAGGTTAGTTTGGATATCTAAATACAGGATGACCGAAACTAAAATTTTACCGATTCTTATATAGAGAGATAGAAGGGAAGAAATAAGAATACTTTATAGCGTTTCCGTTGGAAATTTTTATTTTTTCTTCGTTTTTACTTTTCGATTTCACCGAGAGAGTACAAATTCGCGGGGATATATAATGTTAATTCTTACTCAGCCAGTCAGTGGAAGTGTCCTCATCACGTGATACTCATGCGCTTACTCACGATTTCATCGGAAATTCATATTTTCGATTTTTTTATATATTTAAGATCTGGATCTTTGGTTTGTTTTGTCTTCTTGGGTTAGGTTAGGTTTACACACCGGGGGTAGTGGGGGTGCAGGGGGCTTAGCCCCCTCGATTCGATAAGAAGTTAGGTCAGGTCCTTCTGGTTAGGTTAGGTTAGACATGTGTACTAATATTTGAGTCGTAATCCTTTTGTTAGGTTTGTTTGATCAAAATTTCACTTCTTTAGGTGAAATCGAAAAGTAAACAAAAAAATATCGAAAAATATAAATTTCCAAAGAAAACGCTATGGTAAAACTTAGTGTTATATCCCAATTTCCACATCTATTGGGATGAAACAAAGGTTAATTTGTAGTTTCGACCAACCGTGGCTCTCTAGTTGAGCAATGTGTTTTTCCAATGGTTTAGACAATTTTGTTTTCTATGACACTTCCCTTTCAAATAACTTAAATACACCGGGGGATCCAGGGAGGGGGGAGCGCCCTGGTTAGGAGGTTAGATTAGCTACTTTTTTATTAATTTTTTTATTTAAAATTTTACAATTTACATACAATTTACATATATACATAAATGTCACATATTAACATATTTGTCAGTGAAATATTTGGATGACTTTTCTTTTAAAATAAACCTGATCATCCATTTATTATAATATATCCTGCTTTTAATGAAGGCTATAGTCTCCTTAACACCATAATTTTCCTTCCTACTTAACCACATACAGTAAAAATAATCTGACATTAGCATGATCATTGTATTCTTATCCTTATTATTACTACAGTTAATATTAATTATTAAGAAATGCAGAAATAATTTGCTATTGACATTGCAGACTGTATTCAGGAAATTTTTAAATCATTTAATTATCTCTTTTTTATGGAAACAGAAGTAAAATACATGTAATGGATATTCTACCTCACCTCATCTTACACAACTATCTTCTTGTTTTATGTTGAACATTATTAGTCTCTGATTTGTTGGTAGAGTTTCATGAATATACCTATATATGAAGCCTCCCTGGTGAGGATCCATATATTTACGTGTAATATTTTCGCAAATAAAATGCCATTTAAACAGCGGATACTTTTCTTCAACTGCTGGTTTAGTCCATATCATTAAAATATTGTATACATCTTTATCCTTGACATTGGGAAAGTTATGATGCCTTGCTAACCTTCTTAGGGTATTGATTGCATTACTATAATAAGGTGGAGACAAGTAGGAAACATTATCCGAAGGTTTCATTTCTAATAAATAACTGGTCCTTATACTTGTATAATATGGAGTTAAAGATTTCCTCTTTTCATGGTCTGAAGCAAATTTTATGAAAGTTGTACATAATATAGCAGCTGCTTTACAAAACACAATAACTACTCCAATACCTCCTTGTTTGACAGGTAAATACAAAGTTTGTCTTCTAATTGGCTGGTACATACCACTCCATATGTATTTAAAAATACATGATTCCATTTTCTGTGATTACCTTTTATTTAATGTAAATGTATGGGATAGGCACCATATCTTGAACAAAACTTTTGAGTTAACAATAATTGTTTTTTGGTACAAGGATAATTTTCTGTTTGATAAACAATTAACAGTAATGGTGATATTTTCTAAGATTTTGTTCCAATTCATATTAACAGTGTGTTCATAATTGTCATAATATATAGTGCCTAAAATTCTGGAATATTCTGCTGATCTCATCCACAGCACAGGCCATAAATCTCTTCTTCCACTCACCCAATCCCAAAATACTTGTTTTATCTTTGTTTAATTTAGCACCTGTTGCTTCCTCAAACCTTTCTATTTCTCTGCTAACCTCATTATGGACTGGTGTGTGGCAACAAAGCCTGTATAATCATCAGCATATCCCTGTATGGGAATTTTTATGTTGTTTGGTAACTGTGAGGAATTATTCTGGCATTGTTGTTTACTGATAAAAAAAAAGTTCTTGGAAAAATATATAGAGAATCATAGAAAGAGAACATCCTTGTCTTACTGATCTTTCAATCCTGAATGACTTAATTTGGGTACCATTAACCAAAACCTTACTCTCTCAATTTCCATACAACATTTTAAACCAGTCTACACAAACATTGTTAACGACTAATTTTTCCATTACCCTAAATACAAATTTAAAATCAACTCTCTCAAATGCTTTTGACCAATCTAAGTTTATCATGGCACATTTTTGGTTCTCACTACTGACAACTTGCACTGTATCCCTAACCATGATATTACAATCTATTATTGGCCTTTCTTTAATACAACAGCATTGGTCTTTTGACGATATAAAATTTAATAAAGTTTTAATTTTTCTTGCCACTATTTTTGCAACTATTTTATAATCTACATTTAGGAGGGTTATTGGTTTCCAGTTTTCAATTACATTCAGATTCCCTGTTTAGGCACTAGCTTTATTATTCCTGTATTTTGTGACACACTTAATACTTTATTGTTAAAGATAAACTGAATTACCTCAATGATCTCTATCCTGATAAATTTCCACATATGTTTATAAAACTGTGCAGGTAGACCATCACTACCTGGGGATCTACCAAGGTTGAGATTATTAATTGCTTCCCATATTTCCTTCGCGTTTACTGGTTTTATTAAAGATTAATTTTGTGATTCCTTTACTATTGGTTTGCAATTCTCTGAGGTTTTCACCGTATTCATCATTAGTTTCAACTCTTTTATATAGATTCCCCCAAAATTCTTTACATAGATTATTCTTTCTATATTCTCTATTTCTTCACTATTTTCTTTTAACTTTAGTAATTAATTCCTTGTTTCCTTTACTTTTTGCTTTACAGATCAAATGGCGTGAAAGTTTTTCTCCTTCTTTTGTGTTTTATTCTGGACCTTATTTTAACACTCACAAATTTTGTTCCTTAATTCATTTATTCGGGTTTTCAGTGCCTTTATTTCTTCATAAATCACATCAAGGTATTTAGCTTCTTCATAAAGTTCTCTTAACCTACTTTGAAATGAATTAATTTACCCATATTTTTCTTGTGACAGTCTTTTACATATTTTTATAAAAAAAGTTCTTACATTCTAGCTTAGCACTTAATGTTCTAGGCCATTTAACTGCTGAGTCTATCTAGGTCAATAAGGCCTTAACATTTATATTGTAGAAGGTTTTTGGTAACGAAACCCAATTGTCTGTTATAATTTTATTTAGGAACTATCGAGGATACAGTTCCAAAATGTAGATCACCGTAACTTATCACTGTAGCTATGAGTGTTAAGAGAAGGATGGAGGCAATGTAAAATAGACCTTCTAAATACATCCGATCTGTGTTACGGGATGAGTAACAATGCTGTGAGTAGGAACCCATCGAGGGAGAATGGAATATGTACGTCGTCCTCCCTCGACGGAAGATGGAACCATCCACGGTGGCTCTCAATAACGTCTTCCTCTAGTCAAGGATATCAAACTACTGCCCACTTTAGGTGGCCAGGGAGCCGGTTACTTAGTGCCTTAACTCGGCACAATATGACGCGGCTTCCCGTGGGCACACCTTATCATGTGCTCTGAACATGTCACCTCATAGCTAGTGGAAAGTTACAGGGGATGATAGAGTATATAATTCAAATGTAATTTACCCATTTATACAATGCTTCTGCCTATGAGACAGGGGCTATTACATTGTTCGGTCACCTACCATCCAAGCTCCTTGAGGACTAAACTAAACTCGCAGATAAACATCCTAGACATAAGCCTAACCATGTTACAAACATATGTGTAAAAACTAAGCTGGGGACTCTGGAACTGTAGGTTTTTCATCAACTACTGGGGTCCTAGACTGAAGTGTTTTACGGGCTTAAAACACAAACATTACTGTCAATATCAACACAATAGTGGAAATCGTTAACTCTGGTAAGCAAATCCCGGAATAACATGGCAGAAATAATCTTCACCTACTTCATGTTTAAGAACGCTCCTTCTTAGCAATGTAGAACTTTTGCAACTGTAATCACGCTAGATGAATGAGTGTGTGGTGCTTTAGACTTTTCTGACGAAACCTTCATTTTTGCGGAGAGCAATGGTACTAAGTTGTGAAGGGTTCTACACGGTATGGCTGAAAATTTAGTCTGTGATAATATACTTTAGAACTATCATATTTTTTTTTTATTTGGAGATGTGTCTATGGCATTAAAATATGCAGTTTGAAAATTATGAACATTATGATCCTCCCTGGGATCAAACGAAAATGTCCACATTTTCTATGTCCAGGGCTTGAAAAATTATTTAGTTACAAACCAAAGTAATAACCTTGTCCATCCATTTACAGGAAATTGATAAAAATTATAGTTAAAATAATTAAAGTATCAATAGCTGAACAGGTAAAAAATAAATACTGGAAATTATCATACGTCAGTATTCAGTAAGATAAGCAAGGCACTTATGACCCATGAAATAACCTACACGATGTCCTATCAGTGTGAAGTTATGTCGCGAACATGTAAATGTGTGTATATATTTAATGTATGCCTAAATGCTACCTATTCCTTGTAGGCTTGATTGAAGAATCCTTTCTAGAATTTCTTGAAAATGTGAAATTGTTGCCGCAATCCCGTAGACTTGCGTGTGTGTCACTCACAGGAGACACAGCTGATGCTAAGGCTGGTGACTGGGTCAATGTCCACAAAAATTCTGAGTACAGAAACTGCTGCTCCCTGTCAGTGAACTCAAGGACTCTGGGGTTCACTGGGTCCACTAGTGCATCCACCACACCATACCTTGGAATGCTGAGACCATCTCTCGTGATCGGAGATGTGTCATCACTAGGGGGGTGCTGGTAACAGGATGTTGATTGATGAGTAGTCACAACAACTGTAGTCACGTCCTGTCACACCCTGGGCAGTGAACAAATCATTTGCAGAAACTAATGTTCACTTCAGTTCACAGGATTGTTGCCATAATTCAGCAACTATCAATAACTCCGTATTGGTTATCGTTATAAAAAAAATTGTACATCTTTGGAAGACAAAATAAAAATCACTCAACGTATAATGTCTCACTATGGGATATTATTATACACTGATTTTCTGTTTTTGCTGGTTTCGTAAAACACTTACGACTTGTTATGTAGAATCTGTATATAGACCGGAATGTTGTTATCCGTTACTGATTTCTTTGATCATTGTAACAGATGTAACAGTAGTATAACGGTTTCCTTGTAGATCCGCTGCCACGTATATAACAATTCTTCTTCTTTACCCGTATGCCACAGTAATAGGGAGAACCTACTATCTCTACCTTTACCAACTGTGTATATGGTGAGATGACTGCTAGTGTGATATAACAGTTACGTGTTCTGAACATGTCACCTCATAGCCAGTGGAAAGTTACAGGGGATGATAGAGTATATAATTCAAATGTAATTAACCCATTTATATAATGCTTCTGCCTATGAGACGGGCTATTACTCTTTACCTACCTTTACATTTTTTTTAATGTTTACTTTTGACAGAACCATTGAATGGTCAGAAAAACTGATTGTAACAGTATCACATTTTACTATTTTGTTCTCAAGCCCCTTAACATAAAGCCTATCAATTCTTGACCCGTATTTATCCCTAACATATGTAAAATCAGGTTGATAATTATGTATCATGGCAACATCCTTAAGTTTTATATCCTTTATAAGAGTTGTTAAAGCTTTAGACACCAAACCTTTGTTGTCATGATTGCTACAATCTCTCAGGCTGGTAACAGTTAAAATCTCCCCCAATCATTATATTTTCAAAATTATTTCTGATATAATATAATAAATCATCAGAAAACAATTCTTCTCTCTCTCTTTTCCTTGTATTCCCCGACGGGGCATAAATATTAATAATAGGAATTATATGATCTAGCACGGAAACTGACACATAAAATTTGGCCATTCTCATCCATCTCCTAGTTTAGTATTTTGAGAGTGGAATTTTTCCTTACTAATAATGCAGTTCCTCCTTTTAACAAATGTGTACTGTTAATAATAATTTCGAAGTAATCATAGGCAAGATAATTTCCCAGGATCCTTAACATTGTGTTCCTGTATCATAAGGATGTCAATATTATAATACTTAACAACAGATAATAGTTGCATTTGTTACATAAACTATTTAGACCATTCACATTTAATGTTGCAAACATTATATACATATTAATTATTGTTATAATAATGTAATAAAAAAATAATTTATTTACTTTTCCCTCTTGACGTTTCTTTTTCCTTCTTCACCTGTACTATCTTTTCCATCCCTCTTACGCAACATCACCTTACTACCACTAACTGCTCTTACTCCAGCTTTGTACATGTTCAACCTTTTCCCACCATGAATCATCTTTTCCAATTGGATCCATTTTCTTTCCATCATCTTTTCTTCCTTTCCCACGTTCTAATCCATTTTCTGTCTGGCTATTCACCTGACCACTGAAATCACTTTGTTTTTCATTTTTTTTATTTTTGCTTCTTACGATCCTTTCTTCCAGAAATTTTTGAAATATCACCATTCGTTCCTCCATCTGTTTTCACTTTTACCTGATTTTCATCATCACTGCCGTTAATTTCTAATTAATTTTTTCCCGTTTTGTTCTGATCTTTCTTGTTTGCATCATTCGTGTTTCTGCTCGGTGACATAATACAGGTAACCTCTACAATTTCCTCCATTCTATCCATGTTTTCACCTCTTGCCACTTCACACTCTGTCCCTATCATATTTGTTGCTTCCATGTCATCTGCTTTATCATATTCCATATTTTCAAAAGATATTTTACCTTTAGTTTGATCCGCATTATTCCTATCTGTATGTATTTCGGCCTCACATGTAGTGGAGGTTTCCTGTGCTGCATTTTCTGAACAATCTGGGTGTGTGGTACCATCTAGATCTACAGCATCCTGGGATATAGTCTGAACAGGCACTTCTTCCCTTTCTACCCCATGCCGGGTTGTTGCTGGAACCTGAATTACTGCGACATTTTCTTCTTCCTTATCTGCCCTTGAGTTGTGGATCTCACCCGAAAGTTGTATCGCAGGGAAGTCTTCCTCATTAAAAATGTTCACCTTATCTACTTCCTCGGTGTGACAGTCAATTGCCAAATGACCTTCATGTCCACATTTATAATAAGTTTTCCTCTGTCCAGCATAAAGGAAAGTTAAACTGTGGCCACCTTCTGTTACTGATGATGGAATGTTGTTCTTTAAATTTACCTTGAAGGTTCTTGTCCCATTTAACAATCCGGCCGCTGGTCCTTTTGTATACTTGTTCAGCCTCATTCCTTCCACTTAACCATATTTACTTATGATGTTCATTATAATTTATTTTTTCATTTCAAATGGAGCATCTTTAACTGATACATAAGTCTTTGCCTGTGTGTACACTTTGTACCATTTATTAATGTTGGGAGAGTCAGTTACTTAACAATACGAGCTAGTGTGATTACAAAATAATATGCAAGACAGAGTTATACATTCCTCAAAGTGATGTCACTAGAGGTTACCTGTAACTCGCTGACGCATCCTGGTTCACAATTCAAGCACAGAGACAGTTTCAATCACCGTCATCCAAACTAAAACAATGAATTCCCCAGCTGGGCCGTCACAACTCTTTAACACCTTTGGCACACTCTCCAGGTTTCTAAATGCCATTTAAGAGTGGAGTGGACATGCGGATGAATGACGCAGATGTGATGTAATTGTTGGATGAGTAAACAGAAGGATAAGTGATGGATGGATGAGCAACCGAGACGTGGTGTGGGTGGGATCAGGGAGTGTGTTTGTAATGGATATTGGATGGAGAGGCGAGTTGGAGCAGTGTGAGATGTAGAGTAAGTTAATGGTACGGGTTGGTGGGTTAGGGAGGGGTGAGGTTATGAAGTGAATAGTGAGTGAGGGGTGAGAACATGATTGCTAAGGGAGGTATGGGACTCTGTGATGGGAGGGGATGATGGGTTAAGGAGGGTCGGACATGGTTTCAGTGAGCAAATTGACAAATTTTATGGTTCCAAAATATAGAAGATACTGTGTAATAAATGACAAATAATTTACAGATTCTTAATTAGCACACTTTGGGGAATATATAACCCTCCCTAACATATTGTTCTGTTATCGTACATGATCGCATTGCCAACTGACGGACTTCTCGAACATAGAGAAGTGGTATAAACATGTGCGTCATATGTTGGTAAAGAAAGAGACTAAACTTGATGGTTGAAGCTCCAAGCTTCATTGACACTGACGGGGCAACTTTACCCAAATTCTTCATCATGGAACTTCAGAACATAAGGCATGGTGGTGTTATGTGACTTTTTCCTTTGACTGGAAAGTATTTAACGTAATTGACTTGAGTAAATCACGAAAATTATATGTACAAAATTAACATTGCAATTACAGACACTCTACATTAACTACAGGTGGACACTTAGTACAAGCTAACAGGACAAAAATTAATGAGAATAACAATCTTTGGACAATTATCTGCATGTTTCAATAGTTGTGGCCGAAATTAACGTGTCTAGTTGCTTTTCTCACTGTAATTTTGGTACAATTAAATAAATAATAATAATAAAAAAATTATACAATTACGTGCATTCTTACATTTTCAGTTACGATGAACATTGATCGTACGAGCCTTTGAGAATCATGAAACCTGGTAATTGCCACCTACGACTTGTAGAGTTATGGCGCATAAATTCAGAATAATGGGGTTTTCTTTACAAACGTTACTGAGGAGTTTTAACACGACAAACTATACTATTTATCCTTTTTGTTTGTCTTCTTTCGACGTTTTATCTCGAGTAAGTTGCATCTGATCGTTAGCCATTCTACTCGTACTTATGTCTTAATACTTTATTTTATAAAGGTTTTCCAAACCCGCCAAAACAGTGTTGCACATTTGGTAATGTGTAATATTTGTTGTCTAGTGTATTTGTTTACAGGCCTTAGTTATTGATGCACAGAAATGTATTATAGCTACAACTTCAGCGATACAAAAATCCATTTACAAACTCGAATGTGGACCGACAATGGCGTCTTGTAGTGAAATTATCTTTGAAATTCTAATTTACATAATAGCTTGGCGTAATATTCTTTGATGTATGTCACTTACAGTAGATAGACGTTTTTGTAATATATAGCGGGATATAGATACAAGAATGTCAATGTTCATACTTAAGACGATATGTATCTTTACGTGTCCTCATTTTTCCACGTAATTGTGTTATAATGATCCGCCTTATCGAGCCACTCACCTGATGTAGGTCACATTATGATGGCCTAAAGGAGTTGTCTTTAACGTGGAGTTTTAAGGGATCACCGGAAAATTAACCCCATCTTATTACACTTGATTGTGAATACCTTAATGCTAGTTGGGGTGGTTAGATTAGGGTTAAATTAGTGTTAAGGTGGCTAATCTTAAGGTTAAATTAGCAATGGGGCTAATCTTCAGGTGATCCGTAGTATGGCCAAATCTTTTTTGATATATCTAAGGTAAAGAAACGTGCACTAGGTTAGGTAATGGTAATTTAGCTGAGGTTAGGAAAGTCAAGTTTAGATAAGATTGTTCGGTTAATTTAATAAAGCGTAAGTACAATGAATTTCATTTAAAGTTTGGTAAGGTTGCGACAGGTATTGTTAGGTCAAGTTAAATTTAATTAGGTTAATTTAGGGTAGGTTAAGTTAAAATAGGATAGGTCATGTTGGGTTAAGTTAGGTTTGGATAGGTTAGGTTAGGATAGGTTCTGTTTGGGGTAAGTTAGGTTAGCATAGTTTAGGTTAGTTTTGTTTACTGTTCGGTGTAATGAGTTGGTTTAGATTAGGATTGGTAATTTAGTATGGTTTAGGGTTATGGAAATGGAAGTTTAGTAAAATTAGTTTTGCTGAGGTTCAGATATGTATCTTTAGTTTTAATTGGGCAAGGATAGTAAAGCGGATAGGCTAGTCAGGTCTGGCATCCATGATAATATTTTTGCCGATATTGGGTTACCAGATTTAATGCATATTAAGTGAAGTAATGAGCAGTGAACATAACTTGAGTTAAATTCAGACTCACTTTTGCGGTTTAAAACTTCTTGCTAATATATTCACCTTTAAGTCGTAAGTACGTGAAGGAATGTGCCATTAAGGAAATTATGCTCGGTTAAAGTGCGAGTTTACCTTGGGGTTGGTGTATCGTTTCCAAAGATACTACTACATTCAATTAGATGTGCCATTGAGGGCCGGCCTTATGGCGTACTGTAGTTGTAATCAAAGTCATGATGACCAGTTGAATTTGGCTCTGCGCTTTCCCGCTCAGCACTTGCATGAAAAGTAACTCGATTATTGGCACTTTCTGCTGCAGTAGCTCCATCTCGATATGTACATCAAATAAAACCTGGATATTTTTTATTAGAAATGGAAAATTCGAGTAAAACTCTATAAAAAAAATAGTATGTATTACAGTACAGCAAGGATTTTTGTGAAAGTTTCAAATTGGTATCGTAAATCATGCTCAGTAAAACAATGTTGGGCACTATGTATAGTATTTAGTTTTATTTTAAAGTAACCTGGGTATTTAAACAAGACTATGGTATAGTAAGGGAAAGGTGTTTCTATACTCCGTGTAACCCTTTTGTTTCTTATGGTGCACTTAGTTTGTAGAATCCACAGAGGTAACATGACGTTTGTTTGTATAACAGAACTAAAATTCACATATAGGCACTATAATCCTTATCTTATTTTATTATCAAATTACATGCTCAGACTATATGGTTCAATGTTGTATTTACTGGCAATGGGCAATTGTCTAATTACGAGAGAAATGGGATGTTATGTGAGAGCTCCTTTAAACACACATGTAGTACCTGTCTCGAGATATTATATAGCAGTCAAGGTCAATGTAGAGAAGTCGGCCGGACGGCAGTTTAGTTTTCGCTCGCTCTGCGCAGTTACGTCGCGTGAACTATAGCTAGCTGGCTCTCTCTCTCTCTCTCTCTCTCCACAAGTCTGTATATCTTTACAGTATCATCATCATAACCCCGTTTCCTATATCCTGGTATAAGGAGGCTTAGCTCGGAAAGGAGGAAGATGTAGCTATAGTAGGAGAGGCTATCTAAAAGGGTGTAATAAAGGGTCTGGCCACTTTCGTCCCTTCATTGTGGAGGGAAGGACAGCTGCCATTATTTGAATATTCTTACTAATTTCCTGAAAATCATACGCTTATTGCAGTGCAATTTATCTGTGCACTTGAGTTCATAACTGTCTCTTCTGAAATGTTTCCGTATTAGTGTGTATGCATCTAAAAGGGGAATAAATATATCATGATAACTTATATTTTATTTACACACATACAGTAGGTTATAAATAAATAACATATATGATTTACATCAACTGTAACCCGAGGCAATCTGTTTTTCCTACTATCATTTTGATATTGTCATAAAATTTCTATTTTCACTTATGCAATTTTTACTTGATTTCTTATTCATCCTAATACTGCTGTTCAGTTTACGAATTCTAAAAACACACATATTTTGTCAAAGAAGGATAAAGCATCATGGGTACATCAACCCTCTATCTCAGACACAATTGTTTTGAAACAGTCTTTCCCCTCCATAAGTCTGTCCCCTTGTACAGCCTTAAATACGTCTCTCATAATGGGTAATTGAGAAAATAGTGTCAGAAGGAACATACAGTTCACCTCTGTTTATTTCTTCTGGCCATGTTTTGGTCGTTGATGTGCACTCAGTGACTTGCTGGCCTAAGTGAAGGTATTTCACGCAAAACCTTCTTACAATATAGCCACCAACGTACCTAAGAGCTTCCTCTTCTATGACTAAATCTATTGCTTTACCTGCATTTTTGTCAGGGTTTATACACTCTCCTAAGTTTTCATCAAACACGTCACTTAACTCTTTTTCTACTTCATTGCCAATATCCAAGTCTTTGAAACAGTGATTAGTTATATAGAGTTTTATTGCCAGCTCTGTCTTTGAAAGGCGTACCTTTATTATTTGTCTGTCGAAGACCAATATTTCTTGACAAGCAGTCAGAATTATCACAAGCGTTCAATTAAATATTTATCAATTTAGTATGGCAGAGAGGAGTATCATCATCGTTTGTGTTATCCAGCGAATTTTAGGATTTTAAGTTTTGTAATCAGTAGTTTAGACAATTCTAAGACACTTTTCTTCTGTAGCATTTCTTCTGCAAATGATTATTATTCGAGAAAATACCAACAAATTGTTGGAAAATCGTCATATTTGTTTTAAGTCCTTGTTTATGTTGTCACCGTCCCAGAGAGGTCCTGTGTTCGATTGTTGGTTACTGTTCTGCATTACGCATTGTTGAAGGGCTGTTGTAGCATCTGTTTATATGATAATTAACTCACAAATTGCTTCTGTAACAGGTGTGAATGCAAATGCATATGCTGGGCGTCGATGCAAGTGTAAATACTACTACTTAAATGTGTTAGTACTTTCTGATCAGTTATGACCACTAAGGAATAGTTATCCTAAATTATTAGAAGTTTACAGTATTTGTCCATGTAAAGTGCATCTATGCAGCCTAACTCCACATTCATCAGATCAGCAATTGCCATATCATTGATTGTTGCTAAAGCTAGAGCTGATGCTTCAGCAGCAAGCAAATACTCAATGGAAAGTATAACCCACTCTAGGATAGGCACAGAGTGCCAAACAATACACGATTCTAGTCAATTGGTATGTACTCTTGTTAGATAACAAACTACATGTTTCCTGTGTGGGTTCTACAAGCATACTGAACTAAAAGAACCAAAAAGTTAACATAAGGTGGCAGAGGTGGGATCTTGTTGTTGAGCTCTTAATTGCTGTAGAGTGAATGAGGAAACTGATGTGGCAGGAGCTGAATGTGGATAATGAGTTGGCGACCACATTTACTCGTCCCGGTAAATATATAAAGTGGGCGCAAATTACCAGTGATTGGATATCCAAAGATTATGTACTTGAATTTTTTCAATGACCAGACGACATCCAGATGCGTTGTTGAATAGCGTGTTTCTACATTAAGTTTGCGGCTTGAGCAATAATTTTTCCCCATAGAGTCTAGCTGCAGGAGAACAGCTCCTAGCCCTTGTCCTGAGGTATCGGTACACAATGTGAAAGGTTGATTGTTGTCAGGGAAAGCCGACACTGGTGCATTTGCTAATACTTACAGTATTTTAATGCATTGAAGCACTTTTCCTATTCGTTATTCCTGATAAATTTTGCATCTTTCTTCGATAGTCTTGTTAATAGTGAAGCTAATTTTAGCATAGCCCTGATTAAATGTATGGTACGGTAATATCCGGAAAGTCCGAGAAAACTACGCATTTTACCTATATCCGTTGGACGGGGAAATTGGTCAACTGGTTTAAGTTTGCAGTCCATGGAATGAATACCATTTTTCGTCTACTAAGTGTCCAAGAAAATTAATTTTAGATTTGAGGAATTTATATTTAGAGTTTAATTTTTAAACCTGCTTTATGAAGTTTTGAAATACTTTACGCAGTTTGATGAAATGACTTTCCACATCTTTACTCGCAATGATCATATCATTTAGTTAGGCATAAATTGTATTGCCTATCATTCCTGCAAACGAAGTGTTATCACTCTTAAAATTCAAAATGTCCCATAGTGCTGAATGCAGCTACCTCGCGGGATTTCTCATTGAGAAGAATTTGCCAATACATGCTAAGAAGAACTAGGTTACTAAAAACTGCATTATTCTTTCCAAAGGATTGCAACAAATCACTCGGAATAGGCACTGGGTACCTATCTGGAATGGTTGTTTCGCTGACTCGGAGAAAGTGAATTAGAGAGCCGCACCCTCTATCTTTCTTCGGAACTAAGTAAAGTGAGAAGTTCCATGGTGATGACGAATGCGTGATAACCTCTTGTTCCATCATATCTTTAACCATGTCTTCAACTGCTGGCCATGAGATAGTCTGTAAGCTGGTGTGCATATTAGGTTAGTATCCAATTTTTAAGATATGGGATGTGAGATTAAATTGGTTTCATCTAGAGCAGTTGTTCCCAACATCAGGTCGCGACCCAAATTAGGGTCGCGGGGTGTCCTCAGTGGGGTCGCGAGGGGCCTTTAGACAATTTAAAAAATATAGTACTTATCATAGTCTGACAAATTTTTGCTTAACATTCAAGCTATATAATATATTATATGCCTGAGGGTCACGACACCGTAGTGTTGGGAAATTTAGGGTCGCAGCCAAAAAGGGTTGGGAACCACTGTTCTACAGGTTCCCCTGGCAATGCTACGATGTGTTTGTAGTCCACAGGTAATTCCAGTTCCTTCTTACCTTAAAGATGATCAATAATTTAATAGTCGTTGGTAATGGTGGTAGTAGTGATTGGTAATGGTGGTAGTAGTGGTTGGTAATGGTGGTAGTAGTGGTTGGTAATGGTGGTAGTAGTTGTTGGTAATGGTGGTTGGTAATGGTGGTAGTAGTGGTTGGTAATGGTGGTAGTAGTGGTTGGTAATGGTGGTTGGTAATGGTGGTAGTAGTGGTTGGTAATGGTGGTAGTGGTTGGTAGTGGTGGTAGTAGTGGTTGGTAATGGTGGTAGTAGTGGTTGGTAATGGTGGTAGTATTGGTTGGTAATGGTGGTAGTAGTGGATGGCAATGGTGGTAGAAGTGGATGGCAATGGTGGTAGTAGTCGTTGGTGATGGTGGTAGTCGTTGGTGATGATGGTAGTCGTTGGTGATGATGGTAGTCGTTGGTGATGATGGTAGTCGTTGGTGATGGTCGTAGATGGTGGTAGTCGTTGATGGTGGTAGTCGGTGATGGTGGTAGTCGTTGGCGATGATGGTAGTCGTTGGCGATGATGGTAGTCGTTGGTGATGATGGTAGTCGTTGGTGATGGTCGTAGATGGTGGTAGTCGTTGATGGTGGTAGTCGGTGATGGTGGTAGTCGTTGGTGATGATGGTAGTCGTTGGTGATGATGGTAGTCGTTGGTGATGGTGGTAGTCGTTGGTGATGGTCGTAGATGGTGGTAGTCGTTGATGGTGGTAGTCGGTGATGGTGGTAGTCGTTGGCGATGATGGTAGTCGTTGGCGATGATGGTAGTCGTTGGTGATGATGGTAGTCGTTGGTGATGGTGGTAGTCGTTGGTGATGGTCGTAGTCGTTGGCGATGATGGTAGTCGTTAGTGATGGTGGTAGTCGTTGGTGATGGTCGTAGATGGTGGTAGTCGTTGATGGTGGTAGTCGTTGATGGTGGTAGTCGGTGATGGTGAGTCGTTGGCGATGGTGGTAGTCGTTGGCGATGGTGGTAGTCGTTGGCGATGGTGAGTAGTCGTTGGTGATGATGGTAGTCGTTGGTGATGATGGTAGTCGTTGGTGATGATGGTAGTCGTTGGTGATGGTGGTAGTCGTTGGTGATGGTGGTAGTCGTTGGTGATGATGGTAGTCGTTGGTGATGATGGTAGTCGTTGGTGATGGTGGTTGTCGTTGGTGATGATGGTAGTCGTTGGCGATGATGGTAGTCGTTGGTGATGGTGGTAGTCGTTGGTGATGGTCGTAGATGGTGGTAGTCGTGGTGATGGTGGTAGTCGTTGGTGATGATGGTAGTCGTTGGTGATGGTGGTAGTCGTTGGTGATGGTCGTAGATGGTGGTAGTCGTTGATGGTGGTAGTCGTTGGCGATGGTGGTAGTCGTTGGCGATGGTGGTAGTCGTTGGTGATGATGGTAGTCGTTGGTTATAACCGACAGAAAAAAAAACAGGATTGTACATTTAAAGCAACGAGTAGACAACTTATGGCGTCAACATTTTCCAGAGACTTTACCGTAACCCGTTATGTTCATGTATTTACATTTACGGGATAAACACTGACTTAGATTCCAGGTATCCGGATTCCCAAAGATTCTTTCGTTAGTTTATCTGAACGTGGTAATAACTGCACACACCTGGTTACGGTAGAGTGTCTTGGTAATTTTTTATGTCATTTTCAAACCTGTCTTCTCACATCTCCAGGTAAGGTGGCTAATTAACACAGGAGTGATAGAGCGTAGGCAATTTCTAGTGTAATATTTAGTTTCATGTAATAGTTCAATATAATGTATACCGAAGTTAAAGGGGAAGGGAAGGGAATGGGAGGGGAAAGGAAGGGAGGATAAGGTATATACTGGTGGCTAGTTCAGCTTCACGTTAAAAGAAAGTTAGGATAATTCTAACACATTCTAACCTTATTGGTGTGTTAGTTGACAATTGTGAAAGAGACCTAGGGGTACTTGTAAGCCCGGACCTACGGCCTAGAAAACAGTGCGTTAATGTTCGAAATAAGGCAAACAGAGTATTGGGTTTTATATCTAGGAGTGAAAGTAATAAGAGTGCAGAGGTCTTATTGCAACTATATCTTGCGCTAGTCAGGCCGCACCTCGATTATGCGGTTCAGTTCTGGTGCCCCTATTATAGAATGGATATCAATTCACTAGAGTCGGTGCAACGAAGAATGACGAAAATGATTCAGGACTTAGAAACCTTCCATATCAGGATAGGTTAAAAAAACTTAACTTGCATTCCCTAGAAAGACGAAGAGTGCGGGGAGATATGATAGAAGTATTTAAGTGGGTGAAAGGAATCAATAAAGGGGATATAGATAAAGTTCTTATAATATCCGAGCAGGATAGGACTCGGAGCAACGGATTTAAGTTGGATAAGTTTAGGTTTAGAAGGGAGATAGGAAGAAACTGGTTCACAAATAGGGTGGTGGACGAGTGGAACAAGCTTAGCAACTTTGTAGTAAGTGCTGGAACTCTGGAAAGTTTCAAAAGGAGGCTAGATAGATTCATGGATGATAGAGAGTGGTAGTAACTCTCGACAGGAACTACCATGCACAGGCCAACCGGCCTATTGCAGACTCCTTATGTTCACGCCTCCCCCAATAGCCATTCCTTCGCCACCATTTTATTACCTTAATATTAAATATCCTAATACATAAGTAGCTATCCTAGCTGTGTTGAGTTAGTTGAGCCGCAGATCTATGTGGCATTCAGGGACTGTAGCCTCATAGTCAATATCCGCAGTTGTTGTCGGCTTTGAGGCCGATGCTTTCGTTCCCCTGAGGCAGAGCAAAGCCGACTGAAGGAGAGAGAAGGACAGTCGACATCTCATCCAGGCTGTAACATAACATCTGGGCTGCTGCTTCTGTTCGGATATCACCTCCGCGAGTCTGGCGTAGAAGCATCTTGCACTTGGTCCCATCCCACCAGAGGTTGTGAACACTAGAGGGGTGAAGCTGCCTTGATCAACGTTCTGAATTCTCTCCCCATATGCCCTTGTATTGTCGTTCTTGTTCCTCCTGTGTGCAGCATCGAAAGCTAAGTTATGGTGACATGCGGCCATGGGATAAAAAATCTGAGGTCGAAGAAGGCTCGCTGTCCCCGCATCCAGAATCCTCGAGCACTGACGTCAACACGGGCTTCGTTGGATGTGTTTGAAGTCCTATGTTGGAAGATCTTACCGTCCAATGGAAGGAGGGTCGGTTCTACCCTGACATCACGGCAGACTTCTTTCAACATATTTGCTGTGAGATCCCTTACTTCGTCACGCCTCGTGCATATGAAGCCCCCTTTCTTGCACACCATGGCATGATCGACGTCATAGGAAGAGCCACACACGTATTGGGAGGGCAAGCCTACCGTACCTTAGAGCAATGGCATCTGTAAATTCTTGTTTATTGAGACTGAAACCATTTGACCTTATCGGTAACATAGTTAACCAGTTCGAGGTGCCCACCTACTGTTCTATAGCTACTTTTTTTTTCAAATTCTCTGGTACTTGCAGCAACAGTTGCTGCAACTTATCACTTTGGCCGTGCTGTCGTTCTGTCGTAATGGACCTTGTTTACTTCACTGGTTTCCACCTCCCCTGTTGCGTTCTGAGCTATTATGTGGTCCACGAGGGCTGCCGTGAGCTTAACTGAGTTTTGATGTTTGGTGGCAGCAATCTCCTCTGGATTGGTCAGTCCCATTCCTCCCTGTCTCGGTGGTAGTGCAAGGAGTAATCTTTCTGCTGGGGTTAAGTGAGGATGTTTCACTAATTTGGGAATGAAATTGACGCTGATAGCTTCTTCTAGAGGGTGGAGAAGGGGTCCGATATCAGGGATAGTGCGCATAGGTAGTTCCAGCGATGTTGGACTCCATGGATGAATGCCGCAAAAGCCGCATGTGGCTCTGTGTCAGCAATCTCAGACAATGCTTGGATTTCCCTAACCCACTCATTCACCTTTCCCGTTATGTACTCGGTCTTGAAGTCCGTCGTGCCGATTACTGCGCCTATGTGTCTTTGGCCATCATTTGTTATTTTGACCTCACCACCACCACCATCACCAACAACAACCACCATCACCAACGACTACCACCATCACCAACGACTACTGTGGATATCACGTAAACTTATTGATCCAAGTGGCCTAAAATAGCTTCCTCCTGTAGCCGCTTAAACGGTTCTTATTTACACAGAAATGATAAAGAAGAATGAAAACAGTAAGACTGATAAAATGTAAGGGTGAGAATGACGATAGAATGTATAAGTGAGAATGACAACAGTTGTATGTATGAGTGAGTGACAACAGTTGTATGTATGAGTGAGAATGACAACAGTTGTATATATGAGTGAGAATGACAACAGTTGTATGTATGAGTAAGAATGACAACAGTTGTATGCATAAGAATGACAACAGTTGTGTGTATGAGTGAGAATGACAACAGTTGTATGTATGAGTGAGAATGACAACAGTTGTATGTATGAGTGAGAATGACAACAGTTGTATGTATGAGTGAGAATGACAACAGTTGTATGTATGAGTGAGAATGACAACAGTTGTATGTATGAGTGAAAATGATAACAGTTGTATGTATGAGTGAAAATGATAACAGTTGTATGTATGAGTGAAAATGATAACAGTTGTATGTATGAGTGAGAATGACAACAGTTGTATGCATGAGTGAGAATGACAACAGTTGTATGTATGAGTGAGAATGACAACAGTTGTATGTATGAGTGAAAATGATAACAGTTGTATGTATGAGTGAGAATGACAACAGTTGTATGCATGAGTGAGAATGACAAGTGCTTGGAGATGTGAACGATAATGACAGTAGTCGAAGATGTGAGCAACATAACAACAATAATACGTTTAACCTAAGAAGTTGAGTGAAAATTAGCATAGAACGTCGTAAAATATCACTCCATTAAATAAAAAAAAATTAGGATTTATAGAAATGAGTTAATTTTTATGAGTTTAGTTTAGTATTCACGCCAAAATATTGCAAAATATAAACGTGAGGTTGGTGGGTCCGGCACTTGCAGATTGGCGTTTGCTCACATGCTGGGGGTGTGGGTAGGGGATGGGAGGGAGGGAGGGAGGGAGAGTGAGTAGTAGAAGGGGAGGGTAGAAGGAGAGGAGGGAGGGTAGGGAAGGTAGTGTAAAGTAGGTGGGGGGTAGTGTAGTGTGAGGAGGGGTGTGTGAGGAGGACGGTGAGCGGTGCAGAGTGCCAGTTGACCAGTGAGTGCCGGCCAGGGTCAGTCAGGAGTGTGCCAGGCCCTCGCTACCACACCCACCCACACCTCTCACCTTCATCGTAATGATCAGTTACCTGTGAAGAGCCAGCCTTTATTATTATACTGGACGATGGAAACATTATACACATGTCGAAAAGAAATACAAGTTGTGTAGATATGTTTTTATGTATATTTCTATATATATATATATATATATATGGGTATGTAAATATATATATATATATACTGTATATCACGTATATATTATACACAAATTTCTTAACTCATATATTTGTGTGTATGTTGGTCCTAAAACAGAAATATCGTGCATATAAACTGTTCCCTTGTGTTCATGGTAACGTCGCTGTTCTTGACGCTCATTCACGTGCTCCGGCCTACGTGATTTTGAATATGGAGAAGATAATATAAAGAGAAAGGAAGAATTATTTCTCCTTTATGACAATAAGTGAAGAGAAGTGAGAGAAATCATTCGGGTGTACAATGTAATTAATGTCACTCCGTATTAATGGAAGAGTAAAATTTAAAAGAAACTTTAACCAAAGGAAAGAAAAGTTTGCGGAGGAAAATGTACAGAACCAGAGAGACTTTTGGTGCCGTGATATATGCTGACACAACAGCGACAACCATCAACAAGTGTTCTATCTCTATTGATTGTTGTCATACAGTGTTCCCCTCCGTGTATGTTGGCCATAATACTGCACCTCACTCCCCCAGGGACACAAAGATCAAACACCATCATCCCCTCACAGCCACACTTTCTTCGAATCATTTGAAGATAGTAATAAGGTTTAATCATCATGTGAAATAAGCTGGGGTGCCTAATTTTCCAGTGGTACATTTCTTCGTACGTTAAGCCCTGTGGTGATGGTGTTGAAGGTGCAGTGTAGTGTTGTCAGCACCACACAGTACCTCACCCTAACCTGATTGATCGACTCGCGGCAGGTGTAGTGATAGTGAGCTGTGTCTCGCCTCCTCCACTGATGTTATTACCCGTGTGATATCTTGCAGTACTTTCAGAAGGGGTGTAAACAATTTCCTCTCTGATAATGTTTTGAAACTGTCCTGAAATTGTATTTGTCCTGAAATTGTAACTGTTCTGAAACAAAAACTGTATTTGACCTGGTATTGTGATTATTCTGAAACTGTAACTGGCCTGAAACTAATTTTCCTGAAACTGTATATATCCTGAAACTGTAACTGTCCTGAAACTATAATTGTCCTGGAACTGCAATTTTCCTGATGGGTAATTTTTTCTGTATCTGATGAGTAATTCTACGGCATCTGATTGGCTGCTGTGTGGTCTTGACTAGAACTGTACTTGATTGTAATATCTATTGTAAGAGACATGTAGTAGATCTGTATTAACTTGTACCGGACTTGTTATCTCAACCTGCATCAGACATGGTTTTAACCTTTACTAGTTACCTGTGACCTGCATCAGACCTGCTTTTAAGCTTTTCTAATTACATGTGACCTGCGTCAGACCTGCCTTTAACCTTTGCAAAATTACTAGTCACATGTGACCTGCGTCAAGAGTGACACCGACCAGTATTAGACCTGCTTTTGAGCTTTTACTAGTTGCACGTGACCTACATTAAGCCTGACTCTGACCTGTATCCCAAACCTACCTATTTGTGACTTGTAAACCATAAGGGTAGTTCCAAATTTAACCTGTAACAGACTTGTTTCATGGGTGTGTATGACTCTGCCAACACACACACCCACATACACTCACAACCTGTACACACAACACATGTCTGGACGTCTCTCTTGAGGCCGAGCTGACCGAGACCTGTTGCAGCCTCGTGTAAGATGACTCGCCCGACCTGGTATTTGAAGTTATTGACTGACTGGCTGGGTGCTTGTGGATATGTAGGCCACTCACTACAACAGCTGTTTGGGAACTCCTGAGTGGTGAGGTGTGTGTTCGTGTGTATATTCCAACACCCCCTTTTTGATGGATATCTAGTTAATGCTGTTTAATTACAACCCACCTCGTATTACTACAATTAAAAACACAACACGTTAATTCGTAGATAATGTCTGTTTCACAATTTGTTTTTAAATGGTGTGTTTGTTGAACAGTTCACTCAGTTCGGAGAAAGTATTAAGGAGGTATGTTAACTCCCCAAGCCGGAGGAATTCCTGGCTGGGTAACATATTTCACGCTCCTTAATAAGCGCCTTGTAGCCAATGCCCAACCGATACACTAAAACGTAATAACATTAATCTTGAGGGTATTGACCAGGTGGTGTCTCAGAGGTACGTACGGTGAATTATTTCTCCTAACTGAAGATGTAGGAATGCATTTAACAAGATCATGTAAGTTATGGCAAGATGACAGTGTTCAGGATATCGTCAGAGAGAGAGAGAGAAAGAGAGAGAGAGAGAAAGAGAGAGAGAGAGAGAGAGAGAGAGACCCATTGTGAATGCGGCTCTCTTACCTCAGTTAAGGAGACATGACAAATTTTGTACGTTTTAAAAATTCGGACTTCGGCGTTAAGTTGATGCGTTTCCTTACCACCTGTTAGAGGTAAATTGAACGAATGTACTACCAATCCCTCGAGTATGATAACTTAACCCCTAAGTACATTCCTAGAAACTAATGCACACCCTAGAAAGTAGTACGCACCCTAGAAAGTAGTACACACACTAGAAAGTAGTACACACCCTAGCAAGTAGTACACATACTAGAAGGTAGTACACGCATAGAAAGTAGTACACACCCTAGAAAGTAGTACACACCCTAGAAAGTAGTACACACACTAGAAAGTAGTTCACACCCTAGAAAGTAGTTCACATCCTAGAAAGTAGTACACACACTAGAAAGTAGTACACACACGAGAAAGTAGTACACACCCTAGAAAGTAGTACACACACTAGAAAGTAGTACACATACTAGAAAGTAGTACACATACTAGAAAGTAGTACACACACTAGAAAGTAGTACACACTCTAGAAAGTAGTACACACACGAGAAAGTAGTACACACTAGAAAGTAGTACACACACTAGAAAGTAGTACACACTCTTAGAAAGTAGTACACACACGAGAAAGTAGTACACACTCTTAGAAAGTAGTACACACACGAGAAAGTAGTATACACTCTAGAAAGTAGTATATACCCCACTGTCAGATCCACACCACACCACACCTGTACTCCACCTTACCGAACGACCTCTTGAAGGTGACGACAAGAGTCATCATACCTGGCCTACCTGCTAATTTGGTGCCTGTGATGACAAGGGCCTCTGGAAGTTCACCTTGGTGTGGTCCAGGAAGAGGATATTGGTGTTCCAGGCAGAAGTATTGTTGCTGTTATTATGAGAGACGTTACTCGTGGTAGATTGTTGTAGGAACACTGGTTAAATATCAAGAAAGAAAATTTTAGTTTCTTATTTTGTGATACTGTGGTCATGGAGTTTAGTATTAATATTATCATTATAAACTTGGTATTATTTGTTTTGATAATTATTGTTTATAAATATTTTTATTAGTAGTCAAATCAATTATTAACGTCATCTATATATATATACAATAAAGACGTATGTCTGTTTGTGTGTGGTGTGTCCGCACGAGAATCTCGGAAACTACTTTACCGATCTGTAGTGATGATGGATGGTGTTATATGTAGTGATGATTAGACAATAAAATAATAAGTTTAATGCAAAAAAAAATTTACTTTGTTCTACCGTTGTAGTGAAAAACATGGTGGAACTTACATACACCGTTAATGAACTATTGATGGAAGAAGTTGTTTTGAGGACTGAACAGTGAGACAATGTGGATTGTGGAGCTTCCCGGAGGGTGGCGTCTTTCCGTGGCCTAGCGAATGAGCCGCCCGGAGGACGGCGTTTCTGCTAGTTATTATATTTAATTTTATTATATGTATTATTGAATAGTCATTGCTATAATTGTTATTGTAAATATTATTTTTGTTATTGGCAGTATTGGTTTATTCGTTATCAGTTCTCTTAATATCCTTATGGCTATTAATACTACCGTACTACAATTATTACAACAATTCATGAGGAAATATATTACTTCTGGTGATTTATGCTCGTGTACTGAGCTTAAAGTGAGACTAAAAAGGAGATGATATTATTATTATTATTATTATTATTAATATTATTATTAGTTTTGGCGAGATTGTAAATTGTTTTCATACATTATCGCTCTTTTGTGGTATTCCCTACCGTACAAAGATTTATAGTTGAAAAATATCTTCTTGCATCCATTTTGTCAGAACTCCTTAACTCATTACAAGGTAAACTACTTTACACTTCTTCATTAAAACCTTCTGAGGGTGGAGGAAGATTACCTGTTCTTATCATGGAACAATATTGAGATAATTAGTAGAGAACAGCACCTCATATGTGTCTTTTATGAAGGTCATTTTTTGTAGTAAATGGTCTCAGTCATAACCATAGCCCACATGTTCTTAATGGTTAGTTTCACCATTAATTACAATTCGGCCATGACAGTAAACACCATCTTGTAGTAGTCTAGTTATACTGACTCTAGTACAGGAGGATCTTAAGTCAACCGAAATTGCGACACTAATGAATTGGGTTGAAGACTTTGACTAATGGAAGCTGTGAGTTTCTTAAGCACCAGTCATCAATCTCCCGAGACGTTGCAGCTCCTCCTCGACCCATTAAGAAGGTAGAGTTGCGATAAGGACATTAAGTCGTGTACGGTCAGCTCTCTCTCTCTCTCTCCATATGTGGTGAAGGAACATGTTGACTGTGTTGTGTGGACGTATCCTGCCACCTCTCGTGTCAGGTAAATATTTTAATTAAGACTGAAATTGAATCGATGGGTTGAATTGGTCATCTTTTTTCTCATGTCTATTGTAATTTTTTCTTCAGATTTTGATGGTGAAGAATGTTGAGGTTTTATTAAATATCGTTGTTATATTGTTAGATAATGTAGATTTGTATTGCTTCAATTGCACCTAAAGTGACTCATATTGTTTGCTACGAAGTCTTGTATTACTGACAAATATCCTCTCCGTTAATGAACTTGTATTACAGTGTTCTAGGCTGATGAGTTTGTTGTTTTAACGCAGAAGTAAATTGACTGACACTGGACGGTTTAAGTAGTTGTTTGTAAATTTCCTTCTCGTTCAATAGTGATTTCTGCAGATTTCGTTGTTTTAAAATTTTATGAATATTTAGGTATATTGATTATTAATTTTGTCATAATTTTATACTAATTAATTAGGGTAATTTGAGTAAATTAATTCGTACAGTTTTGACTTTTTTTCGGTCAAAGACGAATTTAAGCGAAGTTTACTACTGAACTGAGTTAAAATTTTTATACGTATGGTCGGGACACTGAGAGGTAACAGCCACTCATGGTGTGAAGTCGTGGAATGTTGAACATTTGTTTCTTTCTTTTAAATAGTGGTTCTGTACTTATTAAATAAAATGCAGATTTGTTTACTCAAAACATTCATTGCCACGGTGTCATGGAAAGATTTGATTTGTTCCAGTCAAAACTAAGTCAGGTTCGTTGGTGTGAAGTCCTGAAACTTATTCCATTTCCCTTTGCATCCCAAAAGAGGTACGGCGACCCAATGGATAAACGCTTTCAGGGCACCCTTATTCGACCCAGCTGCGAATGGGTACATGATTTTACAGTTGGGAGAGTGAAGGGGTGGAGTGCAGTGCCAGCTTCACTTTCTGCTTGTGTAATATGAGCCTTTAGGGCTGTCATGCCAAAGTGACCTACATTCATGTATATATATATATATATATATATATATATATATATATATATATATATATATATATATATATATATATATATATATATATATATATATATATATATATATATATATATATATATATATATATACATTTTGTATATATATATATATATATATATATATATATATATATATATATATATATATATATATATATATATATATATACATATATATATATACAATATATTACATTTAATATATATATTTATATATATATACATATATCATATTATAATTAATATATATATTATATTATAATATAATACATTAGTTATTATTACTATTATTATTATTATTGTACCACTAGTAGGAGTCATTTTGCCTCACGGCTAATGATGAAAGTTATCGGTCGTCTGTTCTCATAACAAACACTTAAGACTGGTAGTTTAAACTACGAGAACTAAAACAACAACAACAACAAAAGTAGTTGTAGTAGTAGTATTACGAAATCGCTTACAATAAAAAAGGAAAATATTTAAATTAATGAGTAAATAAATAAACCACGTGGCCATGGGTAGGTAGGTTAGTGTGGACAGGTGTCTCTCGTGCACACATTATCGACTCCCTCCACTAAATATCACGTTTTTTCGTATTTCATGGCTGTTACTGGCCGCAGCTAACTCTGCGGTCTGATTTACTATGAATTCTTGCTCTAGAATGAGTAAATTATGGCATTCTTTAGAGATTGGTGGTAGGGGGTGTTCGATATTCGCGATAGCAGGTCAAGTTCTCATCGACATTCCTGGCCTATAAACCCAGTCGAATTCCATGTTGATTTTCTCTCTGCATTCGAGAAAGCCATCAGGACAAATATTATGTCGTGTTAAAGTGCGTGGGTGAACCGGAGTCTTCGATGGTGGTCTCGTTCACTACTAGGAGTCTGTTTAAGTCAGATTTGGTACCTTCACGTGTGTTTTACCAGACGTGGTACACACACACACACACACACACACACACGTGCGCGCGCGCGTGTCAATTTATCGAGAACACTTTACCGCACATAATTTGTACTTGATAATAACAAACCTACATCAGTACAACTCCCTATTGTATTACACTTTGCTGTCTGGCTATCTTTCTAGCTGGCTGGTGGGCTGTCTGGCTATCTCATTAGCTGGATGGCTGGCTTGCTTGATGGTTGGGTGGCTGGCTGGCTGGCTAGATAGAGGGCTGGCTGGCTAGCTAGAGGGCTGGTTGGCTGTTTTTTTGACTGGCTGTTTGGCTGGCCTACTGGCTGGTTGATTGGATGGATGGATGGATGGATAGATCGATGAATTGTTAGTTGCCATTCTGTGTGGCTGGCTGACTGGCCGGCTGGTTGGTTAGCTAGCTGGCAGTTGGCTGGCTGGCAGCTGGCTGGCTGGCTGGCTAGCTGGCAGCTTGCTGGCTGGCTGGCTGGCTAGCTGGCAGCTTGCTGGCTGGCTAGCTAGCTGGCAGTTGGCTGGCTGGCAGCTGGCTAGTTGACGTGCACAAGTTATAAACAGAAACTCAATTTAGAATGTAACCAATAGCCTCTCAGAAGCGCTCCCGTGGATGGATAGTTGGTATGCACTTACTAGGTCCCTCATATTACCTGGCTACACTGCGTACCCCTGGAACCTGAGATACCAGTGTGTGTGTGTGTGTGTGTGTGTTTCTGACACACACACACACACACACACACCTGGTTGATTTATAGGCAGTGTCTAGGGTATTGCTTTTTATTTTTGTCCTAGAGTGTGTGTGTGTGTGTGTGTGTTTTATGCTTGCTTGCCACGTGTTTGCGTGTTGGGGCATGTAAGAGCAGCTGTGTTTTACTGTCTTATCACTTCATACTATTATGTGTTTTTTTTCAGTTTATCGTTTAGATAATGGAAGAAATAGTCTTATTACGTGCTAAGGGAAGTTTTGTTTTCTCTTTTTTATTTATTTATTTTTTCTTGCGGGGTGCAATAATAATTTCACTTCTATTTTGTTCAGTAAAAAACACAGGTTATTTGAGTATTTGGGGAGGTCCTTTTGTTTTATTATTAAATAAATATTATTCCCTAAAGAATATGAAAAAAATGTCCGTTTATCAGAGTGTGGCACCTTAGCCATGTTATCAGCCAACGTCATCTACATACTGTTTATCTTAAGTTGACAAGACACGGCATTGTGATAGACGTCAACCTCTGTCTTTAATTATTGTTTTAACGTCCTGAAATCTGGCTTATCAAGACGTGATTATAGTTAGTTAT
Source organism: Homarus americanus (assembly GCF_018991925.1). Lineage (NCBI taxonomy): Eukaryota > Metazoa > Arthropoda > Malacostraca > Decapoda > Nephropidae > Homarus > Homarus americanus. Next base: position 26,933,098 of record NW_024713129.1, read on the forward strand.
CTCATGTGTTCGTGGCTCCTGAAGGACTAGATAAGAGACTCATGGTCGAGGTCAGATGGTAAATCTCTAAATGCCATTGGTGATATGATAATACCTGGCAGTGTTCATGCAGACATACTGCGACAAGCGACAAAGATCACCTTATTTTAAGTCCGTATGTTTTATGGCGGTTTTGTTTGTGTGCTTGGAGTACCGGCCCGAGTTGTCTTAGTGACTCAAAACCTAGGAGAAGAGACGAAACAGCAGAGGGAGTGAGATTTTCGACCATAGCTGCTTATAAATCTATTCTTCATCGTCCACGTCCACCCTGGTGTATTGATTAACGTTTAGGCTTAGTGTAAGGGAGACTATCTAGGTTCCTCAATTCTTTATTGGGGTGAGGACATTAATACTCGGTTAATACTGGAGAAACATTTTTCCTACCTCCTGTGTCCCTCCGGTTCCTACGTCATTCTCTCCCCAAGTGTTGCTTTACAGTTCACACAAAGGCTTGTTGCCACAACTCTCAACACAACACAGTCTTGTAGGCGTATTGTTTCTAGACAATATTATTGTCTTCACCTTGAGCTTTACTGACGTCAGTTATTTAGGGACTGTTTTTATGACTTAAATTTAGGTCCGACAGCGGGTGTGTGAGACCATCTCTGAGTAGTAACGGTTTGGGTCAGCGAATTCACCAACTACATGAAAATATTCTGTTTACCTCGTTCATAAATAAGTTTCCTCTCTTAATTCCTCCTCCAGTACCGACCTTGCTTTCACGCCCAGCCTCAGCCAGATTAGAGAGGGGAACGACTTGTGTTTTTGAAAGTCTATCATAAATAACAGGATTTTTTCTTGTATTACGAATAACAGATTAAGAAGATATGTAATTCACAGAAATAATAAATAGGATTACTGGATCTCTGAATAGAAAAGTCGATTCACATTAAATATGTGGAGGATGACTCTAGCTGTTCCGGTTTTATTATTATTATTATTATTTACTTATTTAATTTTTAACAAATCTCAAACTTTATGTTAGAATACCCACACTCCCGCCTCTCCCTGGCCAATCCTCTCTCAGTGACGTCATAACAAGGTGCTGACCCTCCTGGGTGGCTAATTATAGAACAACTAACGCCAGCTGTGAGTCGGTATAATTATGTTGACCAGACTGGCCAGTTCGCATTTTTCTAGTCCGTCAACTCTGCCCTCTCATCAGACTGTTTTACACCCCCTGGCTTTTAACGTTATCCATTAATTCCTTCTTTTTTATGGTTCTCTTTGTTTATGTTATATCATCCTTCCCTCACCACTACCTTACCCCACAACTCACTAAACCATAAATCATTAACCCATTAAAGCAAGACTATACAGTGATAAATCGCGTGAAGTATTACCTCACTCCATGCAATTTGTCTAATGAACTAACTGGTATATTATCTGTAAAAAAAAACCCCAACTCCAAATGTTGCTTGCGTAAGTATAGTCACAATGGTCCGGGGTTAAAGTTCTCATAAAACATTGATTTTGGGGGTAGGTTGAGACACGCCCTCCCTCCTTCAGTCTTCATGCTTACTACGCTACACAGTAACCCTTCGTCAGGTGGTGGCTGGTGCTGCACCCCTGATATCTTTTGTTATAAGTTAAATTGGTCATAACCTAGCCTAACACAACCTCACTTAACTTAACCTAATCTAACAATCGGCTCCAATACAAATGCTTAGGTTAGGTAACGATGGGGCCTGTCAGAACTGACGTCCATATGACATTACATCCACCTTCGTAAAATAATTTAACAATCTTTCCAACTGTTCTTAAACGTCTTACTCTCTTGTAGATTGTCCCTTGAAAAACACATTCAGTAGTTTCTATAAAGATAATAGTCATAAAGACGTATCTAAGGTATTCTAATTAAGGGAGAGACAACACTGATTTTGTTGATTAATAGAGTAATTATATTTATATAATTTCACCTGGGCTTTGTTACAAACCTCTCGTACACAGTTGTGAGAAATGTGTTAATATCTTGTGTTATTTGACTGCAGTAACCTGTTGCAGCTGTCGTCTAATGTGTTTTCAGGAACGTATATTAATGTTGACAATTCGTGCAGGGAAAGACTTCTTCTAATTAGAGTTGTATAAAGTTACATATTTGCGTAATTAGAGTCTTCTTAAATTAAATTCTTTCGAAATTAGAGTTTTCCTTATTGGCATTTTTTCGTAATTAGAGACGTTTTAAATTTGTTTTCGTAATTAATCTTCGTAAATTATTTCTTTCGAAATTGGGGTTATATTAACTGCCATTTTTTCATAGTTAGACTTTTGATAAGTTACATTTTCCCCAATTGGAGTTTTAAGCGACTTTTTTCTTCTTTTTTTTAATGTGCGGGAGTGAATTAGGGTGAAGAATCCCTTTCTTTTGTACCTAAAAACTCGGCTGTTATTCATTTTTTTTCATATCTTAATAATATTTCACATCTTCCTAACATAGTTTAAGATTTGTTATTGTCTTCTGGAGTGTAACGACTGTCCGGGTGTCATACAAGTGATGTGTTTGTGCATCAGCTCTTTAAGTAATGTGACGGGTCGATTGAGTTCCAGTCCCAAGGAGGCCATCAACTTGGTTCAGCTAACAGAATTGGGTCCCCTCTTCTAATGGGTTCAATTCTTAATGGGGCCTAATCCTAATGGCTACCCCCAAATTTTCAGCTGTGGCGTTTCTCAGTTCTAAGGGTTTTCAACTCAAACGATTCTCAACTCTAATGGCTCTTAACCCTAATGTTAGTCAACTCTAATGGTTCCCAATTCTAATGGTTCACAACTCTAATGGTTCACAACTCTAATGGTTCTCAACTCTAATGGTTCTCAACCCCCATGGCCACCACTTCTAATGGTTCTCAACTCTAATGGTTCCAATTGTAATAATTCCCAGGTTATGTTCAGGTGAGGTCCATTAACACCTATAACCCTTAAGTAGTTATTCAGTTACAGAGTCAAGTGTCATATTGCCATTAACCAAGGTTGTCTGTCGGGGGATGACGTCATTAACACAAAGGACTGTCACTATTGCAGCTTTAACTTATGGACCGTCACGCAACCATGTCGCCTTAACACTCTTAGTAAAGTGAAGGTATACATCTGTATTTTGATGTATATGGCATATGCACACAAATACATTTGTTGTTGAGTTTCAATTGTATTTTTAAAGCTTAACATTGTTACTTTATAATGTTTTTATATCTGTAGTTACTTGTACCTGTAATTGAACTTTTATTGGATAGTAAAGTTTGAGATACTATGAAGTCTTACTGTAAGTCAGTTTTTGGTTTCACCTCATAATTTTAGGGAATTTTGAAACTCTCACTTAAGTCATTTTTATAGACTCGTCCGTATGATAGTTACGTCACTAACGTAACTCACTAACTCGTTCGGTAGAATATAAGTGATGTTAAACTCTCTACCTGCAGGAGTGACCATCTCTGTTAACTGTTAGTTTGTCGGAGGTTTTGGTTCTCGATACTTGTTGGTAACCTGTTGTTATCTCTCTCTCTCTCTCTCTCTCTCTCTCTCTCTCTCTCTCTCTTTATACTAACATGCAAGTTACCAATTCTTCACTGAGTAATTGAGTAATGGCCGATATATCTACACTATATACAAAATCTTAGGTTTCTGTACAACCATATAGTTTGACTTACTTACTACATAATCTTCTAGTGATGAATTAACTAGTCCATAATCTTCTAGTGATGAATTAACTAGTATTTAATCTTCTAGAGTTGAATTAACTTAATCTTCTAGAGATGAATTAACTAGTACTTAATCTTCTAGAGATGAATTAACTAGTACTTAATCTTCTAGAGATGAATTAACTAGTACTTAATCTTCTAGAGATGAATTAACTAGTACTTAATCTTCTAGAGATGAATTAACTAGTACTTAATCTTCTTGAGATGAATTAACTAGTACTTAATCTTCTAGAGATGAATTAACTAGTACTTAATCTTCTAGAGATGAATTAACTAGTACTTAATCTTCTAGAGATGAATTAACTAGTACTTAATCTTCTAGAGATTAATTAACTAGTACTTAATCTTCTAGAGATGAATTAACTAGTACTTAATCTTCTAGAGATGAATTAACTAGAACAAAATCTTCTAGAAATGAATTAACTAGTACATAATCTTCTAGTGATGAATTAACTAGTACTTAATCTTCTAGAGATAAATTAACTAGTACTTAATCTTCTAGAGATGAATTAACTCGTACTTAGTCTTCTAGAAATGAATTAACTAGTACTTAATCTTCTAGAGATGAATTAACTAGTACTTAATCTTCTAGAGATGAATTAACTAGTACATAATCTTCTGGAGATGAATTAACTAGTACTTAATCTTCTAGAGATGAATTAACTAGTACATAATCTTCTAGTGATGAATTAACTTGTACTTAATCTTCTAGAGATGAATTAACTAGTACATAATCTTCTAGTGATGAATTAACTTGTACTTAATCTTCTAGAGATGAATTAACTAGTACTTAATCTTCTAGAGATGAATTAACTAGTACTTAATCTAATGGAGATGAATTAACTAGTACAAAATCTTCTAGAAATGAATTAACTAGTACTTAATCTTCTAGAAATGAATTAACTAGTACTTAATCTTCTAGAGCTGAATGAACTAGTACATAATCTTCTAGTGATGTTTTGGTTTTCATCCATTTTTTAGTTTTTCACATTTAGCGGAACTAATGAGAAGCACTGAATTGAATTGATTTGAAATGAATTGAAACAGTTTATTTTGCCAGAAAACACAGATACAGAGTGGATAATAATGACAATATTAACATGGCTGAGCCAGTTGAGAACCTGAGCTCTCTTTTAGGCACCTGATAATTATATACTATACATTTATCTCAAGGAACTATTATGTAAAATTTAGTAACATCTGGACTAGTACAATAACATGGAGGTGATAAGAACATCTCATAATGTTACCACGGTTAGCACTTCAATATTTATTTGTTTATTTATTTATTTATTTATATATTTTTTATATGTATATACATAAATTACAGTGAAATTGAAAAACAAAGTATAAGGGGGGAGCAGTACAACATGGGTTGTACAGTATTAGGTTGAACAAGAGGACAGAGCTGTCATGATTATGTCTAGTTGGCAAATATGTTTATTGCAATGGTAATTTCTTATCTATTAACATGATAATTTCCAATAAAACGGTTTTGATGGTACAATAAAAGCAGGTACTGTAAATATAGTAGGTATTACAAGAAATATTAATACTTAGACAATAGATATTTTTTAAGAGATGATTTAAAGGAAGGAATGTAGTCTTTGCTCGGATGGGTGGGGGTAAGTTGTTCCACACCTTCACACCGTGATATTTTATGGAGGTCTGGGACTGAGAGGAGCGCATGGAGGGTGGTCTTAGTAGTTCTGGGTGCTTTAAGTTGTATCTCTGATTATTCCGGAGCTGGAAATAATTATTGTCAAGCAAGTGATTGATAGATTTGTAAACCAAGAGGGCACAGCAGTAGGTGTTAATAATATCTTCGAGTTTAAAAATTTTCAATTTAGCAAATTTTTCGATTGTGTGATCTGTTTTTTTTTTTCAAGTAGGGTATTGTCTGTACAACTCTCTTTTGTGCAGTAACCAGGGATTGTGTTTTTGAAGAGCCAGAGGTCCCCCATAGTGTGTGACAGTGTATCAGGTGGTAAACAAGATCATGATAGATTTCTTTCATTGCTGTGAGAGTGAGTGACTGTCGAGTGTGATACATGATACCGCACTGTTTATTGACTTTACTGCGAATGGCTTGTATGTGGTTTCTCCAGTTAAGTTTCTCATCAACAATAACTCCGAGGAATTTAGTATTTTGTTCACGTTTGAGGACTGTATTACCAAGGTACAGGCGTTCGAAGTCTGTGGGTAAGTTTTTCCTTTTGTGAAAGATTGTGTAGTGAGTTTTCTCAAGGTTTATGGTCAATTTATTACGTATTACACAGGTCCTGACTTTAGCAATTCAGTGTTCATAGTTCTCATCAAGGAATGGAGGTCTGAGTTGCTGGCATAGAGATTACTATCGTCTGCAAATAAGTTGTATTTTATGAGTGTGCTGGCGTGGACTATGTCGTTTATATACAACAAAAACAGTAATGGACAGAGAATGGAACCGTGGGGGACGCCATGCAAGATTGGCGAGGAGTCAGATTGGTGATTATTATAGCAGACATACTGCATCCTGTTGGACAGATATGGGTAAACCAATTGTGGGACAGGCTTCTAGCGCCGTAATGTTCAAGCTTTGAAAGGAGGATGGTATGGTCGACAGTATTGAAGGCTTTAGAGTGGTTCAAGAATATACCGACTGTGAACTGACTGTCATCAAAGGAATTTAAGATGTCATGAGTAAAGGATAGCAGAACACACTCTGTCGACCTTCTAGCTCTAAATACAAACTGGGAATCTGTAAAGATGTTATTGGCATTGCAGAAGGAATTTAGTCTCCTACATGCTAGCTTCTCCAGTATCTTACTCAAGGCTGGGAGGACTGATATGGGGCGGTAATTCTTCAAGAGACGTTTGTCCCCAGATTTTTTATATGCTGGGTTATCTTTAGCAATTTTCAGTTTATCCGAATGAATGTCGTTTTGCCACCCATTGTAAACAGAGTTTCAAATACTGTATTGTTTCTCATCACTCGGCCCAGATAATGTAGTAGCGTTTCTCATCACCTGGCCCAGATAATGTAGTGTTTCTTATCGCCTGGCCCAGATAACATGGTGTTTCTCATCGCCTGGCCCAGATAATGTCGTGTTTCTCATCGCCTGGCCCAGATAATGTCGTGTTTCTCATCGCCTGGCCCAGATAATGTAGGAATATTTCTCATCGTCTTTCTTTCACAAAATGTTCAATATACCACAAAATAAATGTATGGTCGTATTTTTCTTTTGTGAAATAATTTGTATAAATATATGTCGATATTATTAATAATTTCCAGTAATATTAAAAATCATTAGAGACCAACCATGCACTTTGACACATTAGAAACCAACCACATGCTTTATGACCCGTTAGAGACCCAGTAGGTTCTCCAAACCGTGCCTCACCAACACTCGGCAGGAAAGGTCGCTCAACACCTCACCTGGCTACCTCGTGACGTTCTTTATCAAGGCGGAAATAATTACGAGTCAGTCATCGATCACAGCGAAGCAAGACTTGAGCTGCGGCGATCTCTTTTACTTACTTATATTTCTTTATTTAGTTGCTTAGGTGTAATCTGGACGAAGGTTTTATTAAGTGTGGGTGTGTGTGATAAAAATAATAATTAATAGTTTATTGAGAAAGCATGTGTGTGTGTGTGTGTGTGTGTGTGTGTGTGTGTGTGTATAACATTTAATCCCCTTACGTGACAGTAATCGGTGGTTGAATTAGGCTAGAGTTAATGGTACCGGTAAGTACACTCTAGGACTAAAGTCGTGGACAACCGCACGGAACCTACGTTAGTGACCTTTGGCAATGAGGAAATTTTTTTTAAGTTAAAACTATGATACAGTTTGATATAAATAAGATAAGAAATTTAGTAAGTTGGAATTAAATATTACTATAAAATAAAATATTACTTTAAAAATCACATGTGGTTAATTACCCTTATTTCAGTAAAAAAAATATATTGCCAGAAGTCACTAATGTAGATTCCGTGCGGTAGTCCGCGACTTTACTCCGAGAGTAAATCACTTACGTTCAGGGCTGTAGGTAATTGGACACGACATACTGTTCTGCCAGTTACTCGCCCAGTCGTCTGTCGAAGGCTTCCTCGTCACTACTGGAATAAGCATTTGAACTGTGACTTATTAGGTCTAGACCCCAATCACATTACTATGGTTAGGTTGGGTTCTTTTGAGACTGGGACCCTAATCCTAATGAACCCCATTCCTGATGATGAGGTAAATTTAGAGCCAATTAGACTGATTGGGCCATTCGACTGTAGCTCGTTAAGACTGCCGGCTAAAAATCACGCCCACACGAAGCCATTGGTGACTTCCGCAGCCCCGCTAATGGTCATACATAATAAGAAGTGGCATGTCTGTAATGGCCGGGCAACACGGAGGCTAAGTCAGAGAATTGGCGGAACCTTAGATAAAATAAAGGTTTAGTTTAAAATAAAAAAGTAATTCGTAAAGTCATTGTTACTGCTCGTGTCGTGAGTCATGTCAGGGGAGTGTAGGTGAGGTCTCTCTCTCTCTCTCTCTCTCTCTCTCTCTCTCTCTAGACGATGTACACAAACTTCTCAGAATAATTTGGAGACGTGAACTACCTGTAGATGGCGTCTGTAACTTCTTTCTTTGTGGTATTGTATATAATTTGTGTGAACATTAGTGCAAAGAAGACTTAGTAATCCAGACTACAGTTTAAGTGATTATTGTGATGGTCATGTTGAGAAATACTAATTGCTTATAGATTGCCGATTGTCTCTTGCAGATGATTGTTCGGTGCAGTTTTTGTAATTTAGGGTGAAAAGAAGAAAAAACTATAAATAAATGGTACATGGCTGTGGTGGAAGACTGTGAGAGCGTGACCACCACAGATGGGCAGCAACCAGGTAAAGACGGCGGCGCCTTCTCTTATGCTCCCAGCGGAGTCTCGTGCCCTTTCTTGCCAGGACGACCAGGAGCGTCAGATACGGAAGGGATTACCTCGACGTCTAGGGTCTATGATCCTCTCTCACTGGATCCTGATGAAGAGACGCGAACAAGCTATCTTGGATAAGGCGCGACAGGCAGTGAAAGACGGTCGCGCGCCCCCAGAGGTCTTACAGAAGATTGAGAAACAGGTGGCTAAAGGCAACAGGAAGCGTCACATTAAATATCATCCAAAGATTCTAACTCCCAAGCCAGCTCGTCCACGTTTAAAAGCACCAAAGCTGACCAACACAGCCGCCCGGAGGATCCAAGCCGCCTTCCAACGCCGAGAGAAAGAGCAACAACCAACAACAAAAATAACGAAGAAACAGACACGGTCCCAGATAAATATTAAGTCTCAGGGCTGGACGGAGAATACTCCCTCAAGAAGTAAGCAGACGGTTGGTGTTAGGAGAAAACGGTCGTCTTCCGTCCCGCCACCCAACAGTAACCTAAGTCTTCAGTCAATCACGACAGCCGAATCTTCCGGCATCGGTATGTCCCGTGCTTCCTCCATGACCTCCGTGGCCAGCTCCAAAAACAAGACTCTCTACACGCGGCAGCGGGTGAGTAGCTTCACGTCTATCGCGTGACAAGTAGCCGCAGCCTTCCCTCGGTGCCGGTAACAACCCTCAGTCTCGTCCTCAACTTCCCCCGCCCATCGTCATCCATCACACTTCCCGGTTCACTCAAGGTATGAAGCTCATGTACTCTCCCCGGTAACACTTCAGTCTGCCATTCGGCAACGTAATCACGGGAGACTTAGCTTGCTCGAGTAATTATCCTATGAATGGCAACAACACCTCTGAAACTCAGGTTCTGTAGTCTTCCTGGATCATCCAGCATAGCGCTGCCTAAAACACAGTATGGGAACTGTGCTTCATACTGCCAGGTAGTCATAGTGGAGTGATGCCAACTTTGATGATAAAACACCATATAGAAAGACAAGACTAGAATTTATAGATCCGTTGTCATTGCCAGGTTTGTAGAGCTGTTTTGAAGGACATGGTTACGACTATTGCTCACTCCTAGTGTTTAATACTAAATCCTGATATTTAGTTAATGGCCTCTACTAGCGTAAAACTCTTCATTCACGTCAACAGTAATGCTATAATTTATCTTTTATTCACCACCAGGATATTGTAATTGGGGTCTACGAGTGGACTTTTAACAAACACGGGCAATCACCATAATTCAGGATAGTAAGACCCACTCCCTCAGAATTAGGCTCAAGGAATGTTTTTTGTTTTTTAGAATCTGTTTATAACTGTTCTTCTCCCTAGATCTCAAGACCCAATATTCCTTTAAATAATACCGTAGACATTACATTAGTACATCATAGATAAAAAAATGTTTAGCATAGTGTTAGTATTCTCTTTTAAGCGATGTGCCTTTAGTAAAATCAAATCTAGCTCCTACTTACTCCAGGATCAAGGTAAATACACATGTGACCTTCCTTGCTAGAGGGAGGTAGCATAAGAGCCACTCCAGCCCCCAGGACGAAGGTCAGCTGGTACCGTCCTGGGCGGAGGAGGGTGCAGGTGTATGACGCAAGACCTAGCAGCACCCACACCACCCACCAGAGTCTCACCGTCCACACCACCACCGATGCCTCGCCTGGACTCCTCCATACACACTCACGGCTTGTACCGGTGTTTTTAGACCATTTAGCACTTTTTTCTAACCCTACCATTTGAATCCTGGCCAATCATTAATCATTTTTTCTCAGGGATTGACTAATGGGAGTGGAGGATCAATTCTTCCTGGCACTGTTATGGAACAAAGTGGTGAGTGAAGGGGAGAAATTATATGGTTGATGGTTCTGGTCGATGGTGTCCAACGGTGGACACGAAAGTCTCTGGTGGACTATGACTGCTAGGCCTTGTGCTTTACCCTGGCTCTGTGACGCTCCTCCTCCTCTTCTACTTGTTGTGTGGCCGCACTTCACTATGCGCACTTGGCGTCACCACCACCATAGCATGTGAACCAACCTCTCCACATTGTGATAGGTACAAAAGAAATACTCTAAAGAGTGTACAGGTAAGTACCTGTACACTCACCCAAGATTTTAAGCTTGGAGTTGAACCGTACCTGGAAAAACATAACTCATACATATTTCAATTTTAAAGATTAATTAGCATAGATGTAAGAGAGTCATGTTATATTGGCTAAACCTTACAATGTTTGGAAGGGTTTGATTTAGTATAAATTCAAAGGATTCGGTTAATATAATTTGTACTTATCGCAGTGGGAACATTTTTTATACATCAATTCAGCCTCTAAAACTGCCTTTTTTATGGTCTTTGTTCTTACTGAATTAACAGAGGGTAAGTGAGCATGGGGGATGGTTACTTACATTAGTACTGTACATCTCAAACTCTTGTTCCTATTGTACACGACGTCTCTAGTCCGTGTCTATGGCCCATGGTACGTGGTTCGTGGTCCATTATACGAAGCCCATGATCTATCGTATGTGGTCCATATTCCGTTGTATATAGCACATGCCCTTTGGTACTGTATGTGATATATGGTCCATGAACAGTGTTACGGTGGACCATGGTTCGTGGTCATGCACTTTATCACTCCCGTCCATGTATCTGTCATGTCACCATTTGCAATGTTGCCATTCTCCTTGGTAGTTAGTAGCTACTCTGTTACGCTATATCCCAGCACTGTAACTATGCCTTCACTCCTCAGTTGTGTACATGTCACGCTTACATGGTAACATGAACACTTTTACTTTTGTTTTGGTGATTCACTTTTCTACGGACCCGGACTTAGACCCAGAACCTAATCTAAGCCAACATAGTTTATCCTAGTATAACCTAACCTATCCTACCCCAAAATATAAGTTACCCTAACATAATTTAACTTTATTTTGGATAATAACTAAATCATTGATCCCGAACTTATCATTAACTACTACAGTATAACCTAATCTAAACAAACTTAACATTACTTATGGGAATTCTAATATAACCTGCCCTAATATAACATAACGTAACCTTGTTTTAGAAATCCTTTGATACAATGGCCCGGAACCTATCCTAACTAGCTTAACTTAATCTTGCGTAACCTAACCTGTTCCTAGCATTACCTAAATTAACCTAACCTAACTCAACCTTACTTACCCCTACCATAACCTACTTTAAGTTAATCATCTAACCCAACCTCCCGCTAATATGACCTAACTAAATATAACTTCATCTACCCACAACAAAATAACTTAAACTAACTTAGCTTAAACTAACCTCACCTATCCCTAAGCTAACTTAACCTAACCTACCCTTAAGCTAACTTACCCTAATCTAACCTAACCAAACTTCACTTAACGCAACCAATCTTAAATAACAAACCTTAATATAACCTAACTTTTCTAACCAAACTTACCCTTAAAATAACCTAACCAATCACGCAGGTTTTGGGATGAAAATTCTGGTCCGGTTTCTAATTTGAGTCCAATGCGCATATATATATATATATATATATATATATATATATATATATATATATATATATATATATATATATATATATATATATATATATATATATATATATATATATATATATATATATATATATGAGGTTAAATGCCAAATTTACACTTCTTTTTTATTGTCAGTCAGAAGTTAATAAATTAGTTATTAATTCTCTAATTTAATATACTTTAATTATCCACTTATTCATTAGCATAGCAGTTATTGTGTCTATTTGTTTGTGATGTTTGTTGTGGATTCTGAAGTTATAATCACCTTTAAAATGAAAATATATTCTCTACCAGTACTACCATCCAATTGCATGCTATTGAGTTAAAGACTGAATAGATGCTTTAAAGAATCATGCACGATATTGAGTGCTCTTGTTGCAGGGGTCACGTTGCAGACAGCTGTGATTGATTAGGATGCTTGTATGGTATGAGTCAAGACGATAACTGAGGTAGTTCATTTATCGTGCAGGTGTAGCACTGAGAATATGACTCGTGCAATAGTAAAATAGTCTTTAATGGGGAGTGGAATGGAGGATTGGTATTTATTGAGCTAGCCGACACAGATAGATGAAATTGAGAGATTCGTTAATACTGCAAGGACAGAGTGATACAGTGGCAAATGAACTGTTGAATGTGAGTAAGATATGAAAACAATTATAATTGAGAGAGAGAGTGAGTTAACAGTGTATGAGGCAACAGGTCATATAAACTCATTCTTACAGGTAGCAGGTGTGAGTTAGAGATAGACAGGTAGCAGGTGTAAGCAGGAGTTAGACAGGTAGTAGGTGTGAGTAAGAGATTGACAGGTAGCAGGTGTGAGTAGGAGATGGACAGGTAGCAGGTGTGAGTAAGTGATAGGTAGGTAACAGGTGTGAGCAGGATATAGGTAGGTAACAGGTGTGAGTAAGAGATTAACAGGTAGCAGGTGTGAGTAAGAGATTGACAGGTAGGAGGTGGTGAGTAGGGTATAGACAGGTAGCAGGTGTAAGTAGGGTATAGACAGGTAGCAGGTGTAAGTAGGGTATAGACAGGTAGCAGGTGGAAGTAGGGTATAGACAGGTAGCAGGGGTAAGCAGAGACGGAGATTAAATGGAGGGACAGATTAAGGTCGAACATAGATGAGAATTAGGCAAGTGTAGAGATTTTTGCACTTACTGTATAAAGGAAACTGAGTGCGTGTTTGGGAACGATCTGTTATATTACACAGAAGGAAGCCGCCGATAAGACGAATTCAGCATCGCCTTCCTGCGTACCGAAGACGTAGTATACAATGTGTTGTATCCATAGGCAGCCACGCTTATGATACCCACTTTCTCTTTTCACCGAAACTTATCCTCCATCACAGGTGAGGAGCTTCGAGGGGGACGAGAAACTCCTTGATGATCTTCAGGAATTGAAGGAACGACACGGGAAGAGCAAGACCTCCCGGGGGATCAGCAGCAGCACTCCAAGTATACAACGTCTGGGAGAGACGTCAGGGCGGCACAAATGTCAGACAAGTCAACAGAACGCACAAGAGAGGGAGCAGTCAAACCAACGTGAAAAAAAACAGACGAAACGCAAGTTACGGATCCAAAAAGATAGGGATGTGTTGTCTGATCAGCAGCAGAAGCCCAATGAACAGCAAACGACAGTGCAGCAGATAAGTCAGAAGACACAGAACCAACAGCAAACATCACAGCATCAAAGGGGTGAACGACAGCAGCAGTACCGCCATTTACAAACAAATAAACAAAAACTTCAGTCACAAAAACAAAACGATGAACAACCATTACAGAAGCAGGTGAATGTAGCACACCTAACAGTCACTCGCGGAGATAGGGAAGAGTCATCAGGTGAAGTGGAGTACAGGTATCTGTCAGTACAACCTGTAGTAAATGAGCCACAGTCACCAAATTCACAGGTAAGTGGGGACCTAACACCGCATCGAAGACAACAACAGAAAGAAAAGAAGGATCAAGGCTCACAAACAAGAGTATCTGGTCCATCGAGGCCAAGACGTCTGTTACCGACACAACACCTTAGAAACCGAGGAGCCCGGGTTGGACAAGGAGAGGAACAACAGTCTCGGAAACAAGTAAATGAACAGCTTATGAGTATCGAAAACCCAAATCAAGACGAAAGCAGTAGTCCCCAACAAATATATCAAGTTACAGTACATGAAAAAAATGTATCAGTATCTGTTCAGTCAGAGGCGCAAGAACAACCGCAGCAGCAACAAGAGTTAAGGAGGACGTCGGCATCGAGTCAAAAGAGAAACGAGGACCTACAACCATTACCGGAGAGGACCCGACAAGCATCAGCAGATAAAAATAGAACACCCAACGTTGATAAAGAGGAACAGGGGCGGCAACACGAGCCTCTGCTGCAGAAGGAACGGAAAAGGTCGAGTGAAAATCTACAACAGGATGTTAGACACGAAAAAATAATCCAAGTGTATCGCCACCAGGTAGTTTTGCACAGTGGAGATGTATCACAGTCACGGCAGCAACCACACCAAGCCAATGATCCACAAGAGTCAAATCAACAAAACCTTCAGCAGGAACAGTCCCAAGACCGTCCAGAGGGAGAAGAGCGATCAATGCGAGAAACTAAACTGACGAAACAACAGCGAGAGATTCTGGATCCTAAACGTTCAGAGTCTCGAGCTGAAGATACTCACGGGCAAGAAGTTTTCAAGCAGGTAAAGGAGGACAAGCGTACGGTGGAGTCACGGGGTGGTGGGAGGTTTGCAAAGTTGCTGGGACGAATACGTAATGGCAGGTCTTCAGAGAATGTGCTCACTATCGCATCTCAGTCTGAAAGTCGCCCTGGAAGGTCCTCTGAGCAAAGCCAGGTTGCTGAATCTCAAGCTAGAAGGCGTTCTGGAGGATCACTGGAACGCGTGCGCACAGTTGAGTCTCAAGGTGGAGGACGCTTGGGACGGCTGCTGGGACGTGGACGTGCTGTGGAATCCCAAGATGAAAGACTTTCCAGGAGGTCCATTGAGCGTCGGCGTTCTTCTTCGTCCGTTGACAGTGGTCCTACCAGAACATCACTGGAATACAGACATGCTGGCACGTCATTTGATGGGGCGCGTCAAAGACAATCTGTAGATCTTGGAAGCCCTGAAAGAGTTCATCGACCTCATCTTGTGGAACCTGCGCCCACCGACGTTCCCGCAGAACGTGAACGTTATGACGCTCTTAGTCAACAGGTACACCGTGATTTACCCAAAGAACGTGTGCATCTGGAACGTTCCAGAGAACGTATAAGCCGCAGGCCGTCCATAGAGCAAATACGTCATGATCCACTCAGGGAAAACTTTCGTTCTGAGCCACCCATACAGCCTCCACGTCCTGAACTTTTAACAGGTTATGCACACCGCGAACACCTCGTGGAGTACACACGCCACGACCCGTCCACAGAACGTGTACGTCGGGAAATACGTGTAACGCAGGAGCCACTTTTAGAAGGTAGTCGCACGTCATCCCCAGCGTACCGTGGTAGAACCCTATCATATGTGGAAGGGAGGCGTAGAAACAGTGTGGTACAGGTGGATCGTGGATATACCTCTGATGCCTCGGAACCCGGATATGTCAGATCATACGAGCGTAGACATAACGGAGGGCTTGCCGAGTCCAGTCAAACAGGAGCATCTACAGCTCGGTCACTAGAGCCAACTTACATGAGATCATACAGACGATATGTTGAGCCCGATTACTCAAGAACATACTCTGAGCATGGTTATGGAGGAAGGTCTGTGGATCAGGATTATACCAGAGCTTATCCTGAGCGTATAGTGAACCTAAATGAAAGTAGGTGGAGGAGCACGGATGAGTGGGAGAATGGAGAGAGTAGGAGGTACAGGGAGATGGTGGTTCCTCTCCCCAACTCCGCCACTTCTCCCTCTCTTAATCATCGGTCTTTATGACGTTTAGTCCACAAGTGGCATTCCGGATACGGCAGGTTTGTCGTTCTCTTCAACAGCAGGTGACACACGACTCGCGCTATGGTCTTCTATTCATTCGTCGCTATACTAAATGGAAGGTGAAGTTTAAAGTTGAAGGAGTAGTGAGTTCCTCGATGACAACAGTGCAAGAAGTCCATGGCCAAGTTCGACAGCAGGTGGTGAAGCTTCGGAGGCAGAGACGTCGTCGTGTTGTGTAGTTGAAGACTAAGGCGGACTAGCGGTGATATTTAACTGTGTGTTCAAGTATTGTCAGTGATTGTACTCCACTATTTCTAAACCTTTACTCCTATAAATGTAAACTTATTCTTCCGTGAGTGATACAAACACGTATATATAGTGTATATATGTATATCAGTGATGGTACTCCTGTGATGACTTAAATGGGGTATAGGTTGAAACTCCAGCTACAGTATTGTTCAAGTAGAGTGACAATACTCGAGTGACTGTACTAGGGAGATGCTCCGTGGCACCAACTCTCTCTCTCTCTTTGTAGGAGAGCACAAGTTAGTGTCTTGTTGCCATCATTATACAGTATATTGTACAGAAGATGAGAAACTATACAATGAAAGTTAGTGAGAGTTTTCACTAAGACATGTCTTATTATATACTGTAGACCATTGAACTTCTCCTGCGTAATATTATAAACTGCAGGTGGCGTGGCAACCATGATGAGCATACTGTGTACACACGTCTCCCTGCTATCTAGCAGGTGATAGACTTACTCCCCGGGAGGCAGGGTTGTGTTACAGTGGACCTTTAAGACATATCGAGTATTATACCTCTCTTGGAGCAGGTGTGAAGTGTGTGGACGAGGCATGCACCTGACGAAGGACTTGATCAAAGTCTTCAATCAAGATGCGCTTCACACCCATCGCCTAAGTCCTAACTGTCCTATTTGTTTATCTTATTGTCCGTTTATATATTTCTCTTATTCTTATGTGCTAAATGTCCTCACAGCACCTGCGTGATAGCTGGGAACCAACGAGCTGCTGCTACGCTGGCTTTACCACAAAGCTTCCAGTTGTAGCAACACTGAGCTTATATCTGTACCATAATTTTCATTGTTATGTAAACTATGTATTTATATTACAAATGAATAGAATGTGAAGGTTGTGTGAGATTTTGTAGAGGGAGCTCCCTCGCTGGGTGAGACTGACCTGTGTCATAGGTTACCCAGCTTGCTATGTACAGTACTCCAAGTTTTGTATATTGTATTTATACTCTTGAGTTTCTTCATGCATTACAAATTCATAGTTATGATGTAGAATACATTTCATATTGTTTATATACATAACTCGACTGAAATAAATTCCTCTCTTCCTCAAAATTATTATGCTGAAGAACTTACAGAAACCATTAACCAACTATTTTTTTAATAATATTGCACAGTAAAATGATCTCTGTATTATTGTAGTTTTCGTTTAGTATCTCTTATTAATTCCTTCAATTACATATTCATTCCTCAATATGTTGATATAATTTTACTTTCTTATTGACTAAGATACATTTACCAGTGTATAATGTGAGTATGTCAATATATCACACACCTGCTTTAAAACAAAGAAACAAACATTGACTATCTAATGATATTAAAAAAATTTTTTACCGTCACATAAAGAATGTCAACGTTCTTGAATAAGGAGCAACAGTTGGCTGCCTTAAACCACGGTGCCCATAACTGTGTATTTTTACCATGTTGATGAGCGTTAAGGGAATATCACCACCTTATGATTAATACCGCGACCATTTAAGTTAAAGTTCATTGATGATTAATAGTCTGAGCCATGTTATTTCTTTGCTTAGAATACGGGGTCACCTAGAGATCAGGTACCCCAGTTTAATTCACCTGATGATTAACCTTAACCCTCCCCCCCCCCCTTCCCCAGGGTATCGTTAGGGTAGTTAATCTTCAGTTGAAATAAGCTAGTGACTTACTGTGCTGGTAATCCCAAATACCATTGTTTTTATTATAGGCCTAATATTTCTTATTCTTTATTACAGGAAGATTATATGTTATATGTTGGTGTAAATAAAGTCTTTAGCCTCTATGGTGTTTGCTATTCACACGTATCAGCCTGATTTAATCCTATAAGACTAGATAGAATATAAACTGCAAAATCCTGTGATGTTTGAAGAAAACAAGTCGTCTTTTTTTTCCTGAAATGAATTCCACTTTTTTTATTTTTTTTAATGAGGACGAACATTCATATCATCCAGAAATATAAGCAGTTAAAATCTTTGGGATGTGTCATGTAAAAGTAAAAATGTTTACACGAAGGTAGACGATGAGATGATTAGCTGAAGATTCATAAGAACATAAGAACATAAGAAAATAAGGAGTCTGCAATAGGCCGGTTGGCCTGTGCATGGCAGCTCCTGTCGAGAGTTACTACCACTCTCTATCATCCATGAATCTACCTAGCCTCCTTTTGAAACTTTCCAGAGTTCCTGCACTTACTACAAGTTGCTAAGCTTGTTCCACTCGTCCACCACCCTATTTGTGAACCAGTTTCTTCCTATCTCCCTCCTAAACCTAAACTTATCCAACTTGAATACGTTGCTCCGAGTCCTATCCTGCTCGGATATTATAAGAACTTTATCTATATCCCCTTTATTGATTCCTTTCACCCATTTAAATACTTCTATCATATCTCCCCGCACTCTTCGTCTTTCAAGGGAATGCAAGTTAAGTTTCTTTAACCTATCCTGATATGGAAGGTTTCTAAGTCCCGGAATCATTTTTGTCATTCTTCGCTGCACCGACTCTAGTGAATTTATATCCATTCTATAATAGGGGCACCAGAACTGAACCGCATAATCGAGGTGCGGCCTGACTAGCGCAAGATATAGTCGCAATAAGACCTCTGCACTCTTGTTACTTACACTTCTAGATATAAAACCCAATACTCTGTTTGCCTTATTTCGAACATTAACGCACTGTTTTCTAGGCTTACAAGTACCCCTGGGTCTCTTTCACAAGTCGACTTCTCTAGGTTGATGTTGTTAAGGCTGTATACATTATAAGTATTTGTTCTTCCAATATTAAGTACTTGCTGGTGTTGAATTTCATTTGCCATTTTTCAGACCACCCCTGCAGTTTATTTAGATCCTCCTGTAATGCATTTGCATCCTGCCCTGAATTAATTTGCCGCCCTATTTTGGTGTCGTCCGCAAACTTGCTTATGTCACTGCTGATCCCAGTATCTAGATCGTTTATGTAGATTATGAACAAGAGTGGGCCTAGTACTGACCCCTGGGGAACCCCACTGGTTACACGGCCCCACTCAGATTTAACACCATCTACGCTGACCCTCTGCGTTCTATCGGTGAGCCATGATTTTATCCAATTTAAAACTTTCCCCTCGATACCATGAGCCTTAATTTTTCTCAGAAGCCTCTGATGCGGTACTCTGTCAAATGCTTTGCTAAAGTCTAAGTAAATAACATCGTAATTTTCGTCATTATCTACTACCTCGAAGACTTTCCTAAAAAACGTTAGCAGATTTGTTAGACAAGATTTTCCCTTTGTAAACCCATGTTGAGAGTCGTAGATTAATTTGCTTTTCTCTAGATGCGATCGGATGCTGTCTGCTATAATTGATTCAAGAAATTTCCCCACTACTGACGTCAAACTGACCTGCCGGTAATTTGACGCTGATGCTCTGTCTCCCTTTTTGAATATGGGTACTACATTTGCCTGTTTCCACAAGTCTGGCACAACTCCAGTGTCTAATGATTTTGTAAATAAGTTTACGAGGGGTCCGCTAATCTGTTCCCTACACTCTTTCAAGACTTGAGGGAAAATTTCATCCGGCCCTGGGGATTTTGTTTTCTTTAGTTTATTTATCATCCTAAGAACGTTCTCTTTTCTGATAGTGATATTCTTTAATTTCTCTTCTTCCTTTCCCTTAAATATCAGTTCCACCTCTGGAATTTCATCGCAAATTTCTTCTGTGAAAACTGATAAGAAGTAGCTGTACAATGCTTTGCTTATTTCCTCACTGCCATTTATCACTTCTCCCCTCCCTGACTTTAAAGGCCAAACTTTGTCCTTGACCTTTGTCCTATATACCTGGAAAAATCCCTTGGGATTCGCCTTGGATTCTCTTGCTATTTCTATTTCATAGTCTCTCTTTGCTTTCCTTACATTTTTCTTAACATTCCTAGATAGTTCATTATACCTGTTTCTGAGCTGCTCCTCCCCTCCCTTTAATTTCTTATATATTCTTTTCTTTATTCCTCTGTCATTTTAAGTTTTCTGGTCATCCACCTTGGTTCATTCTTATTTGACCTAATTTTTCTGTATGGTACATTTTGTTCTTGTGCTTTATGTAGTATACTAGTGAATATATTATAGTCGTGATCAATTTTTGTGTCGTCTATGACCTCACCCCTTCCAACTGGGAACTGACGTGACTGTTCCCAGGTGACCTCACCTAGGTACCTTCTTAACCCCTGATAATCCGCCAACCGAAAGTTTGGGACTCTGACCATATTGTCATTGTATTTCGTTTCCCAATTTAGGGTGAACTAGATTTCTCTGTGATCACTGTTACTTAGTTCTTCCCCTACTGTGATATCTCTGATAATATTTTCTTTATTTGTTAATACTATGTCTAATATATTGTCACCTCTAGTAGGTTCTGTAATTAGTTGTTTCAAAAAATTGCCCTGTACTGCGTCTAGGAAGTCTTCAGATTCATAGTCGCCTACAATGTTGTCCCAGTCAATATTTCTGAAGTTGAAATCCCCCATAATGCACAGGTTGTTATATTTTGCTGCCCTACTCATTTCCTGCCATATGGGCTGAGCTGCTTCTTTGCCAAGACTTGGGGGCCTGTAAATCACTCCCATAATTAGTTTTTCTCTTCCTTCCGTGATTTCTACCCACACAGACTCGGTTCCTATTTCACCCTTTATTGAATTATTAATACAACATTTTAATGTATCCTTGACGAAGAGTGCGACCCCTCCCCCCTTCCTACCTTCCCTGTCTTTGTGACAAAGGTTGTACCCTTCTATGTGGTACTCTGAAAAAACATTTTTGCTCGCCAGATTCATCCAAGTTTCGGTGATTGCTATGACGTCTACATTCTCGGTACATACAACCGCTCTCAGCTAGTTTATTTTATTTCTAACGCTCCTACCGTTTGTATAGTATACATTTAAACCTACCCTTCCCTGGTCCTGTTTTACCCCTTGCCCTGAGCAACTAATTTTACTTCCCAGGACCTGCTTGTTTTTTGACTCCCACTTTCCCCGACCTCTCTCTACTGGCGAACCCCCCACCCCCCCTTCGGAGTGACAATTTCACGCTCCAGGGATGCAGACAACGTCTTTACCCCCTCACGAGACAAGTGTACTCCGTCGCGACAGTACAGGTAGTCGTTGCCATAGAATCGTTGCATTTTAACATTAACCTAACCTAACCTAACAAATATAACAAACATGCTTGACCTAACTTAGCGTAATACACGTTACAAACCAAACCTAACTTAAACTAACCTAACAAACAAAACAAATAAAATTAACTTAACTTAACTTAGCCTAACCTGACAAACATACCAATCCAAGCCTAGCTTAACCTAACCTAGCAAACATAACAAACTAAGACTAACGTATCGCAACCTAACCTATCCTAATATAACAAACACAACAAACCAAGCTAACGTAACGTAACCCAACCCAACCTAACCTAACCTAACCTAACCTAACCTAATATAGCAAACATAACAAACCAAGCTAACGTAACGTAACCTAACCCAACCCAACCTAACCTAACCTAACCTAACCTAACCTAATATAGCAAACATAACAAACCAAGCTAATGTAACGTAACCTAACCCAACCCAACCCAACCTAACCTAACCTAACCTAACCTAACCTAATATAGCAAACATAACAAACCAAGCTAACGTAACCTAACCTAATATAACAAACATAACAAACCAAGCTAACGTAACGTAACCTAACCTAACCTAACCTAACCTAACATTCCCCCATGATAGGTAGCGTTAGTGTGATTAATCCTGTGTAGCAATGGGAGTTGATACCTTGGAGCTGGTGAATAAATGTGGTGATTGGGTGTTCGAGGAGGAGAAGGGTGGAAGGAGAGAGAGAAGGAAAAGCAGAAGAAAAATGGGAGATGGAACAGGAGAAGAGAGATGGAAAGCAGATGAGAGAGATGGAAAAGTAGAAAAAAAAGGAGAATGGGAAGAAAGAACTGAAGGTAATGAGAATAATTTTGTGTTTATACATTTACTCGTACACATTTATTACATTTTGTTTCTACCATTTGGCATATTTTCTATAGTTTACTCTGCAATTGGGAGAGGAAGAGAAAAAAAGAGAAAGATATATCAAAAGTTAAACATAGAAATACAAACAGACAGATGGACGGATGGCTAGACAGATAGACAGATAAATTGATTGATAGGTAAGATGGATAAGATGAAAAGTAACAGCTACGCAAAGGGATAATTTTACAAGTAAGTCATTGTAGATATTAATATAAGCATGTAGGTAGTGGGCAGCTACCAAACAGGGAGGTACTACCACCTGGGAAGATATTGGGAGCATAATGTGTTGTCTAATGGTAGACCCTGCTGTCATATGGCATCACGAAAATTGTGACCAAGTCCCACGTTGCTGGACTGACTTTTTGCCTCATTTACACACAATTGTAGGGTCTCAATTGTTTCTATTACATGACAAACCAGCATACATATAGCATTTCTCACTGTTGATTTTTTTTCATTCTTGCATTTCTTTGTATTTATTATTATCACAGTGTTGTTATTATTATTACCATTAATATTTTATTTTACTTTTTATTGTAAATTTTATTTACTATGAATAATTATTATTATTACATTTTCGTCCCTCGGGCCCTGATGTGGGTCAGTGGCCTGTGTCTGGGTGGGCTAATCCCCGTAAAAAAAAAGAGAAAAAAAAAGAAAAGGGGATCCTGTAGGGGTGTGTGGGGTGTTAGCCAAGGGTTAGCTGCTGCACTGTTGGTAATTTCCTACTTTACCTTATTTGTTCTAGTTTGAGCTAACACAGACGTGAAGTTATTATTATCATCATTATTATTATTATGTAGTCAATACAGTACATCACAAGTGCTGTGTATAATAACGGTACAAACAATGTTTAACATATAATATTGGAGTAGAAATAGAAGAACAAAGTACTTGGAGCCGTCTGTCTCAGGTACAGGACTTAACCTAACGTACAGCTACAGTGGGATACAGGTGATACAGTGATCAGTTTTCACATGCATTTTAGTATGTAATAATTGATAAGCTTTGGGGAAGCTTTTGGGCGCACAGTTATATTGGTGTTGCTTTCCCTCGCAAGAGTAAGAAATACAATTTCAGGTCAACTATAACAGAAAATAGTTATTTTTACTTTGTAAAGAACTCACTTTTCTTATTTCAAGTCAGCAATGACGAGACACACTTATCATGTACGTAAACCGCCCGCCCTCCCTCCCTCCCTCCCTCGTCTGTGATTTGTATCGAAGTAGTACAGGTGACACCGATGACGTAAGCATCTTGATTCATAGCACACCGTGTGTCATAAGTACGTGTCATGTGTTTATATATCATATACACACATATGATACATCAATGCGTTGATGTGTATCATGCGATAATGTGTCACATGTGCGTGTTATGTGCTCATGTGTCATGTTGATGTGTCATAATGTGCGTGTCATGTTATGATGTGTCATATGTGCGTGTCCTGCGTTGATGTGTGTCATTGTAAGGGCGGAAACGATCCTCCGGTTGGTTACCGCTGCTAACTCGCTTGTTTGCTGGTGCAGACGACACTTGGGGCGGTTGGACAGAGGTGAGAACGGCAGCGACTATCTGGGTCACCGGGCAGATTCAACCCAGCCGTCATACAGTCACTATCTAGCTACCCAGCAGTTCGTCAAATTCTGGCTGTGATCTCATCATAGGTCCTGGACTCGTGGGCTGTGTTCCCAGACCTTCACCTATCAACTGCCACCTCTCTGGTCATCTACCACTACCGCATACCACGACCGTCAGTTCATCTCATTCCGTCTGTGCCCCGGTGTTCTCCTGCCATTTCAAGACGTCACTCGAGTGTGGAGTTGAATGGACGCTTCCCTACCCTGAGTGTGCATCACCGTGTTCCAGAACCTTTCCCCAGGGCCACTGCCGTAGGAAATATCTGTTCATTGTTAGATTCCATTAATTGCTGACTCCCCTTTATTGTTCGATTCTATCAATTGTTGACTCCATTTAATTGTTTGAATCCATTAATTGCTGACTCCCATTATTTGTTTGATTCCTTTAATTGTTTGCTTCCATTAATTGTTTGACTCCATTAACTGTTGACTGCCTTAATTGTTTGACTCCCGTAATTATTTAATAATAATAATAACAATAATAATAATTAACGGTTTATTGAAAGAGCTTGGCAGCCAGAAGGCTGAAAATATACAGTTACATATTTGGGGAATGGGTTACGAATTACAAATAATATACAAGTAACATAAGTGACACAAATAAGACATATAATAACTAGATGGGGAAAAGCTCAAACTACAGTTCATTTCAACATAGTGACAGTGTAAGGAGTAGTGTTTACTGGGAGTGAGTACACTGATTTATTACAAGTTATTGATAATTTTTACAATGGTTGGGACTGGGCTGTTCTTATAGCGATCAGTTCGTGCACGTATGGGCTGGATGCGGTTGTGGTGTCGAACAGCAATTCTCGGACAAGGGATCTCAGGTGGTAGTAGGAGCCGGTGTCGGGGATGGTGTAGAAGCTTCTTACCAAATTTGCAGATGAGGTCGTGGTGATGGTCAGTGAGAGTCGAAAGGGTCAGTGTGTTGAGCGCTTCTTGATATGTGGAGTAGGAAGGGGAGAGAATAATCTTGCATGCCCTCTTTTGCACTTTTTCTAGGTGTTTACGTTGTGTGGCATTTAGGGAGGAAGACCAGGTGGGGGAGGCATAGGTGAGCTTGGGAAGTATGAATGTTGTGTAAACACTGAGGAGCTCGTGTGCAGGAACTCCGAGGGACTTGAGTCGGCGGAGGAGGTGGAGACGGAAACTGGAGTGGTGTCAGAGTTTTGTGTTATATTTTTTATAGTAAAGAGATGCCAATCTCTAACGGTTGTTTGTTATTCCTCAGAAAACCATGGTCCTTGACTTTCCTTTATTAAGATCCTGATTAGCCTGGTAAGGGATTTTTATCCCTAAGTCCCAGGCCTTTACAGTCATATATGCGTGTCATACGTTTATGTGTGTCATAAGTTTTCCCAGATTCTCCATATTATAGCGTAAAATTTCTATATTGTTATACTAACATGATTTATAATGAGAGCCAGCGACCACCAGCTATAAAGTAGTCACATGTTACGACCCACAAGTTGAGGTCAAGTGTTGCAGTGTCGAGGGAATTTTGGCAGTTAGTATACGTGACCTTAGTGTCTAGTTTTGACTACGTGTGCAAGTCCTCACCCTCTCAGTGTACCTCCCCCATGTCTGTATTAATATCTACAATGATTCTTTAGTTACATTTTTATCTCTGTTCGTAGCTGCGACTCCATCCATCCATCCATCACGGACTCCTGAAGTTACACACACACACAGGTCATTGCTTCATAATTATCAGCGCGTAAATGACGTTCCATACCACAAATTCTCAGACGCATACCAGGTGAGATTAATTAGTCTCTATCTGGCCAGAACACCCACAGTATCAATCACTGAGATAATTAATATTAGATCACCTGAAGATAAAACCTCCAGCTTATCTTACCTGATGAATGAACACCCAAATACCATCTTGAGGGGTTGGGTTAGGTTAGGGTAGGCAAAGATCATTTATTAGGTTAGGTTTGACAGGTTAGGTTCAGATTAGCGTTAGGTTCGTGTTAGGTTAGGTTTCTTTAGGTTAGTATTACGTTAGATTAGTGTTAGGTTTGCATTCTTTAGATTAGTATTAGATTAGTAATAAGTTAGGATAGGGTTAGGTTAGCGTTAGGTTACGGTTAGGGTAGTTAACCTAAGAGGAAATAAGCTGGGAGGTAATAAATCCGGAAATTCCTAATATTTGAAGAAGTCATTTTCTGGCAAGGAAAGACCTCAAGAGGTTGTTGTAGTAAGTGGCTCTGGACACGCAAGACACTGTGCCTCACCTCGTGTATTTCTTGCGCGGGCTGGAATGCGAGAATTGTAAGGTGACAAATAGTACGAGTCCGTCACCTGGCTCAGTCAAAGCTTTTTTTTTTTAAATGTGGGGTCACAAGAGGATAAGGTGTTTCGTTTTTAGATTTTGATGTTGCTCGTACCAGCTGGTTAGAGGAGATGGTATAGTGACAGGAGGTTTAACATCATGTGATGGATTAGGTAATAGCTGGTGACGTGATCATTATGGAAGCTTGTGTGACCACCATAAACACGGTTGTGTCGTAGCTAGTTGATGACTACACTGACTACAGGTAGATAATTATAGGTAGAGAGAGTCATTCAGTGGTATTTAGCACATTACCATGTACATTACAATACCAAGTGACTGAGAGACGTCACTCACACCAAAAAAGAAACTGTTACCTAGTTATATAACTTCTGCTTTTTATGATTACTATATATATATATATATATATATATATATATATATATATATATATATATATATATATATATATATATATATATCATATCTATATTGCAGATATATATATAGGCTAATAAATAAATGAATATATAAGTTTGTTTCGGCACTGGTATTCACTACAGTCATTGATAACGATGTTACACATTAGTTAGGGAGTTCTTACGTTACCTATTTTTCCCACACTGGTAGAATTAAGGCTGAACGAGACCCTAAGATGAAAATAAGAAAGTACTATGAAATGGACTTAGCATGACAGATGAGCCGATTGGTTTGAACACACGTAGGACTTATAGATACCAGCAGTGGAGACTGGAGATTGTTGAGAAAACGTCACTAGGGGGAATTTTTATATTAAGTTGGGAAAGTTGGGAAGTGAATTTGCCCTGATGAGCAGTAGATGACTGTTTATCAACTCGTATTGGGGCGTGGTTGTGTTGACGTCACTTTCCAATTGTAATTGATGAATGATTGATAATATAATTAGCTCTGTGCGACATTTGCCGAGATGAGGGGAGGAGGCAGAAGGGGGGTGCGTAGGGGCACGATGACTGGCGCCGTCTTGTCACTCACGTTTTGAGCTCACGTGTTAAGAGTAATTTTCCATAAGCGATGTGGTGATGCTTTCTCGATACGTGACAATATGCATGGTTAAAGTTTGGCATAATACCGACACCTACTACGCTCAGGGCCGGCCCAGAGGTTTTGCGAATAAAGGCCATTGCTCCAGGCCCCACGCTTAGGGGTGATTGGCAGGCTGAGGTCAACATTACCCAACACAAGGTAATAAATGACCTGACCGTGAGTGAAAGTGACCCCAGAGTACGTTCAAAATATGATATATACGCTTATTTTGTTTTTATAAAAATAAACATCTGACTAGGAGTTGTTAAAGGTTGTCACTAGGAGCTTTGTGTATGATTTTTTTTCGTGCGTTTATGAATACAAGTTTTGTTTTAATTATATTAAGTTTTTTAGGGATCCAACAAAGGTTGAATTTGCCCCGAGTCCCGCAACCCCTCTAGGGTCGGTGTTGCAGGCTACTGCTATTACCACCACTACGACCACCACCATTAATATACTTATACTACTATTAACATTACTACTACTACTACTAAATAATAATAATAATAATAATAATAATAATAATAATAATAATAATAAGCCTTATCACTACATACTAACAACATAAGTTAATCACATCTACTATACGTAAATAAACATGAATTAAAAAAAAGCTGCTATACCGAATAATATGTTAAGTAGCGCCTTCAAGCAGGTGACCCAATCATGGACGAAACGCAGTACAAAATACCAGAATAAAACTTGGCCATAACAACTTATAATACCAAAATATATATCAATCACATCGAGGCAAAGAAAATAATACCAATACATAACCTGCTACACGTAAATAACAGACATCAGGTGAAAATAACATTAATTACAGGTAAGAACTCGGAACAATAAGAGTTTCATGGAAAGGAAGGAAAATACCTAGTGAGTTAGAAACGATATGAGAAAAATAACAGGGGTAGAAAACACCTTCAATCACGAGAAATGTATGTCAATAACAGGTTAAAGGAGGAAGCTAGGGAGTATTCAGAGTGTGCAACAAGGTGATTTGAGTCTTATTGGTGAGAGTGCCAGTAAAGTGGTCCAATCATAGCTTAGTATTTGAGAGTTTATTGGGACAAATCACTGGACATAGACACCAGAACGAAACGCTAGCTTGTATAGTAGTGATGGTGTTTATGGTGGTGTTGATAATGTTGGTAGTGGTGATAGTGTTGGTTATTGTGGTGGTGGTAATGGTGATGTGTTGGCTGTGCTGGTGATGATGTTGGTAATGGTGGTGGTGCTGGTTTTGTTGGTGGTGGTGTTGGTTATGTTGGTGTTCATTATGTTGGTCGTGGTGTTGGTTATGTGGTATTGTGGTAGTAGTAAGGATGTAATTTTTCGCTTTTGATTTTAAGTATTTACAGGATCTTCACACTGCCAAGTTAGATTTCTAAAGTGTATCCAAAGTGATTTATTTATGTATTTGAACACACACGCACACACACACACACACACACACACACACACTCCGTCTTCAGCCTTTATAGGGTTGAGAAGTCGGCGCAGCGCCGTGGCAAATTAATTCAGGGCAGGATGCAAATGCATTACAGGAGGATCTAAATAAATTGCAGGGGTGGTCTGAAAAATGGCAAATGAAATTCAACACCAGCAAGTGCAGCGTACTTAATATTGGAAGAACAAATACTTATAATGTATACAGCCTTAACAACATCAACCTAGAGAAGTCGACTTGTGAAAGACCCAGGGGTAAGCCCGGACCTACGGCCTGAAAACAGTGCGTTAATGTTCGAAATAAGGCAAACAGAGTATTGGGTTTTATATCTAGAAGTGTAAGTAACAAGAGTGCAGAGGTCTTATTGCAACTATATCTTGCGCTAGTCAGGCCACACCTCGATTATGCGGTTCAGTTCTGGTGCCCCTATTATAGAATGGACATAAATTCACTAGAGTCGGTGCAGCGAAGAATGACAAAAATGATTCCGGGACTTAGAAACCTTCCATATCAGGATAGGCAAAAGAAACTTAACTTGCATTCCCTAGAAAGACGAAGAGTGCGGGGAGATATGATAGAAGTATTTAAGTGGGTGAAAGGAATCAATAAAGGGGATATAGATAAAGTTCTTATAATATCCGAGCAGGATAGGGCTCGGAGCAACGGATTCAAGTTGGATAAGTTTAAGTTTAGGAGGGAGATAGGAAAAAACTGGTTCACAAATAGGGTGGTGGACGAGTGGAACAAGCTTAGCAACTTTGTAGTAAGTGCAGGAACTCTGGAAAGTTTCAAAAGGAGGCTAGATAGATTCATGGATGATAGAGCGTGGTAGTAACTCTCGACAGGAGCTGCCATGCACAGGCCAACTGGCCTATTGCAGACTCCTTATGTTCTTTTGTTCATAAAAACATATGAATGGAGGAAGCTGCAGCGGGCCTATTGGCCCGTAATGGGCAGTCCCATTAACACCCAACCCCTATTGCTCATATATCCATCCAACCTATATTCGAAGCTATCCAGTGTATTCGAGTTTATGATGATATTTGGTAACTTGGTCCACTCATCCACTACTCTATTTCTAAACCAATGTTTACCTATTTCGCGCCTAAATCTAAATTTGTCTAACTTAAAACCATTGCTACGAGTTCGCTCCTGGTTGGATAGTTTGAGTACCTTTGTAATGTCCCTTTGTTCAGCCCTGACTTCTATTTATACACCTCTATCATATCGCCCCTCACTCTACGTCTCTCGAGGGAGTGGAAATTAAGAAGCCTTAGCTGTCTATGTACTCAACGTTCCTAATGTCCGGGATTAGTCTTGTCATTCTCCCCTGATTTTTTTCCAAGGATTCTATATCCATTCTGTAATACGGTGACCAGAATTGAACTGCGTAATCCAAGTGGGGTCTCACAAACGCAAGATATAGTTTTAAGATGTAACTAACACTCCTTTGTATGAACCCAAGTACTCTATTAGCCTTGTTTCGAGCAAATACACATTGTTCACTTGGCTAAAGATTCCTATTTATCATTACTCCTAAATCTTTCACGCAGTCGGATTTCTCAATAACACCATTGTTCAGCTGGTATCTGGTTTCCCTGTTTACATCTCTTATACTGAGTACTTTACATTTTGTCCACATTGAATCTCATCTGCCATTTTTCAGACCATTCGAAAAATTTGTTTAGATCTTCCTCTAGTTTTGCAGAGTCTTCATCAGATTTAATTACACGCCTATTTTAGTGTCATCAGCAAATTTACTTATGTTGCTGTCTACGCCGTCATCAGCAAATTTACTTATGTTGCTGTCTACGCCGATATCTATGTCGTTTATGTTTATAATAAATAATAATGATCCGAGAACTGAGCCTTGGGGAACTCCACGAGTGACGTTGCTCCAATGCTATTTAGTGCCGTTAATGCTCACTCGATGTTTCCTGTCCTATAACCACGCCCTAATCCATTTTAGAATATCTCCTTTAATGCCATGAGCCTCCACTTTTCTTATTAGTCTTTCGTGGGGGACTCTGTCGAAGTCTTTGCTAAAGTCGAGATTTACCATATCATAATTATGCCCCTCGTCCACTGATTCGAAAACTGATGAAAAGAAATGTTAATAGATTAGTTAGACATGAACGGCCGCTTGTGAAGCCATGTTGGGAATCATTGATCAACTTGTGCTTCTCCAGATGATTTCGAATGCTGTTTCAAATGATTGCTTCCAGTAATTTGCCTGCAATTGATGTTAGACTGATTGGTCGGTAGTTAGAGGATAGTGATCTATCTCCCTTCTTAAAAATCGGTATTACATTCGCTATCATCCAGGATTATGGTACTACACCCGTTTTTAATTACATGTTAAACAACTTTGCTAAGGGTACACTAAGCTCTTCCTTACATTCCTTTAATACTCTGGCAAATATCTCTTCGGGACCTGGTGACTTATTAGGCTTTAGTTTGTCTATTTGCTGACTAACATCGTTACTAGTACCTACTATCTCACTTAATTTATTTTCTTCACTATCTCTGTATAGAGTCGGTGCCTCGGGTATCATGGTTAAATTTTCGGAGGTGAAAACTGTTGAAATATATTTATTCAGATTATTGCTCATTTCTCCGTCGTTATCAGTTAGCTCGCCGGTATCTGACTGTATTGGTCCAATCTTATCTTGTTTTAATTTGATACATTTGATAGAATCCCTTGGGGTTTGCTTTCGCCTCCTTTGCTATCTTCAGTTCATTATTCCTCTTTGCTTTTCTCATCTCAATCTTAACCCTACCGGCCAATACCTTATAATAATCTCGGAGGTAAAGTTCACCACGATTTATTCTCCTACCTATAGCCTTCCTTTGTCCAATAATATTCTTTAAATAATTATTTATCCATTTTGGTTCATTGTTGTTTGATCTGAGTTTTTTGGATGGTATGTTCTGCCTTTGTGCATTAAGTAACTCATTATTTAAATTGTTATGGAACTCGGCAACCTCAGATCTCGTTATCAGGTCTCCTGTTAAGGTGAGGTCATCCTCTGTGGGTACATTGTGAGAGGTCACCTCATGTGAGGTCATGTAGTTCACCCCCAAGCGTTATACCCCTTCTCTCGACTACCTCTTCATACTATCAAAGTTTGCCCTTCTGAAATATGGGGCTTTTGTGGAATTTTCCTTACGGCTACCCTGAAAATCAACTGGAATCTAATTTCTTTGTGATCGCTGTTTGCAAGTTCGTTCTCTACCTCGACATTACTAAGGAGGTTTTCTCTGTTCGACAGAACTAAATCGAGTATATTATTACCCTGGGTGGAACCCACCCAGGGTAATAATATATTGACTTAGGAAACAGTCCTGGAGCGTTTCAAGAAAATCCTCTGATTCTAAGTTACCCGTAAGGTCAATCCAATCTATTTGGCTAAAGATAAAATCGCCTAGTATACAGACTTTGCTGTGTATGGAAGCCCTACGCATTTCATCCCAAATAAGTCGCCTATTAACTTTATCAAGATTGGTATGTATATGTATTACTCCTGTGATTAATTTTTCCCTACCGTCGATTAATTCTATCCAAATTGTTTCTGTATTCCGCTCAGTTTTTATTTCCTTATTTATTTCACACTTCAGATTATCCCTGACATAGATTGCTACTCCGCCTCCTTTCCTAATATGCCTATCGGTATGGAATAATTTGTAACCTGCAATTTTGTATTCGACAGGTAACGCACGTGAGTCTAGGTTTATCCATGTTTCGGTGAATGCTATTATATCGATTTTTTCGGTACATGCCAACTCCCTGATTTCATCTATTTTGTTTCTCATACTCCTACTGTTTGCATAGTAGACATTTAATTTAGTCGTGTTCTGAGTCCTCTCTTTGTCGCGTTTAGGTTTTAACTCCCTGCCTAATTTAGTTTTGGCATAATACCTAGCACTATTTCCCTGTAACCTTTGACTTTGTTTACCCGTTCCATAAGAACATAAGAACATAAGAAAATAAGGAGTCTGCAATAGGCCGGTTGGCCTGTGCATGGCAGCTCCTGTCGAGAGTTACTACCATCTCTATCATCCATGAATCTATCTAGCCTCCTTTTGAAACTTTCCAGAGTTCCCGCACTTACTACAAAGTTGCTAAGCTTGTTCCACTCGTCCAACACCCTATTTGTGAACCAGTTTCTTCCTATCTCCCTCCTAAACCTAAACTTATCCAACTTGAATCCGTTGCTCCGAGTCCTATCCTGCTCTGATATTATAAGAACTTTGTCTATATCCCCTTTATTGATTCCTTTCACCCACTTAAATACTTCTATCATATCTCCCCGCACTCTTCGTCTTTCTAGGGAATGCAAGTTAAGTTTCTTTAACCTATCCTGATATGGAAGGTTTCTAAGTCCCTGAATCATTTTTGTCATTCTTCGCTGCACCGACTCTAGTGAATTTATATCCATTCTATAATAGGGGCACCAGAACTGAACCGCATAATCGAGGTGCACCCTCGTGCTCACATGTTCCCCTAGCAGTTTAAAGACTTCGACATCTTTTGAACTGCCCTCTCGAGAGAAGCAGCCAGGGTTGCCACCCCATCCCTAGCATAGAGGTCCCTTCTGCAGTAGAAGTTGTCCCAGTTGTCGATGAATGGGACTGATATTGACTTGCAATATTTGTCAATACGGTCGTTGACGACAACTGCCTTTGACAACCATTTACCACCAACCCCTCTTATAGGCAAGACACCACATACTATCGGGACCCTTCCCCTATCTCTAACCTTCCCCAGCGCCTCCCTATAGCTCACTCCAAACCTTTCCTATGTCGTTACCTCCTACACTAACACACACTACTGGTTTGGCACCCTCCCCTGACAAAACCCTATCAATCCTCTTAGCTACATGCCCTATTCCAGCACCAGGAAAGACTCCAAACTACATCAGGAATGAAATGAGGACTCCCTACTTCTCCCAAGTGGGGAATTATGTATTCCTAACTGCATCACAGGAGGAACAAGAACCATCCCCAACACCCTATGTGAGCTGAAGGGCCTACTCTGACCACGTGGTGGATCTGTAGCTGTAGTGAGGTAGCGGATGAGCAACCACGTATGACGCAACGGCCATCCAGACAGTGGGCATCAACATCAGGTCACAAGAATGTTTACAAGTCCAGATCAAACATTACCAGATCTATAGTTAATGTATATGTTGACTCTTTGTTTACTATAGTTTCGTTTTGAAAGCTTTTGTCAATCAAGTGACCCACTCCCCGCTTCCACCACATGTAACCTATCACCTCTGTTCATTGTATATTTTCAGCCTTCGGGCTGCCATGTTATCTTAATAAACCCTTAATTATTATTATTTATTATTATTACACACACACACACACACACACGTGTCGCGTATTGAAAGTAATGGAGGTCGGTGAGTCCAGATAAAAACGAGTAGTCATTTAAGTTTGCTGGAGGAATTCCGGCAACGACATAGATAGTGGAGAGAGATAATGCCGATATGTGCGAAGATAACAAATCCGTCAGACTACACCCACCTGACCTACCCTGCAACACACCTCGGATTAAAAGATTTAAGTATCAATGAAACAAGGCCTATTACCTTAACTAGGTCCCTCATAACAAAGTTATTCAAGAGATATGAGGGTAAATATTTAGAAGTTGCCAACACCTACTTATACATTAAGTATTATAGAGGGAGAAAGAGAAAGAAAAAAATCTAAATAATATATTCTATAGCATTTCCATCGGGAATTTATATTTTTCGGGTATTTTAACCGATAAAATTACTCACAATATTAGTTATTCAAAGTTGGCAGGGCTTTGAGGTAGAAGAAAAATATGGGGTAGAAAATACTAAGAAAAAACACTAAACAAACTTTTGAAAATCCTAAAACTATAAAAAGTTTACCATATTCATGTTTTCGGTGCTAAGGAAGTGATGATGTTGTTTTCGGGTTTTAGTATTTGATTTTGTTGTTTTTTGTGCTCAGATGAAGGGGGCTCCATAAACTCGAAAGTGATTCTTAACATTTTTACCAATTAGGAAATGTTAGTTAAGGTTTTCAAAGGTTTGCTTGGTGTTCTTTTTAAGTATTTTACCCCACATTTTCCCTCTACTTCTAAGCCCTGCCGACTTTGAACAACTAATATTGTGGGTAATTTTATTGGTTAAAATACCCGAAAAATATAAATTTCCGACGGAAACGTTATAAAATAAATTAGTTTTAGTTTTTTTTCTCTTTCTCCCTATATAAAACTCAATATATAAATAGGTGTTGGCAACTTCTAAATATTACATAAGAACATAAGAACATTACATAAGACAACTGAAAAATCTTACTGTCCTACCAAGCTGCAGCACATGAAGCAAACCAATATCTGTTAGTGGTGTTTAAACTGAAGGAACTGAAGCTACCTCACTCATGATAACGTAGCCTTACACTACTTGGTCTCCCAGACGAGCGTTACGAGCCCACTGCTTTGCCGGCGGTACACAGGATACCAAATTCAACAAACATTGCCCATTAAAGTACCTGTAGAGAGAGAGAGTGAAGCAACATTGCGGCGAAGAGGAAGGGAAGAAAGATCCCAAGAGGCATTTCAGTTCGCCTGTGTAGGATGTGTTGGCGGATGGCAAAGCCAACTCCATAAATGCAGATTTCCTCTGCAGCAGGCTTACCCTTCAAGAAGAAGGTATAGTCAGACCCCGTTCTGTGAGTCGACCCTCGTCTGCGAGCCGAGACTCAGTAATGGCTGCTATGTCGATGTTATGCCTAGCAAGCTCTTTTGCCACAAGGGCGGTTCTTCTATCAGGACTCTCATTTGTGCCAATATCCAGAAGGTTCTTGATATTTCATGCAGGGAGAGTTGTGATGGACTGCCGATAGTCAAGTTTGTTGGGTTTGTTGCATTGCCTTCATCCGCCGGTGTAGTCGTTGGGTTCCCATGTTGGTCATCTATTCCGCCTATGCCGCCGTTGGGGTCTTGTTAGAGCTCTGTAAGCATGTCTTCCTGGTGTGGGGCTCCACTGCAGGTTTTTCATTTGAGGTTTACTCCCATAGCCTTATATCTACCATGATTAATCCACAAGGCAGAGGGGCAGTGGTTGGTAGGCGCCAGGACGTGTCCACATTCCATTGGACCTATGCGCCGTCCCCCTGGGGCCCACTGCTACTCTGTGGTCCCCTGCTGGTCTAGCCTGGGCCCACGGGGCACCTAGTTACCGTGTGTTGCCACGAGGAGGCACAGCAGGAGTCTTTATGGTGAAAAGGCTGTGTACTGGCAGGGGAAGACTTATGCAGGTTGCTTCCCTGTTCGCCACAAGGGATAACCAGCGGCGGTAGCTAAAAGCGAGAGGAAACAAGAAGTGCTTGCACCTAACACTAACATAATGCTGCCACACTAGACGCATTACATCACCCTGTGCGATACACATACACAGTGTTAAAGATACCTCATAGCTCAGTAGTACATAACATTGTGTAAGAGTATGTTTGAACTTCAGAAATAATGCTCGTAATATGTCGAGACTCGTGCTGGAAGAGGGAGGCATCTTTCAACTGTAAGTACCGTCTGCCACGCCCCTCACGGCAGCATTTCTGTGATAAACAATCCTAACAAAATGGTTAGTGTCCAGACCTTTGTCTATCAAGAACACCTGGGAAATTCGTGTTGGATAGAATGATTGTTAGAGTGAAGGAAATTGGAAGATTTTATAATATATGTGCAGACTAATAATAATTGTGAGGGTATACGATATAGGAGCGGTTATATATGTGTTGACTAGAATGATTTTCAGACTATAAAACATCGGGTGGTTTATACAATATGTGCTATTATAAAATAAAAGAATGTATGCATGTTGACAAATATATAATACTTCATAATACCCAATATATACATGCCTTCCATAATTGCTTCAATTTGTAATTTAAAAATCAGTTTATAATAAACATTAATTATTAATTTAATATTTTAATTCTTAGGGTATGAAATACATAGAAAGAACTACAGATATATAAGCCCGGTTGAGTATAGTGTTGTGGTGGTCGTGTATAACCTAATCGATGGAAGAAATCGTTGACAATCTTGAAGGGGGCACTGGGCCAGGTAACCATGGGAGCACTTCAGGTGTAAGACGGATGCACTATGGCTTACAATACTCACATGAGCCTCATTTCCTGGTGATATATGTATGTAAGTTAGAACATTACTTTCAATATTTCTCCACAGTGTCAAGGTTAATGTGTGTCTCGCGTGGGGTATCGAGCTTATGTCAGAGCTACAGCAAGGAGCTAAAATAAAAACAATATCTTTACTGGTGATAATAGCCGAGGAGAAAATAGGGTTATTTTTATGAGGTGAATTTAAAGGTCAGGTTATCATGCTGTCAGGGTAGGACCTCAACACGTGTAGGCCTGGACACCTAGTATGATAATACAATCCCACGTCCTTGAATATAGGTGGTGTTCTCTTGGCTTTATGGGGCAATGGTGCCAGGTGGGTGGACCCGAGGGACCTATATTAATGATCGGGAGTGTCTGTATGGCCATAAGGGATGGAGGAGATATAGTTGTACATATACATTCACCACAATTTTTTCGTGGTCGCTCTCATCAGATACAAGTGAATGATGACGAAGAGAACAGTCATGGGATGTTCTTCACGTCTTGGGTGTGAGTGATTGATGGAAAAAAAAAAGGCTTACATCATGTAATAATGGTGTACTTACTGACCAAAATACTTCCCTGGTCATTTAGTTACAGTTATATTATGATGAAAAAAGGATGCGCAGAGTAGCAGTGTCTCCCTCACGTCTTTGGTGTAAGTGAAAGAAAAATCTCTTCAATTATGATGAGAAGTGAGTGAAGGGGCCCGTTGTGTGAGGACAGAGGGGGGAGGCCAGTGAAGGTTCTGGGGATCAAATGGTAAGGTCGCGTGACTCTTGCTCTACCCCTGTGGGCCCTCAACCCCTCTTATCCTCCCCTGGGGTTGAGGGCTGGGGGGAACCATAACGGGCTGAGGGCTCTTGTTTGTGTGGCCAGGGTGGCACTATACCGGGAAAAGCTGGCACTGTTCTAGAGGAAAGATGACACAGTACTGGGGAAAGATGACGCTGTATTGGGGGAAAGATGACACTGAACTGGAGAAAGATGACACTGTACTGGGGAAAGTTGACACTGTACCGGGGAAAGATGACACTGTACTGGAGAAAGTTGACACTGTATTGGGGGAAAGATGACACTGTACTGGGGAAAGATGACGCTGTATTGGGGGAAAGGTGACACTGTACTGGAGAAAGATGACACTGTACTGGAGAAAGATGACACTGTACTGGGGGAAAGATGACACTGTACTGGGGAAAGATGACGCTGTATTGGGGGAAAGATGACACTGTACTGGAGAAAGATGACACTGTACCGGGGAAAATTAAAAGTGATCTCGACCATTGAACTTGAGTTCATTCCTTAAACTTGAAATAACTTTGAACAACTTTCAGTTCTACTTAATAATATACTTCACATAATATGCACAGTACATAAAACTTATATATCTGTGCCTATAGAATACACATTAAAACACATATAACTTGCATGAGACTCCTGTGGGAGCCCTGTGTATATGTGAGGCAAATATTTCTTTATAATGATATTGTTTAAACAGGATGTACTGATGGACCGCGTCCAGAAAGAAGAATTATTATTATTATTATTATTATTATTATTATTATTATTATTATTATTATTATTATTATTATTATTATTATATGTTTCTAGATGTGTTTTGCATCCAGTACAATTATAACTTTTCTAATTAGAGAAAAGACTTACTGACCTACTCACCACACACAACAATCAGTCACCCCCCCCCCTCCCCCACCGAGACGTAAAGGAGGGGAGACGAGGGTAATAACAGGTGACGTAGCTAAACTTTGCTTATCTGTTCATGCACCCATTCAGCTCATTATTTCGTTCACCTGTGGAACGTTTTGTCGTTATGTTTCTTCCCTGTTATCGTATGCTTTCAGTGGTCATATTTTTCCGATTTTATCTGTTGTTATTTTTGGTTTATTGTCGTTTTATTTCATCGTTGTTAATTTCAGCGTTCTTTTTCCTTTATTTGCTTAGTTTAGGTCACCCTCTTTTAGTAGTTTTTATTTGCAAGAGAGAGAGATAGAGAGAGAGATAGAAAAAGAGAGACTTTGATACTTCCGTCTCGTAGTGATGAAAACATTGTACAACCTCTCTGAGTGAATGTGTCCTGGTGAGTCACAGACGCTTGACACACAAGACTAACGTTGACCACCTTCAAGGATGTCTTAACTTTATCCTCATCTGACCACTCACTTTGTTAATTGAACCTAACTTAACCGAAGCTAACGTAACTTAACCAATCCTAACCTAACCTAACGAAACCAAACTAAAACAAACCAAACCTTTTTTTAAATTACATAGTTTATCAAACTTATTCAACTTTATCTAAGCAAACATAACTCCCCTTATTTAACCATTACTTACCAAAACTAACCAAGCCAAATATAACCTAAGTTAACCCATCCTCATCTAGGTAGACCAGCCTTTCCTAAACCTACCTACCTGACCCAATCAAGTCTACCCAACACTAACGTAACTTTACCGAAACATACCCAACGTATCCTAACATAAACTAACCCAACATAACAAAACAAGACAACAAAAATAACAACACCTGGACTCTGACTTACTTAAGAAAAAGTTGAGATTAATGAACGGTGCTTGAAGACCAAAGACTTTGACTAACTTAAAAACTAAGACTTTAGT
The DNA here is from genome assembly GCF_018991925.1 of Homarus americanus. Classification (NCBI taxonomy): domain Eukaryota; kingdom Metazoa; phylum Arthropoda; class Malacostraca; order Decapoda; family Nephropidae; genus Homarus; species Homarus americanus. Next base: position 26,972,755 of record NW_024713129.1, read on the forward strand.
GAACTATACTTCAAAGAGCCTGGACGATAAAGTACTACTATACCTTGGAAAACAACAATAACAATCTGAAAGAAGAAAAGTGAAACAAACCTGGTTTTTTTTCAATTTCACGAAAACTAAATAAAGAAAATTAAAAATTCTAGTTTTTATGTCTGTAAACATAATCGCTTGGAAAACAAATTTAACCCGAATAATATTTATTTATGGAGAAAGGCTAAAAGAAAACACGCAAAGAATAGAGTAGAAGAAATACGTGACAAAACCACATCTCCCTCATGTAGGGGAGAAACCGCCATCGACTGAGCGCTCAGGTAAACAAGGCAATTTCCTCACCCCTTGACGATTTTCAGTACAGCCCAGATTACACGAGCACTAATTATAAAACGTTTCATTAAGGTGAGTTATTTGTTTACCTGTTGACTCAGCGTGTAGTTGCCTCAGCACAACGCTTTACTAGAACACCTGCCATCAGCTGCAAGGTGATATAGATTTTTTTTTATCCTAATAAACAATGTCGTACCGTTATATGATGAATCTTATTTGTGTGCCTCTAATTTGTGGTGGATTAATGTTAAAAATATATATTCTAGTTTTATTATTCCATTGTCAATAGTAGTTATTATACTATTAGTGTACTATTAACACTGACACGATACGGGTGATACGTCTTTCTGTAACATTAGGATACTTTTACGCAAAGCAATAAGTTCCTAATTGATATAGTTTTTAGTGTATTGAAAATATTGATGGTTCTCGAATAAAAAAAATCACTTAACACGAATACTGTTTTAAAACTCGTGTACTGTCGTGACCTTCCCGTCAGGACTTTACAACACACGGAGTATATAGTCTTGTGACATGAATGGCTCTTTTTTTTTTAGGTGGTGGAGCGTTGCTGCAATCTGCATGGTTGTGTCGTATCAGATTCGCCCCGCTCAGCCTTGGGGGCTAGTTTATCGGGCACCCTCTTACGTCCTGTGTCAGCCATATTATGTACCGCACCACTGGACTAGAGTGAGGTCTTGCTCATTAACCAGTGTCTAGCTATCGCTTAACATTATGTGTCATGCCCGTATGTGTACAGATTCAACCATATGATTGGTGCACAGGCAGATGTGAGTCACTGCAACATAATACTGGCTTTCTCTCTGGACATGACATCTTGATCTACCCAATGGTTGTGCAGTTGTCTCTCGATGGCCTACTATATGATGATCATGACCTCCGTTCATACCCGAGAGCATTATTTTTTATTACTGTGTTTTTATCTGTTTTTATATAATTTAAGGAAACAAAAAAATTGCACGTAATTATACATGGTGTCTGCATATATTAAACAAAAATAATGAATACTAAATTGCTTAAGATAATTAAGTTGGGATTACATGTTCAGTAATGACCTTTCTATCATATATATATATATATATATATATATATATATATATATATATATATATATATATATATATATATATATATATATATATATATATATATATATTATACACAGTATATTTCGAGTATTTTCTGCACCTTGCTCCATTCGTCCTAGGCTCTCCTGCACTCTATACTTAAACTTCAGCTTTGACTTGCTGTAAATACACATCTATAATCTTTCCTTTCGGTAGATTAACTAAGTTAGGGCCTAATAGGACTGGGTGACCATTTGTCCCCCAACCGCTCTTTCCGCCTCCCCCCCCTCTGAAACGCCTGTTGGGTTCACAGTTGGTGTGGTTGACGGTGTGTGTGTGTTGTGTATCAGTTGCGTGTAGCTGTCTGGGAGTTACGCCCCCGTTCTAACATTACCTGTCCCACCTTCCCCCTTGACCTGTCTAATGAGTTGTGATTATTACGTAGCGGTATAATCTACACGGCACACCAAGACTGATGTTTGATTCTCGTAAGAGCTCGCCCCGGGAGATCTTTTAATGTGTTCTCAATAATATTAATTGTTTTGTGTAATGAAATCGCCATGCTGTCTTATTTTTTGCGACTAATTTATTCTTATATTTTCTTTAATTTATATTTATGTTCTTCTTTCGGCAAAATTTGTAGTTTTTGTGTATTACCCTCACGAGGAAAAGTTATTCTCTTAAATGCATTTCCCAGCGTCCTTGTCAGACTAATAACTAACGCCAAACACTACTAGTTATTACCGTAAGCAGAAAAAACTCTTAACTATATTCCTATTTTGTCAATATGAATATGTATAAAAACCCCAGGAGATAATTTCCTCATTGTACATTACATAACACATTGTGTTATTAACACAAGTCAAGGAATGGCCTCCAGGGTTGCCGAATTGACAGTCAGTTTCCCTTTGTGTTATTATCAGTTGGCTCGCACTACTAGTTGAGGATGGTGATGAAATGCATTTGGGCAGAGCGACACTAAGTACAGTACTGGCAGACCCTGACACGCCACGCTACTTGAGGTAATTATGCACTGTCCTGCCTCCCTGACCACAGTGCCTGGCGTTAGTTATGGCCGGCCGAAGGTTTAATAAACATCAAGGAAGCAGAGTTACGTGTCTGAGTCAAGGTTACGTTTCTGAGACCTTGTACAATATCTCTGTTGTTTGGTTGTGTGTGCGTGTGCTGGTGTATGTATGTGTAATTCTTAGGTGTACAGCTGAAACCAAAGTTCGCAAGACGTTTGGTAGTGTCTGCAAGGCATGCATATTTGTGGGTGCAACGGCCAAGTGGACATACTGTAGAGCTCACCTCCTGTTCTGAGGGTCGCTGGTGTGGGCCCAGGGCATCCCCTAAAATATGTTTTCTCTTGAACAAAAAAACTTAATATTTCATTGTGTTGTATTCATACTGCCTCTATTCAGCCCGCATGTGTGATTGGCTTATAGGTGGCGAAAACTTCCTCTCCTTTTACATTAGACCATAATAAGATAGAACAAGAGTAGGTAACATGACAAGAAATCTTATTAATTAGTTATTAACAATCATAGGCCTCTTATCTTCCTGAACCAAAATACTTAAAACAAATATTAACCACATTTTTGAGGGATTGTATATATATTCCTGTTCATAAAGACACAGTTGTGTGTTCAAAAGCAAATAGGAATAACATCCCGATTTTTATGTCATCATATATTATGAAAATTGCAATATTTAAAAAATATATTTCGATGGTATTTTATATATATATATATATATATATATATATATATATATATATCTGAATGGGGTAAAGTCACTAGTGGAGTACTCCAAGGCTCAGTACTTGGACCATTACTATTTTTTATATACATAAACGACATAGATATAGGCGTAGATAGCAACATAAGTAAATTTGCTGATGAAACTAAAATAGAGCGTGTAATTAAATCTGACGAGGACTCAACGTAACTACAGGGGGAAGATCTATATAAATTTTTCGCATGGTCTGAAAAATGGCAAATGAAATTTAATGTGGACAGAGAAACCAGATATCAGATGAATAACTTTGTTTTAGAGAAATTCGACTGTGAGAAAGATTTTGAAGTAATGATAAGTAGGAATCTTAAACCAAGACAACAATGCGTATTTGCTCGAAACAAGGCTAACAAAGGGGTGTTACTTACAAGACTAGCGCTTGTGAGACCTCACTTGGATTTCGCGGTTCAGTTTTTTTTACCATACTAGAGAAAGCATTCAGAGGAGGATGACATGACTAATCCCGGGCATTAGGAGCCTTGAGTATAGACTGTAGATAGATTAAAGCATCTGAATTTGCACTCCCTCGATATGATCAAGGTGTATATCACAAAGGTGATATAACATAGGTTCTCAAACTATCCAACCAGGAGCGAACTCGTAGCAATGGTTTTAATTTAGACTAATTTAGATTTTGGTGCGTGATAGGTAAACATTGGTTTGGAAATAGAGTAGTGGATAAGTGGAACATGTTATCAAACTTCGTTATTAACTCGAACACGCTGGGTAGCTAATAGGGCTTCTGCAGTTTCCTCCATTCTTATGTTTTTATGTTCTTATGCGCAGGAGTTAACACTCACAGCCAGGACGGGGGAAGGGAAGCGGGGATCTCTGAACTGTTCTGTCTTGCGTCCCGAAATTAACGATGCAGTAGTTTTTTTTATTCATAATCATTAGTGTTACGAAGTGAGTATTCGCACACTTTAGTAAAAATAATGCACGCGGTATTTGAACACTTTACGTCAAATCATTTCCCTGTCTGAACCACGTACTAATTATGTAACAAAATTAAGGAATACTCACTTGATCTTGAACTGTAAAAATCCCCATACCGTCCCACTGAGGATTTTTGGCGAAGAGGACAAAGTAATATAGAGATAAGTGCATGGATCTCAGTGTTCACCTGAAGATTCGCCCCAACGCTTCAGGTTGTAGTGGACCCCAGTAGTCACGTAAAGGTTGCGGGATAAGGACAAAATCCCCTAGGACAACCCCCGGACAAAAAACACGGACAAAAACCCCCGGACAAAAACCCCCGGACAAAGACCCCACTGGACATAAACCCCACCCCTACCGGACAAAAACCCTACCGGACAAAAGTCACAACGGACGATATCAAACATTTCTGTGGCATGCTAGATGAACTTGCCTTTCTTCCTGTTGATCGTGTTTCTGATGGAATGGACAAGATAAAAGACAATACTCCTGATGGACTTGGAGACCTCGTTGATTACTTTGATGCGACCTACGTCACCGGCACATACCGCCGCATTGGCCAGACCAGACAATAACCAGGTCCTGTGACAATGCGAGTGCGGAAGATTCCTCCATTATTCCCACCAGAGAAATAGAATGTAAACCTAGCTACAATTGACAACGAATACCGCACCAACAACCTCTGTGAGAGTTGGAATCGTGGAGTCCAACAGCTGGTGGGCTACTCTCACCCTACTGCTATTGAGTGCATCAGGAAAGACGCATCTTACACTTGACGCGAGAGGGCAACCACTTCAAAAACGTGTAAGACGGGAACCAGGGACCTTGAAAAACGACTCATAAATCTCTGTGTTGATTTTAGAGATGGCCGCAAGACATTGGAGGAAATGATCAGAGGCATTGGGCATAATATACGCTTATTATATGACTATAGTCCAGTATAACCTACACTTCATTTGGCTGATACATCTTCAAGTAAGAGATATTGTCAAAGTGGATTTGTAAGAAATTAATAAAAACTCCAATTAGATTTTGTCTTATTTTTTAACATGAGATAAATGTTGATGCTTATATAGTTTTAATTTATTATTTATCATATAAATTACATTTCATAATGTTTGCTATCATAAAATTTAAATAGATTTTGTTTTATTTTTTACTGAGGGGATTTTGTCCGTTGTGGGTTTTGCCCAGTAGGGGTGGGGTTTTTGTCCGGGGGGTTTTGTCCGGGGTTTTTTCCTAGGGGATTTTGTCCGGTGGGGTTTTTGTCATGGACTACCGTATACCACCTGGCGTTTAACCACCCCGACGCTACCTGGGGTACTCTTCATTGGACCGTGTACCACCTGGTGGTCGTTGTACATTTTTAACTACATTGTGCAAATACCAAGAACGTTATTTAGACCATACAGTAAGTTTGCATATCCTCATAAGTCATGTTTTTATATGCACACTACAATAAATACTATTATAGCCTGTCAAGCTATTCTGCCGTGACCGGTACTTTAACTTCTGCTTATAATTTATAAGGTAAAATTAAGGGTAGGAAGAACAGGGGAAGGCAGAGACAGGGATGTATGAATAAAATTTAAAGTTGTGGTTCCCGGAGAGCTACAACATTTGGGAGGATTGTTAAACACAAACCGTAAACGTTTAAAGTGGAGGACCGTGGTCACCAACCCTCAGACACGAGGATGTCCCCTTCGACAATTAAGGAAAATGACAGCCTTGGACGTTAGTGATTACCCAACGATAAAACTACGCTAGTGACCTTCGGGAAAGTATATGAGGCACGAACGCTTTGCTCTCACTTATTAAACGTGACAGAGAAGTAGATTCGACATACTAGGTATATAAACTCTGGCAGGTAAACCCAGCGTGTGTACGGCATATCAACACAAGGTCCCTTCACTCCTCCGTCCTTCCACACACACACACACACACACAGCCTCTACCGCACCTGTTCCTTGTGTGTTGCGTGACCTTTTCGTAGCAACTACCACAATACTACATCACCACCCCTCTTCCCCCTCCCCCCTGGTACTCGACAACACACACACACTGCATGGTTGTATATCTTCCTACTTACCTTACACGAATCTCTCTCTCAACATTTACTCCTTCTACTCACCTTTTCCCTCTACACCCCCCACCACATTCCTCATCCCTCTCTCATCCCACCATCCCTCCCACCATCCCTCCTACTATCATATCCCCCCTTTCCATTCCCACCATTACCATACCATCATATGTTCCTCCACTATCACCTTTCCCTTCCCACCATACCACCAAACCTTTACTTTCATTTCACGTCCTGACATAAAGGGATCGTTTATTGTAGATAGGCAGTAAGAGGTTCAAGGATTGCCTTACGTCATTCTCTCCTGACGTAGGTCAAATGGGCCCCAGTATTTCTTGTCCCCAAATTCACAATGGGCCCCAGTATTTCTTGGCCCCAAATCCACAATGGGCACCACTCCTAATAAGCCACAATATTATTAGGTTGAATCGTCTTGTTGAGAATAAACATTTATCAGTTGTGTAGGTCGGATGATGTAAGGAAGTGTGTGACCACTACTACTGCTACTTAATAATAATAATATTAATAATAATAATAATAATAATAATAATAATAAAAATAATAATAATAATAATAATAATAATAATCTTAACCTTGTGTTATAAGAAAAACTTTTCTACATATTATCTGAAAGGGAAAATGGTAATGAATACATGAAGCACCAAATGTTACCTGAAGACGGCAGACGAAAGGTAATTAACTCTCATTATAGCCACCTCTGGGGGTATACTGGCATGTGGACAGAGGCCAAGGCTGAGCCACCTTTATGGGATAAGCAACACCTGTAATTACCGAGTTACATCGGGGCAGGTGGGCGGTTTACCAAAACTGTCATTATCCTCATCACCTTTCACTGGGCAGTAATGTTAATAGGGACCCCTCACCAGTCATTACTGTTAATAGGGGTCCCTCACCAGTCACTACTGTTAATAGGGACCCTCACCAGTCATTACTGTTAATAAAGACCCCTCACTAGTCATTACTGTTAATAGGGGCCCTCACCAGTCATAACTGTTAACAGGGGCTCATAGCCATTCAGAACTGCTTCACAAGCAGAGTACTGAGTTCACTGTTATCTTGTGTGAAGTAGTTGATGGTGAGTTAGGGTCCTTCACCATTAACACTTCACACCATTTCTATTTCTATGGGCTCTCGCAATCACCAACCATTACCGCCACCATAAAACTCCATCACCAACCATTACCGCCACCATAAAACTCCATCACCTTCACCATCACCACCAAGGCCCCATCACCTTCACCAGGACCATTAAGACTCAGGACACTATCACCATCACCATCACAGAGGAATGGTGTCCTTACTGAATAAAATTATCGATATGTCAAGTTTTCTACCGCATTGACTGTCACCACCAGGGCGGGATGTAAGACTGAGGGGGGAGGGGGGGATTAGCATGACAGTTACTTAATCAGCTTGTCTAACTGGTGGTAATATATTACAGACAAACATAACCCATACTATCGTTGTCTGTTTTTTCTCGTCAGCTGGCTGTATGAATGCATATCCTGATTGAATGTGTGACTGTTATTATGATAAGATTATTTGTGTAAAATGTATGTATGATAATCCTGACTGATTGACTGAATGGCTCCCTGAGATAACTTTTTGTTTGGGTTGGACGTAAACAGAGAACAGCGACACGGTGATTAAGGCTTAACTGGGCAGCATTAATTCCGACAGTGATTTGATCCTCGCTGTGAAGCTGTTTAAAGATGACCGTATAGCAAAAGTGTGAGACTTAGTTTTTGAAGCAGCACTCGGTAGACGAAGGATCACAGCAGAGCATTAATCAACAGTAGTGACACCTGGACCACGCGGGGAGTGTTGATACCGTCACTCACTCAGTAACTCTCACCTTGACCATTCCTAATCTCCTTCTCGTCCTCACTGTAAGCGTTAACGATACTGAGTTTTACCTCTTTTAATTTTTTAATTGTTAATGTAATAAGTGTAATTCCTATCTTGTTAAGCGCTTAAAGACCTTAGTTGTTGAAGTGAAGTAATAACAATATAACAACAAGTGATAGCGTTTAATCAGTAAGGAGTGTTAGGCGAAGAAGATTTAAAATGATGAATATATTGCCAAATTAATTCCCTTGAACTTATCGATATTTAAGAAATCGATCATCAAATTTATTCAAGTGCATATAACTGTACTTCAAGAGATATATATCGTCAGCACTGATACAGGGAATTAGTGATGGTTAGTCACACCCGGTAATTGGCCCACGACGTCTGTATACTTTCACAACTAACTATGTTCGAGTAATTAAGAATTATGATCATTATATACAACTTTAACTGCAGCATTAAAAGTACTTTTAAAACCTAAGGTATCAAGATAGTCTCTTATCCCTGACGAGATACGAAGGAATAACATTGTGCAAACTTTTAGTGAATCAGTGCCCACTGGGCTCGATCATTACGACAACAAGTAGACTAGCAACAGAGTCTAGGGGATCTTTAGATAAATAGGATGCGACCATGAACCAGCTCAAGGTCAGCTCTAACACAGAATCTCACTTTATGTTTCTGGCATTAACGCGTTGCTGTGTATACACAGGGATAAGTCAGGGCGGGCGAGTAATTCTGGACTGACACGCTTCATGCAAAACGTAAATTTGGTGCTTTAATTAAAGGGAACTGTGTAAATTTACCTAAAAATTATGGGAATAATGACTGAGTTTATGGCGACTAATTTGGTATGATAAAAGTAAAAAGACTAGCCATGACGAGTAGTGTCTGGGAGAACGAGTCACTGGTAATAATGAGAAGACGTTTGACACTACACAGGTGTGAAAACATTAGTCTTCCGTATCACCTTGACAACCAGGTTAATTAAAAGGAAACATAGACTGCCTACATAAAGTGTTTTAGGTGAAGTAATAGCTAAGTAATACTTTCCTTTACTTATGCGTTTTCGGACCATCAAATCCAGGAATTTAATGATGTCAGTACAATAAATCTGATGCTCTCTGGTCTACCTCCCCCCTCCTGTACACTGACATGGACAGGATACTAGACGAAAGCCAACAAACTGGGCCATCGGCAGTCCATTGCAACTCTCTCTTTCCCCAGTCGTTGCAACACTTGAACCACTGGATCAGCAGAAGGGGGAGCCAAGATGTGTGATTGCAGCCTGCGTTCCTGCCTCACCACATAAATCAACTCATGTGCAGCCACCATCCAGCTCATCATACTTCTCATCATCATCAAACCCCCTTTACCCCCAAAGGGGGCTAGAAAAGGTGCCCTAAACATAGCCTGCCTAAAGAGCCAAGCTGACTGGGCAACCGCACCAAGTAAGGTCATCCTCATGCGGTCGAAAACACAATCATAATCTCAGATCAAAACAAAAACAAACTATACAACCTTTTGTGGTTGCTGCATGGAATGTCAGGACCCTTCTGGATAGTGGCACAAATGAGTGTCCTGAAAGAAAAGCCGTCCTTGGGGCAAAAGAGCTGGCTAGGTATAACATCGACATAGCAGCCACTTGTGAATCCCGGCTCCCAGACGAGGGTCGACTCACAGAACGGGGGTCTGGAAATAACTTCTCCTGGAAGGGTACACCAGCTGCGGAGAGAAACCGCATTTATGGAGTTGGCCTTGCCATCCGCCAATGCATCCTACATAGGCCAACTGAAATGCCTGTTGGGATCACCGAGCACTTCATGACGCTCCGAGTCCCACTGAATCACTCACATCATGCCTTCTTCATCAGTGCACATGCCCCAACACTGGATGCAGATGATGACATCAAGGCGACCTTTTACGCCGACCTCAACAGAGTGCTAACCTCTATCCCTAGGGGAGATAAAGTTGTGCTCCTAGGTGACTTCAATGCCAGAGCTGGCAGAGCTGCTTACATTTGGCAGGGAACCATAGGGAGAAATGGACTAAGCAAGTGTAATCCTAATGGCCTACTCCTCCTCAGCAAGTGTTCTGAACCCAACCTCACTATCACCAATACCTTGTTTCGTCAGGCCGGCAAGTTCAAGGGTTCGTGGCAACACCCACGATCCAAGCACTGGCATCTCACTGACTACATCATTGTCAGAGAAAGAGATGGGCGAGATGTCCTCATCACCCGTGCCATGTGTTGCTCAGACCACTGCGAAACTGATCATCAGCTCGTTAGAGCCAAACTCTCACTTCACCCCACCAAAACGGCGAAGGCAGCAAGCCTCCAGAAGAGGCTTTAACACTAGGTGTCTGGAGGATCCAGCGGTAACACATGCTTTCAGAGAGCAGCTCGAACATGGGCTGATAAACAACCCGACAACAAACAACCCAAACACTAGAGCTGAATGGGGTATTCTCGACACTGTCATGCCTATGGTCTCTCTGCAGGATCCTTGGCTAGACTGAAAGAATACACCAGGACTGGTTTGACGAAAAGAACCAGGAATCAGCGTATTTATCGATGATAAACGTGTTGCTTTAACTTACTGGCAGAACCCTCAATCTCGGACAAAAGCTGATACCTTCCGCAAGAAGTAAGTGGTGACCCAGCGCAAACTTTGCATTCTAAAGATTGAATGGTGTAAAAATAATGCATGTAAAACAGAAAAACATGCAGATCAATTCAAGATGCTCGAACTTTTCAATTCCAATAAAACATTTTATGGGCCAATCACTCATGGCGTAGCCCCCCCCCCCCCGCTCATCCGACGGTAACTCCCTAATTTAAGATGAAGGCATTCTTCAGTGCTGGAAAGAACACTACCATTTGCTGCACAACCAAAACACCGATGTGTACAGCATGTCCTGATTACCCAGCAGGTCCCTCAGCATCCAGAGCTGACCCACCTCAGCTATCCTCCATCCCTGGGTGAGGTAGCTACTGCCATCAAACAGATGGAAATAAACAAAGCCTCTGGTCTTGATGGAATCCTAGCCGAGGTGTATAAAGCAGGAGGACTTCTGCTTCCCATCCGTCTCCACTCCCTCTTGGAGAATCTATGGGAAAAAGAAGAAATCTCCTAAGCTCCTAAAGACGCCATATGGACTGTTCCACATTTCTATCCCATACCAAGAATAGACGATTTAATTGATTCAGTTGGTCAGCTAATATTCTTTGAAAAAGTCCAGTCAATCTTGGCATTCATAACTCCTTTTGGCCTATATAATAATAATAATAATAATTATAATAATAAATGGTTTATTAATAGAGTTGCAGCCGGTGGCTGAAAATATACAGACTTACATTTGATTTAGACATAATGATATAATATGCATTGAATACATTTACAGGGCTGTACAGTACATAAATCAGGAGTTGTTTATTATTTTAACAATAGATGGGATGGTGCTGTTCTTATATCTATCGGTGCGGGCTCTTATGGGCTGAATTTTGTTGTAGTGGCGGACTGCGCGAGTTGGGTGGGGGGCTGCAGGTGGCAGGAGGTGGCGATGGCGAGGGTGGTGCAGTAGTCCACTGCCAAACCTTTCCAGTGCTTGGAAAGTCAGGCCACCTTCCAAATACTTATGAATTACCTCTTGCAAGACCTCGAAGGTGTTCATGCGTACTTGGATGACATTTTGGTCCTTTCCTGTTCTTGGTCTCACCATCTAGTACAGCTGTCGACCGTCCTTCAGAGGTTGGATGAGATGCACCAGACCATCAACCTGGCCAAGACCACCTTCTGCAGAGCTACTGTGACCTACCAGAGCCGGGTTCAACCAAAGAAGGCCAACGTCGAAGCTATCCTGAACTACCCTACCCCTACAACTCGGAAATTTCTCATGCGCTTCCTGGGCATGGTGTGGTTTTACTGTCGCTACTGCCTTAACTTCGCTGCTGTCGCCATCCCTTTGACTCATCTCACCAGTGGCAAAGTCTCCTCCCGCTGGACTACTGTCTGCCAGGACTCCTTTGAACAACTGAAGCAGTTCTCGGCCAGTGATCCTGTACTGACGTCTCCTAACTTTGATCTTCCCTTCATCCTTCAAACTGACACCAGTGACCTTGCTACAGGGTCGTTCTTGTGTAGTAGAGGGATAAAGAGGTCCTACATCCTGTCGCCTATCACTCTGAAAAGCTCAACACCAACTGGCTTACAGTACCATCGAAAACGAACTACTCAGCATCATCTCTGCAATAAAAAAGTTTGAGTGCTACCTATATGGCACTCGACCCCTGCTGATTTATACGGATCACAACCCCTTGACTTTCTTGGATCAGAGCAAGTTTTCAAACCAGCGTTTACTCTGTTAGTCCTTATGTCTGCAACCCTACGAGATCATAGTACGGCACATCAAAGGGAAGGATGACTAGTTAGCTGAAACATTATCCAGAACCAGCTCATCATTGCTCATCGGAACATCATCTTCATAGTCGAATCTTTCCAAGAAGATCCGACTTCAGGGAGGGGAGATGCGACGACTTTGTCCCCTCCTCACTCTACCACCATAGCCATCACACTTGACACTAGGAGAAGAAACTTCTTCACAAAGCTACTCAAACCCAGTGAGCAACGATTCAGAACCAGTTTCCCATCCGACTATGAGACCAGTTTCCCATATGACTATGAGACCGAGGTATCGAGGCAAGTGTGTCTGCTTGGTAAGCTCAGTCTCTTCTCTGTGTGGACGAAGAATTGTATAAAGGAATACTGCTGGTGGTGTTGTGATGGTTTGATGGTAGTGGACTACGACGGTAATCCCTGGTTCCTTGTGGATGGCCATCGCAACCTAGACTTGCTACCTGACCTGCCATTTCTATCAGGTTTTTGTGTTCTTATATATAGAATGTGTATTTAATGTTTAAAGTAAGAATAATCGGGTAATATTCTGGTGTGTTTTAATAATGGCATATTTTGTGTTTTATTTGTGTAAGTTAATGTACCAAATTAACTTTTAACTTCATATAAATGTTATTAAATTTGTCTCTCACCATAACTGATTCTTGTGTGTGTGCTCCTTACTTGCCGCATCCATGTATTTCAACCCCTAGGATATTCACTCCTTATTTTAACTTTTCAACTTTGCCTTTCCTTAATGTTGTGGGTAGCAAGGAGATACCGGTCAGACTGTGGCAACTACCACGGAATCTTGCTGCTGTCCATAGCTGGCAATATTATTGCCCGAGTCCTCCTAAACAGACTTCTTCTTAAGGGATAAACTTCCTCCCAGAATGATCTTTGCTGCCCGCAATAAACAGGAAAAGTGCAGAGAACAGCGTCGTGACCTGTACATGGCCTTCATCGGCCTAACCAAGCCCTTCAACTCAGTCAACGGGGAAGCCCTCTGGCGGACCATCAGCCGTTTTAGCTGCCCAACAAAATTCATTGTCATTGTGAGGCAACTCCACGATGGCATGAATGACAGTGTCCTGTACAATGCCCTCGGTGGCCACCATTTCTGTACGGATGTCAGTCACACTAGAATAACCCTTTAAAGTACATTCTTCTTTCCTCACACATCCAAACTGTGGAATGCTCTGCCTTCTTCTGTGTTTCCATACTCATACAGTCTGTCTTACTTCAAAAAGCTGGTTTTCCAGTATCTTCGTGGTGTAGATTAATATACTCTTTTTCTCCTCTATTATTAATTTCATTTTGCTTTATTTTTTCGCCCCCTAGACCCCGTTGTGGGTCGTTGACCTGTGCCTGGGTGGGCTATTCCCCGTAAAAAAAAGTTCTTCCCCATCCAAACGGGGGCAAAACAAGGTTGTGTACTGGCACAAAGAGTCCTTTCCATTTTCTTGGCTGCCTCGTGCCAGTGCCAATTTAGCCGGCGGGGTGGACATCCAGTACCAGATGAAGGGTCTTTTCAACATAAGACGACTCCAGGCAGGAACAAATGTGTCAGCAACTTCCATTACTGAATTTCAGTATACAGATGACCTCACTCTCGTCGCTCACACTGTTCGCGACCTACAGGAGGTCTTGAACACCTACGTAGAAGCGTGTGCATACTTTGGCCTTGAGGTGAATGTATGTAAGACTCAGATTCTCTTTCAGCCTGCCCCTGGTTCAGCCACACCTCCACCATCCACCCATCTTAATGGTACTACCCTCTCTGTTACCCATTTTCAGTATCTCGGCTCCCATCTGTCCACCGCTGCGGACATCGAGGAAGAGATTCAACATCGAATCAGATGTGCATCTCAAGCCTTTGGCAGACTCAATACCCGTGTCTTCAGCTGTAGGAGCTGAAATTATCTACAAAGTTGCATGTATATCGAGCAGTGGTCCTCCCCACCCTGCTATATGGCAGCGAGACATGGGTCACTAGAGGAAGCACCTCAAGGCACTTGAAAACTTTCACCAACGTAGTCTACAGTATGTCCTATCCTTCGAGCTCGCTGGGAAGATAAGAGTATTCTTCCTGACACCAACTGTAGGAGCATCGAGGCTTCCTGAAACCGCCTTAGTTAAGGACGGTCGGGTGATGGGCATGTCGAAGGGAGTGATGGAAACCCGCCTTTTGACGCACTCATTATTTATTGATATGGTCAAAACCTGCAGAGAACATGGCGTTCATTGGTATTACATGGTGATCCATCTGATACATAATTTCTTTGTCTCAGACAATTTTATCTTCACTACATAAGATAAATTAAACATAGTGACATAATACAAAGTTCATAACTCTATTAATCTTAGTTGCGCTTCATTCCACATTGTCTTATTGCTCCAGATAAGGCAGAAAACGAGTAAGCATAATTAGTTCACAATATTTCAGCATTGAGGGGTACGTCGTCACGTAGGTTGTACGTACAAGTGCGGGTCGATGGAAACCAGTATGGTGTTCCAAGAGACTATAGTACTGTGTAAATTGTTTTAGCACAAAACTCAGGGGCAGGATTGTTAGTTGGTGTGGTCACTACTGCCAGCAGAAGGTGGAGGGTGTGCGCAGTATCGCTGTAAGACTCTGTGTGAGGCAGGGGAGGCCATACAGTCCACAGCTGCAGAATTGTTTATTCAGCAGAAACCAGAACCCCTGGCTGTAAACACACCCTCAGATTGTTCCACTCCCTTACCCTATATTCTTCAATACTCTCATAACTAAACTATTTACAACAATTTATTAACACTGTCCACGCTGTTCCCCGCGGGCAGAAACACTGTATGTTTGTTT
>NW_024713129.1:26988185-27083420 GCF_018991925.1 Homarus americanus
ATATACTGTTTCAATCAATCAATCAAAACTACTATCACAACCGCCACTACCACTAGTACTACTACTACTACTACTACTACTTTTTGTTTTAATGTGGCCTCCAGCCTCCTTCAATACCAGCACCTTCGCCACCATTTTATTAACGTTATTAAATATCCTAATGCAATAGTAGCAACCGTAACTGAGTTAGTTAAGCCGCAGATCTATGCGGCATTCAGTGACTTTTGCCTCATAATCAATATCTGTGACTGTTGTCGGCTTTGGGGCCGAAGATCTTGTTCCCCTGAGGCAAAGCAACGCAGACTTAGGCAGAGAGAAGGACAGTCGACATCTCAACCAGACTGCAATGTATGTTCTGGGCTGTTGCTTCTGCTCAAATTACACCTCGGCCAGTCTTGCATAGAAGCATCTTACACTTGGTTCCATACCGCCAGAGGTTGTGAGCACCAGAGGAGTGAAGCTGCCTTGACCCACATTCTGAATTCTCTCCCATAACGCCCTGTTCTTGTAGCTCTTTTCCTCTTTGTGTGCAGCCTCGAGAGATAGGTTACGGTGACATGCGGCCATGGGGTCGAATATCCTTACGTCAAAGAAGGCTCGCTGTCCCCACGTCCAGAATCTTCAAGAGCTGACGTTCACACGGGCTTCGTTGGATGTGTTGGAAGTCCAATGGAAGGAGGGTCAGTTCCACTGTGACGTAGTGGCAGAATTCCATCAGTATATTTGCTGTGAGATCCCTTACTTCATCATGCCGTATGCATATGAAGCCCCTTCTTGCACACCATGCGTCGTCGAGCTCATAGAATGAGCCATACACGCATTGAATGAGCAAACCTTCTACTGGCCAACCACATCTTAAAGTAATGGCATCCGTTGGTTGTTTCGTAAGGCTGAAGCCTTTTGCCTTTATCGGTAACGTTGTTAGCCGTTCGAGGCGCCCACCTCCTGCGCTATAGCTATTTTTCTTCAAGTTCTCTGACACTTTGGGTGTGCTGTCGTTCTGTAGTAACGGAACGTCGAATCTTGTTTAATTTGTTGGGATCCACTTCACTTGCTGAATTCTGAGCTACTTTGTGTCAATGAGGCTGCCATAAACTTGACTGAGTTCTGATTTTCGGTTGCAGCAAGTTCTAGTACTACTACTACGTCTACTACTACTATTACTGAGAATTACATACACGCTTAGCGTCACCTCGGATTTTATACGCTCAAACATTCCAGTCCACCAGCTGTCCTTACAGACCTCATACGCACGCAAACTTACTGTACCTGCTTCTGTCAGCGCATTCCCTATAAGCACGTACACCAGTCAACATGTTGTACTGGCACATATACGTACACCCACAGCATTCAATTAGATAAGACTATTTACGTATGTACACAACATTCAACCAGATTCCCTATGTCCGCACACAGCATTCAATCAGACCCTTAACACATACAACGCCCAACCAGACCATTAACACACTTTCACAACACCCAACCACGCCTTAACACAATCGCACAATACCAAATCTTACTCTTAACACACATAACTGCACACTCACACCAGTAGGCTACCCCTCCCTCCTCTCACATTACATTAGGTGGTCGGCGTCGCCTTGGTTCCAACTTACCTGTTAGCTGCTGAACAAGCGGGTGTAGGCACTAGCGGTTAACAATTACGAAACGAGAGGTCGGAGGTCTGATGAAGGTCTCCTCTGAGTAGCTTCAATATTTTTGTGTTGTTGTCGCGGTGTGGGAGAGGAAGACGAGTACTGGCACGCGGAAATGATCTAGGTGTGAGAAGATGTGTGTGTGTGTGTGTGTGTGACTTGCTGAGTTGTGGAATGGGTGTGTGGTGGGAGTGGTGTGACGAGATTTGTTGGGGCTTTTAGTAAAGTTACGGCGTGGGCGTGTGTTGGATGTGGCGTGTGGTAGTGAGGCGTGTAGGGTCGTGCTGAGGTGTTACATGTAGGTGCTTGGTGGGTGCGGCCCGAGGTGGCGAGGAGGGATGAGGTTGTAGAGGTGTGGCACGTCGTAACAGGATATTTGAAATTATGTAATGGCGAGGAACACTGCTGCAAAACACGGTCCATTGTGGGGAGATGATAAGTTACGCGAGAGAGAAAAAACTGATGAATTAAGTGTGGTTCTTGTCAGGGTATATTATGTGTAGGTATAGCACGTTATTTAAAGTTAACAATTACATTTTTCCCACCATAAATGTAAATAAAATACACACGTCAATCCTGGGTGACTCATTCGGTTGTAGCTCCAGAGTATTGCTAATATATTCGGTATTTATATTATGTTGATGGTTTTTTTTTTTGTATCTTGAGTCAAGGTTTTGATATTACATCCCCACTTCTCTCTCTCTCTCTTGTGTATTGTCTCATAATTTAAGGTTATCTTGGTGAATCACCCTCTAGTTTCAATCGTTTTTTCTCACACGGATAATATCATTCCAGTATGATTGACTGAAGATAAACTACTTTCGGCAAACTACGGTAATAAAGAGCCTGTACTGTCTATCAAGATATAATTTCTATTGCTTCAGTAAGAATATCTTCCTAATTTTTGAAAGGTGCTGTTGATTGTTAATAAGAAAGACTTAGAGAACGATGCTTCATTATTAAAGACCTTGGCCATCGAAGCAAGTTAAAACATTGAAACAGCAACAATGTCACACACAGCAAATAAGACAATACATAATACAAGATCGAAACCCAAAAGAAAATAGTCAGACTAGCATGAGTGCGGACAATTCTTGCCACTTAAAAATATTGTTGCAAATACAGTTGATTGTGTTTAAGACAGAAATACAATGGAGAGACGTAAGAATTGTTCATGACCTTTTCTATTTCCGCAATACAAATTATTTTCAGAATCGTGTCTCTTGCCCGCGTTGTTGGACATGAAGTTGAAATACAAGCTACTTTTTATTCCTGGATAGTCGATACACCTGGATCGGTCTAGACAGTTTAACTGCCCGATACACTTGGATTTTCCGATACACCTAAATTTTTAATCTGTTGTGTGCCACGCCTCACCAGGTAGCTATGATCCTTCCAGTTCACACCTCAAGGAAGTAATCTCAGCTGAAGGTCGGCGAACATTCCTACCTACAGGACGATGATAATCTTCCTAGTGGCGTCACCGGCCAGAATAACACATTCTCAGCTTCGCTAACGTCTGCCTCATACGCTAAGGTTCTGAAGATGGATTGGAGGTCTACCACGTTCAGGGTTACTGTCTATGACGTAAGGCCCATTAGTGTTTCTGTGAGTCTTGCCACATCCTGAATGAAAATATCCTAACCATAACCCACTTGAAGAGACAGACTCCTTAACTCACAACACACTAAATCAGTCATAGATATTATGTACACAAATATCCATTCACGTGAAAATTAGACACTCCAGCTCATTTCATCGGAAGTTTAATCACCACATCGTTACCTAGGGAGATTAGAGGGATTAGGTTAGGTTAGGTTAGGTTAATCTTCGGGTAAAAAAAGCTGAAGTCTTTAATTTTAATGTGATCTCAACTATATCGTACATCGAACCTTAGCTCTGACAACATCAAACTAACAAACACAGGATAAACAAACCACACAAGGCGTCGTAGTCATCAGCATACGGCAACTCTACTATCACTCGAGGACTCACTAATAGTAACAAATAACAATGTTGACCTTATAGGAAGAGTGTTTATATACTCTACAACAATCATCCTATTAAGTCCACGAAAAATCCCGACAAGGAGCTGACCGCAAGCATCACCGTGGTAACATTCTGAGATGTTCTTATCACCTCCATGTTATTGTACTATTCCAGAGGTTACTGAATGTTACATAATACTTCCTTGAGATAAATGTATAGTATTTATCAGGTGTCTACAGGAGAGCTCAGGTTCTCAACCGGCTCAGCCATGTTAATATTGTTATTATTATCCACTCTGTGTCTGTGTTTTTCTAGATAAATAAACTGTTTCAATTCAATTCAAAATTCAAATTCAATTCAATTCAATTCTATTCACAGTCCGTGATGAAGGAGACTCTATCTATCTATCTATCTATCTATCTATCTATCCAACCATCCATCCACCCATCTATCTTTCTATATCTCATTCGTACCCAGGTGGGGAAGTGCGGCAGGTAATGAGATAGTGTTCCAGGCCGCATCGGAGGTTGTACTGTACGTAGGTCCTCATCACCTTGAAGTTGTGCTAAGAAGGTCATCCAGCCACAGGGACGCTACAAGGTGGCAGTGACAGGTACAGAGATACAGGGATACAGTTACTACCAAAATGGTAGTGAGAAAAGACACCAAGGAAAACTCTTTTAGTCCTTTGATAGACGAATTGAGCGTTAGCAGAGTCAGAGACAGGGCTGAGAGGGAAGGTACGAAAACCTTAATTGTTGGCGATTCCCAGGTACGGTACCTGGACAGAGCTTTTTGTGGTAAAAATAAAAATAGGATGAGGGTTTGTTTGCCAGGAGCTGGGGTGGGGGATATAGTTGACAGGATGGACAATATCTTGTCTGGTAATGGGAACAAACCCATTATCTGCCTCTGTGCAGGAGGCAATGATATTGGCCAGTGTAGGAGCGAGGAGCTTCTTGATAAGTTCAAGACAGCTATAGAACGTATTAGGTTGAAGGGAGGGATCCCTATTATATGTGGTGTCCTGCCTAGAAGGAGAGTTGGCAGTGAATGGTTGTCAAGGGCAATTGGTGTCAACGGCCGTCTTGAGAGATATTGCAAGTCAATATCAGTCCCATTCATTGACAACTGGGACAACTTTTATGGCAGAAGGGACCTTTATGCTAGGGATGGGGTGCCCCTGTCTAGGGATGGGGTGGCAACCCTGGCTGGCAATCTCCAGAGAGCAGTTCAAAAGATGTCGAAGCCTTTAAACTGCTTGGGGAACATATGATCACGGAGGTGGAGGAAACTGCAATGGGAGCGGGTAAACAAAGTGAAAGGTTACAGGGAAATAGTGCTAGGAATGATGACAAAACTAAATTAGAGAGGGGGTTAAAACCTAAATGCGTCAAAGAGAGGACTCAGAACACGACTAACATTAAATGTCTACAACGCCAACAGTAGGAGTATGAGAAACAAATTGAATGAAATCAGGGCGTTGGTATACAGGTATACCGAAAAAAAAAACATACAATAGCATTCACCGATACATGGATAAACTTAGACTCACGAGAGTTACCTGTCGAATACCAAATAGCAGGTTACAAATTATTCCATACCGATAGGCAGATTAGGAAAGGAGGCGGAGTAGAAATCTATGTCAAGAATAATCTGAAGTGCGAAATAAATAAGGAAATAAAAACTGAACTGAATACAGAAACAATTTGGATAGAATTTATCAATGGTAGGGAAAAATTAATCGCAGGAGTAATATATAGGCCTCCTCATCTTGATAGAGTTAATGAACGACTTATTTGGGATGAAATGCGCAGGGCTTCCAGGCATAGCAAAGTCTGTATAGTAGGCGACTTTAACTTTAGCCAAATAGATTTGATCGACCTTACAGGTAACTCAGAATCAGAGGATTTTCTTGAAACAGTTCAGGACTGTTTCCTAAGTCAACATATAACCGAACCCACCCGGGGCAATAATATACTCGATTTATTTCTGTCAAACAGAGAAAACCTCATTAATAATGTCGAGGTAGGGAACGAACTTGCCAACAGCGATCACAAAGAAATAAGATTCCAATTAGAATTTAATGGCAGTCGCAAGGAAAATTCCATTTAAGTTCCAGATATCAGAAGGGCAAACATTGATAGGTTGAAAAGGCAGCTGAGAGAAGGGGTATCACGTTTGGGAATGGATTACATGACCTCATGCGAGGTGACCTCACACAATGTACCCACAGAGGGCGACCTCACTTTACCTGGAGACCTGACAACCATATCCTCACAAAATATGACAGTTGAGGATGATCTAATCACGAGATCTGAGGATGACGAGTTCCACAATAATTTTAATAATGAGTTACCTAATGCGCAAAGGCAGAACATACCACACAGACAACTCAAATCAGACAACAATGATCCTAAATGGATAAACAATTATTTAAAGAATATTATTGGACAAAGGAAGGCTATAGGTAGAAGAATAAATCGTGGTGAAGTTTACCTCCGAGATTGTTATAAGGTATTGGCCAGTAGGGTTAAGACCGAGATAAGAAAACCAAAGAGGAATAATGAACTGAAGGTAGCAAGGGCGGCGAAGTCAAACCCCAAGGGATTCTTTCAAATGTATCAATCTAAAACACGAGAAAAGATTGGACCAATACAGTCAGATACCGGCGAGCTTTCTGATAACGACGAGAAATGAGGAATAAATATTTTTCTACATTTTTCAACGCCGAAAATTTAAACATGATACCCGAGGCACCGACTGTATACAGAGATAGTGAAGGAAATAGATTAAGCGAGTTATTCGTGACTAATAACGATGTTAGTAAGCAAATAGACAAGCTAAAGCCTAATAAGTCGCCAGGTCCCGACGAGATTTTTGCTAGTGTATTAAAGGAACGTAAGGAAGGGCTTTGCAAATTTGTTTAACATGTCCTTAAAAACGGGTGCAGTACCAGAATCCTGGAGGATGGCGAATGTAATACCGATTTTCAAGAGGGGAGATAGATCACTATCCTCTAACTATCGTCCAATCATCTTGACATCAATTGTAGGTAGATTACTGGAAGCCATAATTTCGAACTCTATTTGAAATCACCTGGAGAAGCACAAGTTGATCAATGATTCCCAACATGGCTTCACAAGCGGGCGTTCGTGTCTAACTAATCTATTAACATTCTTTTCAGCTGCTTTCGAATCAGTGGACGAGGGACACGAATATGATGTGGTATATCTTGACTTTAGCAAAGCCTTAGACAGAGTCCCCCACGAAAGACTAATAAGAAAAGTGAGGCTCATGGCATTTGAGGAAGTATTCTAAAATGGACTAGTGCGTGGTTACAGGACAGGAAACAACGAGTGAGCATTAACTGCACTAAATCCGATTGGAGTAACGTCACTAGTGGAGTTCCCCAAGGCTCAGTACTTGGACCATTATTATTTATTATATACATAAACGACATAGATATCGGTGTAGACAGCAACATAAGTAAATTTGCTGATGACACTAAAATGGGCGTGTAATTAAATCTGACGAAGACCTCACAAACCTACAGGAAGATTTAAACCAATTTTTCGAATGGTCTGAAAAATGGCAGATGAAATTCAATGTGGACAAATGTAAAGGACTTAGTCTAGGAGATGTAAACAGAGAAACCAAATATCAGATGAACAACGATGTTATAGATTAATTCGAATATGAGAATGATTTAGGAGTAATGGTAAGTAGGAATCTGTAGCCAAGTAAACAATGTGTATTTGCTCGAAACAAGTCTAATAAAGTAATTGGGTTTATACAAAGGAGTGTTAGTTAAAAGACTAGAGAGGTCATTCTAAAACTATATCTTGCGCTTGTGAGACCTCACTTGGATTACGCAGTTCAATTCTCGTCACCGTATTACAAAATGGATATAGAATCCCTAGAAAGAATTCAGAGGAGAATGACAAGAATAATCCAGGGCATCTTAGTTTGCACTCCCTCGAAAGACG
This sequence comes from Homarus americanus, assembly GCF_018991925.1. Lineage (NCBI taxonomy): Eukaryota > Metazoa > Arthropoda > Malacostraca > Decapoda > Nephropidae > Homarus > Homarus americanus. The sequence continues at coordinate 26,995,819 of NW_024713129.1, forward strand.
TAGAATGAGGGGCGATATGATGGGGGTGTATAAATAGAAGTCAGGGCTAAACAAAGGGGACATTACAAAGGTACTCAAACTATCTAACCAGGTGCGAACTCGTAACATTGGTTTTAAATTAGACAAATTTAGATTTAGGCGCGAAATAGGTAAACATTGGTTTGGAAATAGAGTAGTGGATGAATGGAACAAGTTACCAAAACATCATCATTAACTTGAATACGCTGGATAGTTTCAAACATATGTTGGATGGATATATGAGCAATAGGGTTGGGTGTAAATGGGACTGCCCAATATGGGTCAACAGGCCTGCTGCAGTTTCCTCCATTCTAATGTTCTTATGTTCTAATGCATGGAAACAATAACACTCATAGAACAATAAATACATCAATACAGTGGCAGTAATGTAGCCATTGATAAAGCGATGCACTATAATACAATACATATACGACGATAAAGTTACAGTAATAAAGCAACATAAACAATGATACACATAATAAATCCTACAGTAGTGTATTTTTGGAGGATTAGTCATCAACCTCCAAAACACTGTCACCTATAAAGGTCTGTGAAATTCTTAGTCAAATAATCTAACTCAGCCATGTCTGTGTTGATGCCAGTGTTCATTTTGTATCTGTATTTTTTTCCGACAAAATAACTTATTTAAATTTCAAATTCGATAATTTAGTGTTTTCATTAAGTACAAATTCTGATCAAACATCAAATAGCAAACATTATCGTCAGATAATTCACCGGGTGGATTTTCCCAAGTAGAACTGATAATACCTGGAAATGGATGACCTTTTATAAAGTGAGACGTCAAGGCCACAGTGGCATCAGTAGGCATCATGAGGGGTATTACAGAGGGTGTGAGTAGGCTGAATAAACAGAGCCGACCTTCCTGCCGACGGAGTGACCCCCACCACCGAGAACCTCAGTGAGACGACTCCAGGAAGTATAAACGAAATGTGACGTGGCAAAATTATATACTGTATAATGTGTAAATATTTGAGCGGGATTTCTTTCGTACCTCTTTTGGCTGTCTAAATATATGTTGGCTATCTCAGTATTCTCTGTAATGTTTTCAACTTTATAAATACTTAGACAAGAACGCTTACGGTCTTAAGGCTACTAATTTAATCTCAGGTTATGACGATTTATTTATCTAATCTATCTAATTCTTATGCAGCGTCATCTCAATTCTTCAGTAACACAGTAGTAAATATTCTACACCGTCTACCGTTTGTCCTACATGGCCTCAAGGGTTTCTGTCATCCACACTTTAAATTAATTTTCTTGCATATCCTCCTCACAAGGACCTCACAGTATCTCACTTTGTTCCGTTTCTTCTTTAATTCTTTCTAAACTACAAAGGTTGAGGCTCACTTTTTTTCATTCTCCAACGGATAGAGGAGTTTATGGAAATAGTTCATGTGGTGGTCCATAACATTCCACTGTCGACGTCTTGCCAGTTTGGCTATTTCCTGATAACTAGTGTATATTTAACCTAGACTACAGTATGTAGTTGTCAGAGCTCATTAGTACAACTCAACAGCTCCCCCGGAAGTTGTTTTTGTATACATTGTTATTCTCTCACTCATCTGACTCTTTATCATGTGTTCTGTATATCAATGACAAGTAGAAATGTCAACAACGTCCTTCTATTTAAATTTAAGCTATACTCTCTATGACTGTCGACCCCCCCCCCTCCCAACAGGCATAGGAGTACAGTTTATCTTCTAACTTTACGTTCCTTTATTCACCTCCGGTATACATTATAATTTATCTTTTTAGGACATACTCCAATTCACTTGACGGAACAATATTACCCACAAGCACCTGTGATGACTCTCTTCCTGCCACCACTCTCGTCTCACTCACAGCATTATACTTAATAAAAAAAATCATGAACCATTGCGTCACTTCCAGGAGACACTTCCTTCAAGTCACTCATCATAACACGATTTACCGTCACCTATTTACTGTTTCTTTTTGTACAAGATGGCGACAGTGAACAGTCATCCTTGTTCATTGTCCATCACAAGGAACATTATCTTTAAAGGTACTCCGTTTCACAAGAACAAACATTTTGTATTCACTCATAAAAGCAATTTGTTGCTGTTATAATGTATATGTGTGTTAGAATGATTAATTACTTAAAGAATGTACACAAACTCCAAAAAAGTATGTTTACTATTTTTTGTTAGACAATATAACACAACGTATGAAAGCCTTTGACAACTCACCCGAGACAATAGGAGTCATATTGTTCGTTTTGAAATTCATCGGCCACCTCAGTACAGATACTTTTTGAAGTGTGTACATCAAGTTGCTTCATACATTAGACAACAAATAATAATCATACGGATAAATATATATTTAGTCTATCTTCTTGCAGTTTCAATTTCCTTCTCGTTTCAAACTTTTTCTCCTACAAACTTAGGCAGAAAATATTGAACTCAAACGTCCTTTTCCTGAATTAGATATTCTATGTTTCTCACCTGCAAGAGTAACTGCTATTATTTCTTTCTCACGACTTCTTCCACTCCTGATCTACAGTACACCTAAGTATGGTACACTGTCTATAAATCTCGATTCTGCTATCGTTGTTCCAGTCATTGTACTCTCATTGTTCCAGTCACTGTACTCTCATTGTTCCAGTCACTGTACTCCTATTGTTCCAGGCACTGTACTAACATTGTTCCAGTCACTGTACTCTCATTGTTCCAGTCACTGTACTCCCATTGTTCCAGTCACTGTACTCCCATTGTTCCAGGCACTGTACTCCCATTGTTCCAGTCACTGTACTTCCATTGTTCCAGGCACTGTACTTCCATTGTTCCAGGCACTGTACTCCCATTGTTCCAGTCACTGTACTTCCATTGTTCCAGTCACTGTACTCCCATTGTTCCAGTCACTGTACTCCCATTGTTCCAGTCACTGTACTCCCATTGTTCCAGTCACTGTACTCCCATTGTTCCAGTCACTGTACTCCCATTGTTCCAGTCACTGTACTCCCATTGTTCCAGTCACTGTACTCCCATTGTTCCAGTCACTGTATTCCCATTGTTCCAGTCACTGTATTCTCATTGTTCCAGTCACTGTACTCCCATTGTTCCAGTCACTGTACTCCCATTGTTCCAGGCACTGTACTCCCATTGTTCCAGTCACTGTACTCCCATTGTTCCAGGCACTGTACTTCCATTGTTCCAGGCACTGTACTCCCATTGTTCCAGTCACTGTACTTCCATTGTTCCAGTCACTGTACTTCCATTGTTCCAGGCACTATACTCCCATTGTTCCAGTCACTGTACTTCCGTTGTTCCAGTCACTGTACTTCCATTGTTCCAGGCACTGTACTCCATGTGATCTATCTCTGCACTCTTGGGCCAACAGCTGGTTGAGAGATATTGTTCCTGCAGCTGTAAACATTTTAAATTCTACTTCTGCTTTACTGTACATATAACTGTATTTTGTTCATCCCAGTCAGTTAACTTATGTACCAATACAAATACATAATAATATTACTAGATATTAGTGTTAGCTGTAACGTGAAGATGAAATACCATATTCTGTTGTTATTATAATAATGGATTTCCGTACTTCGTCGGCCCAGATCACAGACATCTTCGTTTTTATGCTACAACAAATCTAATATTAAGCATAGATGTGATTCTAAGGCAGACCGAGTGAACGTGAAGTAGTAATCGAGATCAGTTTTAACCCATTGAGTGGTAAGAGTTTTATGAAATCATTTGACATTAAACAAAATAGAATACCTAAGTGTAACACAACTCCTGAAAGGGTTAAATACGCAAATATCCGAAGCATCGACGACTGAACACTGTTAATGTATCTTCAGCACAGATAAATGAACGCTATAAAATACCAATATTATATGCTGCATCAATAGACGAAACGTTAGTAGTATCAAAGTGAACGCTGTTAAGTATCAATGTAACAGTAGCATCGACAGAGTGAACACCGAATACATATATATCAAGACATCTGTTACCGAGGAACACGAAACCCAGAACACTTCACCACCAACACCTCACTGGCGCTGGGTAAGGTTAAGTCACACATAATAGTCATCACTTCACCTCCCTGAGACAGACAGATGAAGCACAAAGGCACTAAAGTAAACAACATTAGCACAAGACACACACACATATATTGATCCTGACAGCCAGTTGTAAGTCATCAGTATTTCCCCATCAACTTTTATTTCTCTCACCAAAGAAAAATTTATTTTCTTTATTGTTAATAGATGTTAAGTGTGTTAATTTACTTACAATACGCGCTTAAAGAACTTGGGGCAGATAATCAAAACCATTCGTAAGTTACACATGAGAGTTTTATCTCTCATATTTTTTAAATGTTGATGTGATAGTATAATTACTAACCTTGCTACTCGTTTGAAGGCCTTAGTTGTTGAAACGCAGTAATAATATTATAACAACAATAGTAGGCCTATTGTAAATCCCCCATACTGTACTCAAAACTAATTTGTGATGTTGTAAAGATATTGTAGCACAGATGTAAACTTTGTAGACTGTTCAGTAAGTCTGTGCAGACCAGTTGACCAATCACAGTTACGGTTTCAAAACATACCGACCAATCACAAGCTAAGAATATCAGCCGGGCTTAGGGCGCGAAACTTATAAACAATAAAAGGTTTAAGGAGCTAAAGATGGAGGGCCCAGCTCTCAAAAGATGCCCGAATTTTACAGATGAAGAAGTTTTAGATCTACCGGAAGAGATGAAAAAGCAGAAGGATGTTTTCTTGGGAAACTGGACAACAAAACACCGCCAAAGTGAAAAAATAACGCTTGAGACTTAGTTTTAAGAGATGTTGGTGAAGGGTTTTATTTACACTTGCCTATGTTCCACAAACAAAAATTTTTTTTTTGTATATTTCACACAAAGAGTACAACTAAATCTAAAATACCTGCAGAAAAAATAAGTACAATTTGCAATAAAAAACTTCATATCAGTTACTTAACGATTTATGAAACTATGAAAAGTACAAATAATAACAGTTGGGTGTGAGTCGGTACAGACCTCTTAGTCAGCTTATAAATTTCACATTCAGGAAATAGTAGTACTGTACCCCAGCAATTGTTCATCACTTATGTGAGGGTCCAAAGGGTCTCGGTGTCTCCTTTCACGTCACAAAGCTCGATCGTTTAAATATACATCGACCAACTCCATCTTGCCTGCTAAACGTAAACAAACACAGCTGTTTATAAGATAATTTTTAACTGATAAGATTCTATCTTTTAATATTACTTCTCATTGAAATAATATATGATACTTATTTTCTGAAGTATTCTCCAATAAAACAGTTTTAATGAGATATATCATAACTTGGAAGGCATATACTGTTTATGTAACCTGGAAACATAATGTTCACACTATGTCCGGGTTTATTCCGTTAAAGAGTCTTCTTAAATATTATTAGTTGCTGTTAAGTGTAGTAATGTTATTATAATATTTAAAGACTTTAGTTGTTCCAACATATAAATACTCGTACATTAAACACCAATCACTGTGTAAAACACATGGCTAATAGAGAGAATATATGTCTTCGGTTTTAACAAGTGTGTAGTGTATGAGCTAACTTAATATGCCGGCTTAAGATGCCAGTTACTGAAGCCCAAGAACACATAATAAAAACTGAACTGAAAAAAGACCTACTTTTCTACACTTTGACTACTGTATGAGCTAACGTGCATAGACTTGAACTATTGAAAACCTGGAAATATAAAACTGAACTATAACTAAAACCGACGTATAATTTTACAGTGTTTTTTTATTATGTTTGTCAATTGTATAAGCCAACTTAATACACCTTCTTTACTAAACCCCAGAAATATACTAGAAAAAATTGACTCGAGAAAGATTGTGTTTTTCTATGTTTTTAGCAGTTATTGTTCTTTTGTATAAGTTAACTTAATAATAATGCTCTGTAACCTCAGCTATTGAATGACAAGAATACCTTGCAACAACAACACTAAGCTGGGCGCCTGCTGACTCACCTCCCTCATCATCATAATTTGTCATATTCTCGGACACACACACACACACACACACACACACACACACACACACACACACACACACACACACACCAGGGGTATACAAACAAAGCACATAAAAACAACAATATTATGATAGATTATTATGATAAATGTTTAAAGAGTATACTGAGTGTTGGAGTGAATATTGTCTATATTTACTAAAATGCCATTACTGTATTTATGTTCAGTATTGAAGTAATTTTGTATTTTGTTACCGGAAGCTTTTATTATTCAGGCTCAATACTGTAGCAGTTCTGTACTTAGTAAATAAAAATGCATGTGAATTATGTCCAGTAATATGGAAAATAAAATTAAAAGTGCACTTTATTTACTGGAAATAATATAAATTAAGCTCAGCATTATAGGAAATAGTAATAATTATGTACCTTATATACAGAAAATACGATATAAATTATACCCAGTTTTGCAGAAAATATCAGTAATTCTCTATCTTATTAATACATTATGCTAAATATCGCACAGTGACACAGTGTGATAAACAAGACTGCATCAATAATGAGTCAAAGACCGGCCAGGTGTGTAATTAGCCTCGACAAGTATACTCGTATACGACGGTAAAGATAACACACTACTTTGTTATCCTGTCCCACAAGGTAATTAATTTAACCTACCAGGCGACAGTGTAAGCGTTGATAATAATAACATAAGAACATAAGAATGGAGGAAATTGCAGCGGGCTTATTGGCCCATACTGGGCAGTCCCGTTTACACCCAACCCCGATCGCTCATATATCCATCCAACCTTTGTTTGAAGCTATCCAGCGTATTCGAGTTAATGATAATTTTTGGTAACTCGTTCCACTCATTCACTAATCTATTTCCAAACCAATGTTTACCTATCTCGCACCTAAATCCAAATTTGTCTAATTTAAAACCATTGCTACGGGTTCACTCCTGGTTGGATAGTTTGAGAACCTTTGTTATATCACCTTTGCTTAGCCCTGACTTCCATTTATACACCTCGATCATATCGCCCCTCACTCTACGTCCCTCGAGGGAGTGCAAATTAAGATGCTTTATAACCTGTCTCTGTACTCAAGGTTCCTAATGCCCGGGATTAGTCTTGTCATTCTCCTCTGAATGATGATGAAGATGATGATGATGATGATGATGATGATAACATTACAGAGTACACACAAACAGCGGGAGGCAGCGAAAATCAGATAAACAAAATCAGAGTTATTATCACATAACCAATATAGTACAGTATGGGGATAACGCAGAAATGTTTGTGTATCTCAAGTGATATTACTCTTATGTTGTCAACCGTTAGATAACTTTTTCCACAGTTTAAAGTTACAGTAACGGGAGAGAGGGAAGAACAGTGAGGAGCGAAGATGAAAGGAGAGGAAGATGATGATGTGGTAAGTTCAGGAGCTTATGGGTGGCAGTGGAAGTGACTGTGGATCCATTAAGACAAGTGCCGACAGAGACCACTGAATATTACGCCATTAGTACAAAGTGATGCAGCGTGGTTGGTACAGCTTACGAACTCCTTCATTTCTTCAGCTGTAAAGTTAGGTATTGTACTCATCCACAGCTGGGTGAACTTGAGGTGCCCCAGTCGTGAGCCAACGTCTCTTTGAAGTGAACTATGAAACATAATGATCAATTAAGGAAGTGGGAAACAAAATGTAAACAAACAGACAAACAGAACGACGGAGATATACTCTTAGAAGACCTTGTCATTGTTCTCTTAGTAAAGCAGGAAAGGCGGTGAATAACGATGGTGAATGTGTGTGTGTGTGCGTGTGTGTGTGTGTGTGTGTGTGTGTGTGTGTGTGTGTGTGTGTGTGTGTGTGTGTGTGTGTGTGTTTATAGGAGACGACGTTATGACGAAGAGGCAGAAGCTGACGGGAATAACGATGAGAGAGAAAATTAGTTGAATCTTGTTTTTCTATCATTTCTTTTCTCATTCTAATAGATGCTGTTATTATTATTATTGTTGTTGTTGTTGTTGTTGTTGTTGTTGTTGTTGTTGTTGTTTGTCATGGGTTGCGTTAGGCTTACCCACGCAACCAACTCCAAAGTTTGTTTTACTAGAGATAAGACGCCCGGCGAGGCATAACTGGGACATGTATTTTTCAATTAGTGTATGTTAGCCAGCCTTTAGGGGGGTGGGCAGTGAAACAGTGTTGTACTGTTCATCGCTTCACACCCAAAAACCTCATTTTAAGTAGTATCCCCTGAGCCATGGGTTAGTTAAGACGTCGTCTCCATCCTCTCCCTCCTGAAAGGGGGCGGGACACCACACCACACAGAGTCCTCCACCGCCACTCCGTCCTGTGAACCGTCGTCGACACGAGACTAAGCGTGTTAACCTAGGTTGTTATCCCCGTGGAAATATCACGTGTGGATGCCTGGTTGCGACAAGAGCAATCCAGGCTGGCCTATCAAACCTACAGTAAATGGTTAATTAATTCACGCTTACAGAGTTCTCCTGCACGACACCCGTCTACAGTGACCGTGATCGACACGAGACTAAGTGTGTTAACCTAGGTTTGTTATCCCCGTGGAAACATCACGTGTGGAAGCCTGGTTGCGACAAAAGCAATCCAGGCTGGTCTATTGCACCTAAATGGTTAATTCAAGTCACGCTTGCCAGTTCTACTTGCCGCGATAACCGTCCACAGTGACTGTCAGTGACGCGAGACTATGTGTGGTAACCCAAGAGTACTTTTTGTTGTTATGACCGTGGAAAGAAGTTCTTGTGATGAAGCCTGGTTGTCACAAAAGCAATCCAGGCTGGCAGTAAATGTATCACTTGAAGAATTAAGGCTCTGTTAAGTCATACCCACAGTAGAGTAATCACATGTGTCCCCAAGTTGGAAATTCCCTGTTTTAGAAGATTAATTTTATTACAGCGTGAACGTGAGTGAATCATATATCCATGCAAATTGTAAATCATTGTATGGAAGCTTGACAAATAAATGTAAGTGCAATTATCTGCCCGTATCTGTGATCCTATCTTATTATTACAAAAGGTAATGACTGATTGGTTATGACAAAGTATAACCAATAACTTAGATGGATGTTGAAAATTAAATGAATTCATTAAATCATCATTTATCAAGTATAAATCATGGAATGTCGAGTGGTGGAGTGAACTTCTACGTAGATACGCCATAATCTCCTGTAAGTAATCAGTGTGAAGGTATCGAATTCTACTGTAAGAAATACGACATATTATTATCTTTATATAATATAATCCACTCCTACTACCACCGATTCACCCAAAACCATGACATTGTTGTTGTTGCTGTTGTTGTTGTAGTTTTTGTTTTTGTTGTTGCTGTTGTTGTGCTTCTTTCTTATCTAGTTTAGAGATTTAAAAATCTAGGAAAATCTTGGGCTTAACTATTTACAGTTAAGAAAAAGTACTGACCGAACTGATGGATGAAATTATCCCATCTTTATCAAGCTTCATTTTCTAAAAAAATTTTGTCTTTATTTCCTTCATTATTGTAACTCGCAGGATAATAAAAACATCATATTCTTCACTGTGATGTTCCATACAATTATTCGCTTTGGGTACAAGGTTTCGAGGGGCTTCAGTGTTAGCCTGTGGTTTTGGGTGACCAACTACTTTAATGAGGTGTTCAGGTGTGAGAGAGAGATCACCTGGACACGTTAATAAGACGCATGAGGGGCAGTATAGCCAAGCCTTCGGAATACAAATGAACTTAGGAATTAACGGATTACCTTCCTCAGTGGTAGGTACCATAGACGGCTTTGGTCACACACACACACACACACACACACACACACACACACACACACATGAAAAGAATATCCAAGCAGTAAAGAAAACAAGGAACAGATAAAAACAAATGCAAATATCAAAACACAAATTATCAAGACTGTAAGTAAACCAAAAGTCACACACTAATCTTAATATGGTAATGCGTCACCATCTACGAGTCTACACTATCGTCATTATAAACAGACAGACAGACAGACTTAACAGATATTTACAGCCCTAGACAAGTGACCATCACCAGGCTCTCGTGACAAGGTCGCCATTTGTCACCTGAGGGTTATCAAAATAGTGTGACGGTATATGAGTGTTTTGGTGTGAGTGTGTATGAGAGTGTGAAGTGTGAGAGTGTGTTGTGAGTGTGTGAAAGTGTATTGGTGTGGAGTGTGATGGTGTGAGAGTGTGATGGTATGGGAGTGTGACGGTTTGGGAGTGTGACGGTGTGAGTGTGAAGGTGTGAGTGTGAAGGTGTAAGAGTGTGATGGTGTGAGTGCTACGGCGTATGAGTGTTTAGTGTAAGTGTGTATGAGAGTGTAAAGTGTGAGAGTGTGTTGTGAGTGTGTGAAAGAGTATTGGTGTGGAGTGTGATGGTGTGAGAGTGTGATGATGTGAGTGCTACGGTGTATGAGTGTTTAGTGTAAGTGTGTATGAGAGTGTAACGGTGTAAGAGTGTGTTGTGTTAGTGTGAAAGTGTGTTGGTGTGGGAGTGTGACTGTGTGTGAGAGTGTGAGGGTGTGTGAGTCTGACGGTGTGAGAGTTTGATAGTGTAAGTGTGACGGTGTGGGAGTGTGACGGTGTGGGAGTGTGGCGGTGTGGGAGGGAGTGTGGCGGTGTGGGGTGTGGCGGTGTGGGAGTGTGACGGTGTGGGAGTGTGGCGGTGTGGGGTGTGACGGTGTGGGGAGTGTGGCGGTGTGGGGTGTGGCGGTGTGGGGGTGTGACGGTGTGGGAGTGTGACGGTGTGGGAGTGTGCGGTGTGGAGTGTGACAGTGTGGGGAGTGTGGTGAGTGTGACGGTGTGGGGTGTGGTGTGGGGTGTGACGGTGTGGGAGTGTGACTGTGTGGGGAGTGTGGCGGTGTGGGGTGTGGGGTGTGGGGTGTGACGGTGTGGGGTGTGGCGGTGTGGGGAGTGTGACTCTCCTTTAGATTAGACTGCATAACTAGACGCATCTAGATAATCAATAGATAAGTTAGAGAGAGAGATTTTTCATATAAAAACACATTACAGACGCATTCACTATAAGATGGGTGAAAAATACTGCAGTATGTTACGATAAACTAAAAGCCAAATTTATCTACTCGTAAAGACACGGTTACCTATATCTAGCCGCATGTAGCAAGAGAAAATAGATACTTTGGCCATATAATCAGGGATGAGGGGATAATTATAAAGATTTACGTCGGTATAATTGTAGGAAGGAGGGCCAAGAGAAGGTTGAGACGGTGGTGGTGGAAAATGACATTAAAAGCTGTAGTCCTTGACATATACACTGTATGGGAGGGTTGGTAAAGATAGTACAAACATGTTGGAGTGGAGGGCCGTGGTCACCAATCCTAAAACATGAGTATGGTATTTTCACTGACTGATAATACAATCTCTATGGTGATTAAGAGCGATAGAATTACATAGACACGGAGAGAGGAGTAAATGTCCTTGAGAGATAATGAGACAGATTGAAAGAGATAAAAGCTATTCCTGCGTGTTGTAAAGGTTTCATAACATAATGCATCTGTTAACAACGTACTTAGAAGTTCTTAGACGCTGGCTGTTGTCTATTCACCAGAAGGAACAAGAGTCACTACCAGATAGATATATCCCTCTCAGTTCTCAATACTTGAATACGGTACTTAATTAACTGTTGGGGCGCAGTAAGACTTTATAATATCGATATCAACAAGAGTCAAATGAGCTAATTCAGGCGTTATTTGTCTTTAACTTACAAAAAAAAAAAAACGCCAAATAGAAATCCACAGTCATTCCACATACTCCTTCGTCAAGATATTTTTTTCCTTACAGTTAGTTCTAGGAATAATATTGTTGCAGGGAAGCGCATTTATCTTCATCTATAATTGTCAATGACCAGTTTGTTTGTTAGCCTAGAATACCGAATTATAGATCTTAGTTGTGTAAGTGCAGTAATTCAATATAACACCAACTTCAATATTATTTCAAGGATCTAAAAAATCGAGAACCTTTAACAAACTCAGAAGTGCTACAAACAGACGGACTCACACTTCAAGAAGGTTACGACTTCTTATTAGAATATAACAAGATGGCAAGATATTTTACCTGTCCCCAAGTACACATTAGTAAGGTCACACGCGCGTCTAACACTGATGTTGACTAAAAATAAGTCGTCGTCAAGGTGCTTCGGTCTTCTGAGCTCTACTACGGTGTTTGAGTATCAGGCAATCATTTTATCACTTCTAAATGTCAACAAAGTGTAAGAAAATGTCAAATGTTCGCGCATCTGAGGAAATTACGGGAGACGATTATTTTGGAGGAGGAGAGGTGTCAGGAAGTGGTGAGACGGTGTGTGTGTGTGTGTAAGGGAGGAGGAGGAGGAGGAGGAGGAGGAGGAGCATAAGGGGAAAGAGGAGGAGGAGAAGGGGGAAGAGGAGGAGGAGGAGGAGGAGGAGGATAAAGGCAATTGGAAAATAGGAATCATTGGTTGACTTCCCTACGTGACCTGACCTAACCTAACCCCTATAACCTAACCTAACCCAAATAATATTATCATACCAAACCTAACATTACTAAACTATCTAAGCAAAGTTATACTAACCTAACCTAACTCAAATAATCCTCCTAGCCTAACCTAAACAACCTTACCTAATCACCTAATCATTATATAATCTACAATTACAATGAGGCGCAGGAAGATCTTATTTGACAACGTGGTAATAAAAAGGAAAGAAAAAGTTAGCCAAATTAATTACCAGATATAGTTCAAGGAGTAATAAGATGATTGGTAGAGGAAAACACGAGAATTACACATTATGAAGAAACAATGATGAGGGATTGATGAGTCAGATGGCCTAAGAACACACACACATAAAAGTAAAGTACTATTTAATAAGAGGTAAAATTTACAATGTTAAAATAACTGAAACGAAAGAAGAGGAAGGATTTTCTGACCATTGATGAGAGAAAGTAACAGAGACATAATTGTCACTAGGTTTGTAAGATCAGAGGCGGAGGTGTACAGGTAATGAGTGGGAAACACCTAACTCGATTCTTGAATACTCAGCGGTTGGGATAGGAGCCGCCAGGGTAATTTTCTTTAAAACGCTTTTGATAGGATTCTGTTGTGGAGGAGAGGTTGGGTGGCCAGCTGGGTAAAAATGGTAGAGGTTGGGTTAGGTGTGTGTGTATGTGTGTGTATGTGTGTGTGTGTGTGTGTGTGTGTGTGTGTGTGTGTGTGTGTGTGTGTGTGTGTGTGTGAGTTTCCGTCGGCCATTAACAAGCCGCTGGACAGTGGACAACCTCAAACATCACCAGAATGACTCCAGGTTATACTTCATTCCCGAAAACCCGTCTGTCTATCTTTCTAGGGACTAACCACATGCCTCAAGAACCCCACAATAATTGTTAATAATTCACAACACGAAGAGCTAATCATCCTGCCTAATCACCTAACGTCACATTCTTCAAACGTCAACTTTTATCACTTAATAATGCAAATCGCTTTTTCTCTCTGCATGCGAATCTTTTAACCACAATGTGAGTCTCTTGTCGTGCGTATATCAGTAACTACATACACTTATTAACCGTACACATGTTCTTATCAGCCCTATACACGCGCTACCTGCTTCTCCGTCAGGTTTTTCCTCCAGCAGCGACACAAAAAACGTACGTAGATCCTCGGTGGTGAACGATTCGTCTCAGGCAAAAACCAAGGTATAATTATGTTGTTTATTCTAAGTTGCTTGACGCAGGATTTCACTCAACGCCGTGTGTGATGAATATGCTGGTGTGAGGAGAATGGTTTATTCAATTGGGTATGATAAAAAGTGGTAATAGGAGAGGTAAAATCTTATTAAAACGATGTTACCCACAAGTTAAACCCACGATAAAAGCCCTTATCTTATTTTTTAATTTATAGTTTTATCTTTTACTGAACGTTTTTTCTCCATAGTTAACATTCCCTTTCCAATGAATCCATCCATACGGTACAATATCATGTAAATTTTTACATGTATAAGAAAATTAGCATTATCACAAGCTAATAATTATACAAAGACTCCAGTGAGGGTGAGCAAGAAATAGTACTTGTCTAGTTAAAGTCCCACATAAAAAAACATTCCTCTCACTCAAGAAACATCCATCAGTCGGTCAGGAAAAAGGATACCGGGTTCATTAGACGCACCCAAAACTGCTTAAGATGAGGGCGACTGCAACATCCAGGAGGTAAAAGATTGAGATATAATCTCTCCTCAGTAAGATACATGATAATGAGGGAGTCGAGGGGGGGTGGCGGAGGCGAGGAAACACTAACTCTCACACCGTGACTAAACTCTACCTACAATTAAAAATATTTGAAGCAGAGAAACATCGTTTAATGGGTTTGTTCAGAAATGGCTAACAATTTATTAGGTTAAAAGCTCTACTGCTTGCATTAGAGTATTTACTACATTACTTAATTCATCATAAACATCTTCACGTACACATACACACAAACTAGTTAACAGGTGATTGCATATTTTCATATTCTCAGGTGTGTGAGGCCATACATACACACTAACTAGTTAACAGGTGTTTGCATATTTTCATTCTCCTGTTGTCTGGACAGGTATATCACCACAAATTACTTCGTCAGAGATTTAATTCTTGAGTGCACTATATCATAAAAGTATAATCAGAAAGTGTTAGAATTGTATTCCTTGTTTTCTCTTAGGTGTGATTGAGCACGTCAGCCTTTATAAACTTATCACAAAAATAAAATTATCTTAGAATAACGTGTGACTAGTTTTTCAAGAGTCAGTCTAAATTTCCCTCAGTAGAGATTTAGGTCAAAACTCTGTGTCAGCAACTTCCTATAATCTAAATAATTATACAGGTCATGATCTACTCATACGTCCTCCCCTACACGAGCCGTCCACTGTATAACAACACGAAGTTCATCTCCAGCACCATACACTTATGTCACCATAGGTCTATTTCTGCCCAAAATATTAACTCATGAAAATATAGTGAAATTATTAATATAACTCCTCACCAGTAGCCTAATTTAAACAGTGTGTTAATTTAGATTTTATTACAATTATGCACTTGACAAATGACACTATGAAATACTCAGTTTAGTTTTTTTTTAGGACATTATTTATTTGCAGTTTTCCCATCTCCTTCTCCCTCTAATGACATCTTCAGACACCTGGTCAAACCTCTGGCATTTATTAGGAAGCTCAAGCTTAAAAGCTCCTTTAGTTCCATGATCGTTCTGGTGTGGAAACTACCAATAACGTCAGACATGAAACTTGTTGATGTAAATTAAAAACAAAAATATCTCTACAAATGTCCTTTAGGTATTTATAATTTATTTACGATTTTTTGCAATATAATTGACATTTTATTGACAGTTTTTAATGGTTGGTGAATGATGGTTAACGTAGAATTTAAGAATATATTTAAAAAATTTATTTTATATTGATATTCATGATGGTTGTGAAGCCTGATTGATTGCGTGGATATATTATATGATTATGTCATTTACTGATTGTCTATACGTATTAATAATTACTGATAAATCTAGAGAATGAACGATGACTTGAGCACGATTAAATATGTTATTGTTATTATTGATTTACAAGTTTGTCGAGACTCATGTTGGTTGTATTGACCGACTAACACCCTCCCTACTTCATTCTATCCTTGTCTTGCTTACTCATGCATGTGCCCCGCTTAATCAGGTACGGCCTTGTTGTCCATTCACTCACTAAGTGACCATGGCCAGCCACTCAAAGAAGCTGTTATTGTACCTTGTTAACAATGACGTCAGGTGCCAGCTGGTACAAAAAAATCAGATAGATCTTTAAAGGGCCAGTTCAGGGCTTATAAACAGAGACAATAATCTCGTGTGTGTGTGTGTGTGTGTGTGTGTGTGTGTGTGTGTGTGTGTGTGTGTTGACAGGATTTCTGCGGACCCCCAACCCCCTAAAAAAATTTGTGTTAAGCTAACTTTAAAAAACGAAAGATGGCCCCAAATCATGCACACAAGTTATCTTATAGGTTCAAAAAAGTGATTAAAGTGATTTTTTGGACCCACAGACAAGATGGACGTTTCTGGATACAAACAGTCTTTATAAGCAGTACGTGTCAACATGTGAAGTGGTCTCTTAACCTTTCCCAACACGTTTGCTTCATTAAGTCTCTTGTCGGGGCTTTTCTTTATCGTTCTTTATGTTATGATAGTTTATCTCTTTCTTACGTGTGTCTATGTGCTTCTCCATGACGAAGTATCAAAAGCCGTGAGTGAACCTTGACCTCTGTTCTGTGTTGTATATTTGGTAGTGGATAAAAGTTCCCGATGGTGTGCTGTTATCAGAGTTCTCTTCCTATACTTACAATATGTAGTGAGATTATTTTAAACCCTTCAAAACAATTAACAAACTAAAATAGGTTTTGTATCATGCAAACTATCGTAGTTTGTTTATGTATTCTGTGATCTATCGTAGTTTGTCTATGTATTCTGTGATCTATCGTAGTTTGTTTATGTATTCTGTGATCTATCGTAGTTTGTCTATGTATTCTGTGATCTATCGTAGTTTGTTTATGTATTCTGTGATCTATCGTAGTTTGTCTATGTATTCTGTGATCTATCGTAGTTTGTCTATGTATTCTGTGATCTATCGTAATTTGTTTATGTATTCTCTGAACTATCGTAGTTTATTTATGTATCCTATGAACTATTATAGTTTGTTTATGAATCCTGTGGCCTTTCATAGTATCATACTGTATCATATAAACTACCATAGCATTTTAATACACGGAGAGAACAATCCTATCGTAAAATTTTACCTCCAACCATATCATTTGTTACGTCTAGACTATCACAGTAAACCAGACCGTCACTATGGACTCCTTCCCTCACATGCTAGTAATCCATCATCATTATCAAGTACGTCAGGAAAAAAATATAATATTCACGTCAACCTCAGACTGACACGATCACACTACTGTACAGACCACGTGCTGTACAAGAAGCTGTCGAAGCGAAAGAGTTTATGAAAATATGAAGAAAGAAGAACATAATAATAATAATAATAATAATAATAATAATAATAATAATAATAATAATAATAATCTCATTCTTATACTAGTTATACTTAATTATACCCCCATACTAAAGCAAGGTATGCCGTATCATATCCTAGAATAAGTAACTATTCTTCCTTTCTCCTGAACTTACTGCCTCATTAACATCAAAAAGATATTTATTTTTTTTCTTCTGGAGCATTGACTTAAGAAATATGGTCTTATTTGTGTATTTTCTCCTATGTGTATTTTACTATTAAGGGTTCATGAATGACAAGTTTGGGTTAAGTAGGTGAGAATACCTCTTAAACATACCTGACATACTCGTATATACTCAACGGGCCAACATTATCACCTATATTATGTTAAGTGTGAGTTATCGGTCAGATTATGTAATGAAATATATAAATTGGAGTTTGTGATTTTTTTTCCGTTTCCTAAAGCCCTATAATTCTTCTCTTGACATTTCATTAAATTTTCACAGAGGTAACGAGACCACAAATTATCGATAAAAGTAAGCATCTACCCTCGTTCTATATATTGTGAATAATCTACAATAACCCGCAGAACTGTAAATAAAAACTAATTGATAAATATCTTTTCCTTAAAGTCCAAACACGTAAAAAATACCAATTCACAACTAAACTCTACAATATTTATCTTTTTATAACTAAAGATCACCCATGAGGTAACTTCAGTGTATGTTGACCAATAACTTATAACAAATTAGGTCTGGTCACACCCAATAGAACTCTAAAAAAATATCTCAACGTTATTTCTAGACCAAAAATATCCGAGTGTGTTACACTTTTTTCTGAAAGTTGTGGATTTCTGGCTATTTTTGTCGTGGTCAACCTCACGTGGCTCCTGTGGTGTAGTAATAAAGAAAAGGAGTGACTTGACGCACTGATTGACGTATGTTGTGTCACCTGTCCAATTAGTTTTAAGGTAAAAAAAATAAAATAATAATAATAATCTTAATAATAATAATAATAATAATAATAATAATAATAATAATAATAATAATAATAATAATAACAATAATAATAATATAATTCAAACACCTGACTGCAAACACACGAATAACAGTACATTAAAATATAAGCAAATGCGGCCAAATAGTGAGAGAGAGAGAAGGTTGGTTACATAAAAAGCCGATTATTGTTGTTTTAATATATCTTGGTGCTTCAACTGCCACTGCCAGGGTCTTTAAACATCGTTCACCTAGTTTATAAATAAGACAAAGCTTTTATATACTGACGATTTTTTGGTATTGTTGTTTTTGTTGCTTTTTCAGTACATAAATTGACTTAGAAGCCGATTTTAATGAAAGCAGTTGATGAAACTTCTGAATACATTACAACAAGAACAGCTCATTATTATTTGTTTTTAAGTTTTTGTCTAGTATATAAACTGGACAGTGAACGATAATTAGCTGATGAAATTACCTGAATAATACATACATTCTTATCATGTATTTTAACCAAAATTAACTTGTAAGTAAAACTTGAAGATTAACCAATAAATTCTTACCCGTTTTTTAGGTGGTTTAATTACGTGTTAACAGGTAATATACCTTCACTCAAACCCAGTATGACACAAGAACAAATTAACTCGCTCTGTCACTGTGAACTAACAGCAAAGGAGGAACAAATGACAAGTTCTGCCCACCGTAACGACACTTGTCTCACCCTGACGAAACCTAATGTCTCTTAACAGGGAAAAGGAGAGACAGTGTGATGAGGCAAAGACTATTTGTGTAAAAAGAAAAGTGGACTGATTTTGCTGAGGGATTATAATTATCAAAAAACTTTATGAGTTAGACTGAGATAATGAGACCATGTGACATGAAGAGCACAGAGACAATGAAGTGCATAGAGATATAAGACAGTATTATGTAGAGACAGAAATATCTCTATATATACTGTATAGGCCTATATATATTGGACAGAATTGACTGAGGTATCTTTCAAATACTTTCAGTGAACATCAACTTTTCATTAACTACATTGACGTGAATTATTGCTTCGTCTGATCCACAATTCTGGTGACCTACAATATCGCTAATTATCTGACCTGACCTGACCTGACCTAACCTAACCTAACCTAACCTAACCTAACCTAACCTAACCTAACCTAACCTAACCTAACCTCAAATTATACACCTGAATTCTATTTGCAAATATACGGTACTAACTCTACGCTAAAAACCTACAATAATTTAGGCCAACGACACAAGCCGCTCAGCTTCTTATAGTTATCATTCACTGAAATTAAAGTCGTATAATTAGAAAAAATACAGTAGGTACAGTACAGGTATAATAATTGATGAAAATTACAGATACAGCGATTAATGTAACATAGAGATACAGTTATTAATGAACGGGATTAAATCCTCGTACTTAAGGGATTGATATTGTACACTAAGCGTTAACAGTACTCAAGGGGTTAAGTTAAGACATGACTGACGTGACTCGTGGCCAGCTCAACACAAACCACAACAGAATAACACCCGAACAACACTGCCTGGCCCCGGGACTGAAGTCACTTCTCGTACATAAATCCCAGAAACACACAAATACATAATTATTTAAAATGAACAACAACTGAGGAGACAAACATGTATGTCTAAGATACATTTTACCCTCCATCTTGCCTATGTATTTTGTCTGTATACCTGCACTGTCTATCTGCACTGTGTATCTATATTGTGCACATACACGCTAATTCAATGTTAATCTATCTATCTATCTATCTATCTATCTATCTATCTATCTGTCTGTCTATCTGTCTGTCTGTCTACCACCAACTGATACACTAAGTCACTGACCCCCTCAAGCACTTATACTACCTGGCCCACTTTTACCTCATCCGGGTCATGCCTCACTTAACTACTTCAATGAGTGTTTGTTACGGTAATCGTGCCTATAATTATATCCTCGGAAATCACTCGCCTGGCGATAGTGTGGCGATCTGGTCTCTTTAACCAAACATTCTACATCCTTCTCTGTTGAACATCACTCGCCTGGCGATAGTGTGGCGATCTGGTCCCTTTTAAGCAAACATTCTACATCCTTCTTTGTTGAACATCACTCGCCTAGCGATAGAATGGTAGTTGTGGTCAGTTTTAGTGGCTTAAAACACCCATTACAATACATCCAAACCTTCATTCTTATCTGCTGAAAATTGCTCGCCTGGAGATTAATTACCGGTACTCTCATTAATAAAAGGTACAGCTACAATGATTAATGAAAGATACAGCTACAGTGATTAATGAAAGCTACAGCTACAGTGATTAAAGAAAGATACAGCTAAAGTGATTAATAAAAGGTACAACTACAGTGATAATAAAAGGTACAGCTACAATGATTAATAACAGTTACAGCTACAGTAATTAATAAAAGGTACAGCTACAGTGATTAATGAAAGGTACAGCTACATTGATTAATAAAAGGTACAACTACAGTGATTAATGAAAGGTACAGCTACAGTGATTAATGAAAGGTACAGCAACAATAATTAATAAAAGATACAGCTACGGTGATTAATGAAAAGAACAGCTACAGTGATTAATAAAAGGTACAACTACAGTGATCAGTAAGAAGTACAGCTACAATGATTAATGTAAAGTACAGCTAGAGTGATTAATAAAAGGTACGGCTACAGTTATTAATAAAAGGTACATCTACAGTGATTAATGAAAGGTCGCCCCGGTAAGCCAGGAGCCCACCACATTCTTCTCTTGAAAATCACTCACCTGGCGATTACTTGGCGGCTGTGATCTCTTTAAGCCAGCAGACCACCACCTTCCCCCACCAAACATAACCCGTCTGGTGATAGAGAGACAACAGTGGCCCTCTCTAGCGTGTTGCAGCATCATTACCCCCACAACCTAACCATCACTGTCTTCATCACCTCTCGTTAGTGGCTGTCATTTAATAGCACGCAGTAAAAGCACGAATATCAGGTCACGGAGTCATAACAAAGAATGTATAAATATAATTTTTTCCACCTTCTCTCTGCCGTAAGTGCTTGTTAGTGCATGCAACACACACACACACACAGTAGACCGGCTCTTGCAATATGAGAATTTATATTCATTAGATCCAAGCAGTGAACTCTTTTTTCCTTCATTATGAACAGATATAAACCTCTTAAAAGCAAGCTTAAGAGTCATCCCGTCTTTACCAGGTAAACAAGCAGGTCTCTGACTCCTCCTTCGATCTTTAATACCTTGTCCTAATCAAATAGAAAGTACAAAGTTATCTTGATGAACTGGGTATCATAATTCCTCTACACACGATGTTTTAATGTGGATCCTAAATTACAGAACCTGATGCTGTATCTCGTCCAGCTGGGTGAGTAAGGGAGATATACACTTACAGCAGTACACTTACACTCAGTAAAAGTGTACAGTGACACCATGAAGACTACTTACACTCAATAAGTAGAAACGCTGAGGGTCGAGTGGATACAGTGCTCGCCTACTGTTACGGGAGTCGTTGATTCGATTCCCGGGGGCTCCCAGTTCACCCAGCTGTAAATGGGTACCTAATTTTATAACTTGGGGAAGTGAAGGCGGTCGAGAGCAGTACTGGCCATGTTGCCTCCTTGTGTACCGAAGTTTTCTTATACAGTGTGCTGTATCCACACTGTCCCTAACAGGGAGTCATGCCTATGGGACCCATTTTCAATTGCACACTGTATAACTAAGAACTACACTTAATAAATACAAATAATACTCACACTCCTACAAGGGAATCTGATTGAGAAAGCTGACCTGCGGGCATTTCCCTGCCAGGTATACAGCCACCCAGGTGAGAGGAAAGGCTCGAATCCGGACCTCGTTGTGTCGATGTTACAATGTATTACCGCGCTTACATATTACTTTCATTATTATTACATTATCATTGTTACAAAATAAAACAATCTTCAAAGTTTGTTAGTTCATGAAGATCTTGATGGAACAACCAGATTATAACTTCTCATTATGTTTATATTAACTTATTTGTAATATTAATATTTATTTACATCCAAAACAAAAAATATGAGTCAGAAGAATAACACATATCTTTATTTGTGAATAAAATATTAGAGTAAACTGGCAGGTAACTATATCAGGTAACGCTTTTTAATTAACTAATCATACACGGGACCCATTGTTCAATAATAGAATAATAATAATAATAATAATAATAATAATAATAATAATAATAATAATAATAATAATAATAATATATACATTCTATTCCCCAAAACCGGCTAGTAATTCTTAAATAACAATATACAACACAATACAACCACAATCATAAGTACATGTATTAAAAAAGGTCTATTATCACATACTACAGTACATAATTACCATATACATAACACACAACGAACAATAACAATAAGAAAATGGTAATGAGTCAATGATGAGGCAGGAAATAGACTGATTGAGGCGTCTGTGTTAGCCTGTGTAAGTATGTACAGTAGGTGTTACGTCACTGGCAGGGTCTCGACACAGCCAGCAAGAAGAGGTGAAGTAACGGGTTGAGGGGAAGAGGAGGAATAAAGGATAGATAGATAGATAGATGGATAGATAGATAGATAGATAGATAGATAGATAGATAGACAGACAGACAGACAGACAGACAGACAGACAGACAGACAGACAGACAGACAGATAGATAGATAGATAGGTAGATAGATAGGTAAATAGATAGATAGATTGATGAAGCTAAGGGAGGAGGAGGAGGAGGAGATGGAAAGAGAAGAGAAGGTGGAAGAGGAAAATGAGGAACAAGAGATGGAGAAAAAAGTAGAAACAAAAACAAAACCAAAGAAAGAGAAAATGAGAAGAAAAATGAATAAACAAGACTCAGGAGAATACAGAAGAGAAGAAAGAGAGATGAAATACGTAGGATAAATAAAAAGAAAAATATGACGGATAAAACAAATAATGAGGTGAAGAGAGAAAGGCCTACCATGGGCGTGGTCAGGGGAGAATTGGTGTTGGGTGGGCGTGGCTCAGGGACACAAATGAGAGTGGACTAACATGTGGCGGGCGTGGACATGTGTTAGGTGGGTATGGGCAGGTGTAGATAGGGTGTGAACAGGTGTAGTGTGGGCGTAGAGAGATATAAAGTGATCGTGAAAAGGTCTAAGGTAATCATATACAGGTGTGTGATGGGCGTGGACAGGTGTAGAGTGGGCGTGCACAGGTGTAGAGTGGGCGTGGACAGGTGTAGTGTGGGCGCAGGTAGATGAAGAGTGGGCGTGGTCATAGGAAGGGGTGGAAGAAGGGCGTGGACCGGACTGACACATATTTCTCGGTGTAATATCTGTACTGCAACCTTTATGATGAAATAACTATCACCCGGAAGAAAAAATGACGACTTGCAGTACTTTAGAGAATCTAGACCATACGAGTAGACCATACGAGTACTGAAACAGACTCATGACTTGTAGTACTCCACACCATACGAATACTGAAACAGACTTATGACTTGTAGTACTCCACACCATACGAGTACTGAAACAGACTTATGACTCGTAGTACTCCAACCATACGAGTACTGAAACAGACTTATGACTCGTAGTACTCCACACCATACGAGTACTGAAACAGACTTATGACTCGTAGTACTCCAACCATACGAGTACTGAAACAGACTTATGACTCGTAGTACTCCACACCATACGAGTACTGAAACAGACTTATGACTCGTAGTACTCCACACCATACGAGTACTGAAACAGAGTCATGACTCGTAGTACTCCAACCATACGAGTACTGAAACAGACTTATGACTCGTAGTACTCCAACCATACGAGTACTGAAGACAGACTCCACTCGTAGTACTACTGACTCACTCCAACCATACGAGTACTGAAACAGACTTATGACTCGTAGTACTCCAACCATACGAGTACTGAAACAGACATGACTTATGACTCGTAGTACTGAGCAGTACTGAGTACTCTGACGTAGTACTCCAACCATACGAGTACTGTACTCCACTCCAACCATACATGCAGACTTATGACTCGTAGTACTCCAACCATACGAGTACTGAAACAGACTTATGACTCGTAGTACTCCACACCATACGAGTACTGAAACAGACTTATGGCTCGTAGTACTCCAACCATACGAGTACTGAAACAGACTTATGACTCGTAGTACTCCAACCATACGAGTACTGAAACAGACTTATGGCTCGTAGTACTCCAACCATACGAGTACTGAAACAGACTTATGACTCGTAGTACTCCACACCATACGAGTACTGAAACAGACTTATGACTCGAAGTACTCCAACCATACGAGTACTGAAACAGACTTATGGCTGTATTTAGGGGCTTTAATTTATTATATTACTTTCTATTCAACGTATCAATTCAAGGTTTGCTTTGAAGATTGAAAAATTTAAATATGAAAAAGACTTACAGAAAATATACTATAAAATTCTAAGTGAAACCCACAACCCATTTGAAGTTCATTAACCTCTTATAGTGAACTATTTACGAGCTTGCCAGACCCAGTTATTTCTTTCATACACCTTCTTCTTCTGTTAAGTGACGTCATTGATCTTCAGCAGAGGCGGCCAAGTGAAATAAGATCAATTTGATGAAACCAAATTATTTATCTCATTATTTTTACGTAACGTTGGTACAGTTTCGAGATGTATTATTTAGAACGTAAGTTATTATCTTTAGAATTACCTTAAAGTTGATCTAATTACGACTAAAATTGTTATACTTTTGATTCGTCTTAAACTTAAGCGAAGAATTTGGTAAGACAATGATAAACTGGACTTGAATAAATCTTATTTTCCATTATTTAGTAACTTGAAACTAGAATGTCTTCATGCAATGCAAACTTAGCATAAATTTAATTATATTAAGAGTTAGTACGATTAAATACATCTCGTGAAGATTAGGTACCCAGCTTATATCACCTGATGATTAAATAATCTAACCTAACCTAACCTAACCTAACCTAACCTAACCTAACCTAACCTAACCTAACCAAACCTAACCTGACCTAACTTATCCTAACCTAACCCCACTAATAGCTCCAGGGTTTTTAAACATCAGGTGATATAAGCTGGGCGTCTAATCTTCACGTATTTAGCTTTAAGTACACCTTTGTGGTTTACATTTCTTTCAATATCGGTTTAATATCCTAAATACTTACGGGTTATTAAAACAATCCAAACTTATTTTACGTACATAAACTAAGTATAAACAGCGTTGAGATGATTCACTGATCTAAATTACTGTGTGAAAATGTTTACAAGTATTCAGGTTAAGCTTATTACACTGGATTAACAAACTGAGGTGTTACAGAAAACATGGTTACATTTTATAGTAGAGACAGACAAACAGACGGAGAGAGGTCAGCACAAGCCCCACAAGAGTTCACAAGTCAATAATTTCTTCAGTTTTGAAAAATTTTCATCAAAGAAACGTTGAGAGAGGAAATATTTGAGTTCACCGGGCAAGAGTTTGGTTACTTGTAAATAAATTCGCTCAACCTCATTTGTTTTTGTGTGTACCTGAAAGTATTTTGACCTACCTTGTGAGAGGATATCTGAAGCTAAGTATAAGAGTTTAAGCTGTAAGATGATAGGCAAAAGCTCTTAAATACTGTGGCAGGATAGCTTGAGTTAGGAAAAGTTTGATAGTGTTACAGAGAGTAACCTCAACTTGAACTAGTTTTAATTAAGTTCAGCCCAACAGTAACCCCTAAATATTGTGGCAAGGAAATTCTGAATATGTTTCTTAGCTTCAATTGAGTACATTAAACTTGGGATAAATATGTATTCATTTAGCTTACCAAGAACTCATAATGATTATGGTAAATGAATAGCTTAAAGTTACAAATAAGTCTGTTAGCTTTACAGGGAAGTAAAGCTAACATGGGTTACGTATTGTACGACTCAGGTTAACAGAAACAAGTAAAAAAAAAAAAAAACTACCAGCCATCCATCGTGTCGGAAGAGGTGGCAATTACACCCCATCCAAACACAATCCTCCACCACACGAAACACCCGACCACGTTAATATTATTTTTGTTGTTGTTTACATTGTATCTGCATCAGGCTACCTATATAAACTACTTCAATTATTAACTTAAATTCTAAACAGACAAAAAACAACAAACGAAACGAACATTGGTCAAGATCCAATTGGTATAGGTGGCGCCATAACTGTAGTGTTGTGTAAGGGTATGTAACAGCCCTCACCCTACCCCATCACCCCCTCCCTCTCTTCCTTTCTCTTGTGCACCCGTATTGGCTACCTCAACACACACTCACCTCCTTCATTCTTACCTATAACTTTTACCTGTCTCGTGGGGGTTGGGCAGGTCGGTGGGTGAGGGAGGAGGAGGAGAAGGAATTGCGTGTGTGTGTGTGTGTGTGTGTGTGTGTGTGTGTGTGTGTGTGTGTGGCTTTTTTTCTCTGGTAGTCTCAAGGGCAGAGTGTGTGTCTGTTGTCAACCATGAGACAGACAGACAGACAGGTAGAGAGAGAGAGAGAGAGAGAGAGAGAGAGAGAGAGAGAGAGAGAGAGAGAGAGAGAGAGAGAGAGAGAGAGAGAGAGAGATTCATTCAGTGAAATAGTCACACAAGTTCACATTGCTTCAGTATGTAGTGTACTACAGTGCAGGTATACAAACAATGGTAAACAGTAAAGTGATTTAACCAAAATTTACTACGATAAACCTTGAATCACGCCTTACGTCATCAGTGGTTATTAGTGCATAGTATCAACACCTTGACAAAACAATATAAAGGTTTGTATAATACAACGTTGATATCATAATGTAAATACTGAACAATGCCTCAACTTTCTGGTGCACTAAGGCGGAGTCAATTATATACAATGACATGTGCGAAGTTGGGTAATGTCTTCCTCGTTAGCCTTACAAGGGAATGTTTTCTTAGATGTTAACCCCCTCAGTACTATGACTTAAACCAGGCTGTGCAGATTATGTGCAACATCCACTTGTACGGGCAAATGACTTAAAATTTACTTGCTCGGATCTTTTAACGGAAATTTTGAATAAACTCCTTAAAAAAATCAAATTTATTATGTGTATCAACTTACAGATCACTTGCTAAGACAGTGTCGGTGGTGGTAACTCTTGTCTTGTGACGGCATAATTACTGTCACCTCTCGTCTACGGCCTCTAAGCTTAGTGGTTCCTTTGTAATGTTGACAATTTAAGAACACAAGAATAGAGGAAACTGCAGCGGGCTTATTGGCCCATACTGGGCAGTCCCATTTACACCCTACTCCTATCGCTCATATATCCGTCCAACCTATATTTTAAGTTATCCAGCGTGTTCTAGTTAACGATGATGTTCGGTAACTTGTTCCATTCACCCACGAATCTATTTCCAAACCAATGTTTATCTATCTCACTCCAAAATCTAAAATTGTCTAATTCAAAACCATTGCTATGAGTTCACTCCTGGTTGACCAGTTTGAGTACCTTTGTTTTATTACCTTTGTTTAGCCCTGACTTACATTTATACACTTCGATCATATCGCCCCTCAATCTACGTCTCTCGAGGGAGTGCAAATGTTAATGCCCGTGATTAGTCTTCTCATCCCCCTCTGAATGCTTTCTAGGGATTCTATATCCATTCTGTAGTACGGTGACCAAAATTGAACTGCATAATCCAAGTGAGGTCTCACAAGCGCAAGATATAGTTTTAGGATAACCTCGTTAGTCTTGTAACTAACACTCCTTTGTATGAACCCAAATACTTTGTTAGCCTTGTTTCGAGCAAATACACATTGTTGTCTTGGTTTTAGATTCCTTCTTATTATTACTCCTAAATATTTCTCACAGTTGGATTTCTCTATGTCAACGTTGTTCATATGATATCTGGATTACATCTGTCCACATTAAATTTCATGTTATTTTTCAGATTTTGCGAAAAAACTTATTTAGATCTTCCCCCTGTAGTTTTGCGGAGTCCTCGTCTGATTTAATCACACGCGCTATTTTAGTGTCGTCAGCAAATTTATTTATGTTGCTGTCTACGCCTATATCAATGTCGTTTATGCACATGATAAATAGTAATGGTCCAAGTACTGAGCCATGGGATACTCCACTAGTGACGTTACCCCAATCGGATTTACCTTTAGTGTCATTAATTTGACCTATATCTCGTCGGGACCTGGCGACTTATTAGGTTTTAGTTTATCTATTTGTTTACTGGCATCGTTACTAGTCACTACTCTCGCGATTAATCTCTTTTCTTCACTACCTCTGTAGATAGTCGGCGCCTCGGAACCATCTTTAAATTTTCGGTTGTGAAAACTGATGAAAAATATCTATTCAGATTATTGCTCATTTCTCTGTCTTTATCAGTTTGTTCGCCGGTATCTGACTGCATTGGTCCAATCTTATCTCGTGTTACAGTTTGATACATTTGGAAGAATCCCTTGCTACCTTTAGTTCACTATTTCTCTTTGCTTTTCTTATCTCGGTCTTAACTCTACTGGCAAATACCTTATAAATATAATAATTTCGGAGGTAAACTTCACCACAATTGATCTTTCTACCTATAGCATTTCTTGACACCGACTGACTAGTAGGTTGCCGGTTTAATGTACTGATGAGTTACCTGGACCTGATATCTAATATA
Source organism: Homarus americanus (assembly GCF_018991925.1). Taxonomy (NCBI): domain Eukaryota; kingdom Metazoa; phylum Arthropoda; class Malacostraca; order Decapoda; family Nephropidae; genus Homarus; species Homarus americanus. Next base: position 27,024,584 of record NW_024713129.1, read on the forward strand.
CTATAGGACTAGGCGCGCGCACGCGCGCGCGCGCGTGTGTGTGTGTGTGTGTGTGTGTGCCTGTGTCTGTTCTGGGCAGCCGAAACGGCACTATCGTTTTTCATCAAACTTGGTGGAAAAATCGTAAAAAATTCGTAGAGTGGAACAAACCTGGTCCCATATCGATGGTTTCTTTAGGAAGCCATTACATAACCATTTTATTTACGATGGAAAACGATGCAAGTCTACGGACTTGGCGCACCCTCATTCGCTGTACGCTGTCAGCCCATGATTGCAGTTATCGTACGGCTCCCTCCTCCTCCCCCCACTTTTTATCTTAGCCTACTTTTTTTTAATGTTGTTTGGATTAGTAAAGGAAGGAAGATGAGTAAATAGAAGAATATAGAAGGGGAAACAGGAAATAGTTAGAGATAACAGGTGGGGAGGAGCTGAGTTTCATTATGCGTCTGGATGCGCAGTTTCAACGTTACCAGGCGACCTTACAGCTACAGTGTGTACTTATTCCTGTGGGTGACTGTACATGGAAAAAGAGAAGAGATAAAAAGATAATAACAGGAATGCATGGAGAAGATGACTACAATAGACACAGGATGAATATAGACAGTGAAACAGACAGGAGGTTGACAAAAATAGACAGATTCATACATGCACAAATAGACAATATGGCAACTAACATGACAGACAGACAGCTGACTGACTGGTTCACATTAGACAAACAGGCAGACACACACCAACAACGGATAAGACAGACAGATTTGACGACACAAAGAGTACAGACGGGCTCACATTCAAACACCACACAGACGAACAGACAGTTGGGATGGCAATAGACAAGACGGATAGACTTGAGACAGATTAGAAGACATTTATAAACAAGAATAACACCAAATTGACCATAGCTGCGTCAGTGAGGGTAGGAGGTCTTACATCCACCAGCGTAAATAATAAGACGCATTGAAAACTAACACCCTCGCGCGGAAAGAACATCGATGGTCGGTCAGTCATGTGAGATGGGCCTAAAACTGACTAACGTATATGATGGCTCTGATGACTTAACACAAGTGATGACTCAAGCAGATGGTGACTAATATAACCAGAATCAAGGTCACTTCTCTTCATAATATAATTTATCTCGGAATGATCATCGGTGAATACATAATAATTTTTTGTTTTATGATTTTACCCTCTCCTTATGGCCAATATTTCTTTAATTCATTATTATAACCTTTATTCTATTCCTTCTCATAACAAGCACGACCATGATTATAATAACCACAACCATGATTATAACAACCACGCCCATGATTATAACAACCAGGACCATGATTATAACAACCACGACCATGATTATAACACCCACGACCATGATTATAACAACCACGACGATGATCATAACAACCACGACCATGATTATAACAACCACGACCATGATTATAACAACCACGACCATGATTATAACAACCACGACCATGATTATAACAACCTCGGTAAACTGTACCACCGGACTCGCCACCGGGCACGAAGGGCCCACGATCATTTGTAGGTCACTAATACTGGTACTCTGATAATAAGAGGCCCTGGTTAAACATGTACGGGAAGGTGGGATGTTGCAGCTCCTGACAAATTCCCGGCTAGGTTTTCCTCTCAAAATATTAGCTTGTCCGCCGGGCACATGGACATGAAATATCACTTACCCGGCCCCTAGACTAGTCTGGGCACCGCCTGGCTGCCGGAAAGTTCTAATCTGCACAGCTTGACTTAAACCCTTTGAATACAATGTCATCTTTATCGTGGAAATAGGTTATTAAAATGGTTAAAACATCATACTAAAATGATTAAATCATTGTAATCAACATACACAAGGGACAGATGAGCGATTGAAAGGGTTAAGATATATTAATCAAGGGAGTTGGCATCATACTGAAAAGCTTACCAAGAAATACACAAAAATAATGTGACCTACTGTAGCTACGTGCTGTAGCTACGAAAATTAATAAAGTAATTACCACGGCATATACGGAGGCGACACATAACTTAGACAAGTTACATGAAGACAAAAACTGGAGAAAGATGATAGGATAGAGTTTCGTAACTTAGTCAATCACCTATACAGTTTGACAATAACTTAGTCAACGGTTGGCATCGCGTGTCACTCCCAAACGTAACTGTCTTTCTTGCCAGCCGCATAACGATTATTATTCGTGTCACTTTGGAAGCACTGAATAAATTATATATATTCACTAAGTTTAATAGTACACTTGATTGAAGGTACTTAATAAAAGACACATAATAAGCTCGTTTTGGCTTGGGTAACTTAGGTTAGAAAAGCTTAAGTAGGCTATTTGTTATAAGTTTTAAGTTAAATTAGTAAGGTAGGCTTTTATAGGTAAGGTCAAGTTAAGTTATGTTAGGTTAGGTTAGGTTAGGTTAGGTTAGGTTTAGGTTAGATTAGGTTAATTTAGCATATTTTTGGGTTAAGTTAACATATTTTAGTTTAAGTTAGGTTAAGTTAGGTTAGATTAAGTCATGTTAGGTTAGAGTATGGAAGGTTAGGTTATGTTGGATTAATTTAGATTAGGTTTGGTTAGTTCAATTGAAGCTAGGTTAGATCAGGTTAAGTCAGGTTATGTTAGGTTATGTTAGGTTAGGTTAGGGTAGGTTTGGTTAGGTTAGGTCATTTCCTTGTGAAATAAATAGTGATCTATCAGTTGCATACATTTGTGGCATCTTACTAACCCAGAATGGTTTATAAACAATGACAGACAGAAGAAACTTAACAGCCGCAGAGAGCTGCATAAGGGGTGACAGCTAAAGAGAGCCACTTAAAGAGGAGAGAGCCACAGAGAGCCGCTTAAGAGGAGATAGCCACAGACGTCAATTACGAGACGGCAGTTCAGGACGTTGATGGCGACTCCCGTGTTGGTGTCACAAATAACCAGTCCTGTGATAAGGGATCTGTCTAATAATGAAGACTCACCTGAAGGTACCTGACACGTTATCAAGATTATCAACAGTTGTGCTGTAGCTCTGAACATAATGTTACCTGTGGTCCTCGGTAATTAGATATCACCTGGAGCTGTTTAACATAATCAAGTCAAGTTTTATTCACTGAGGCAAACACTTGCGGGGAAAAATAAAAGAAAATAAACGACTGGATTAAGACTGTTTTATTTAGTTCATTATATTGACGAAAAAATTGGTATTCTAACTGAACTATTCCAAATTTGGAGAAAATTCCTGAGGTTGTGAGACAACGGTTGTTTTTAATCTCCAGGTGTTTATTTTTGTTACAGCAATACTTAGTGGTTATTACAGACAAACAAATGACCACTAAGAATAACAATGAAGAACTCTGTCTTCTTATTCTTAAGTTTATGACTGAGGTGGTTAGCTGGGACCTGATTCTCTAAAGGTTCGCAAGATAAAATATTCTCGTAAATAAGAATATAAAAATGCTATCTAATGGTTGACTTAAGCTAAAGTACGGTAATAACATCTAAATTGACATCAAAACATCAAAATTACTCCGAGACTCTACCTTAACTAGAAACCTTAACGACTATTGTTAATTCAGCACCAGTTTAGGGACAAAATTGCACTAAGATCCTACCTTGACTAGATTCATAAACTTAGCACCAGTTAGGGGACAAAATGTGTAAATTTTGGGGGTAAATTCGACCCAGGAGCCAATATTGAGCACCGTCGGTTAGGAACTTTGTATTATAGTATCTGAACACTTGAACGGAAATTTTAAAGGATTAAATAACAGTCTTGTGTGGCGTTAAAATATCAACACCAGTTCATCAGAATAATAATAAAAAACACGTATACATGATGTAAATTAATCTAACACTAACGATAATACGTCCTCAAAGAGACTGTATATAGTATTTAATAATAATGTTAAATATTTGTTTAATACTTGTAAAATCTGAACACCATTACACTTCATCATACTATTGAACAAAAACTATTCATTATGTATCTGAACTTAGGGGTAATGATAATCAGTATTCAGAGGCACTATACAGTATTTCTGCTTGGCTTATAATATGTACTGTTTGCATCTAATTAAATGCTTGCAGAATATCACTTCAACTTATACTCAGACGCCTTTGAATTATTGTTTTAAGACAACTAACCCTGATACTTGTAATCTATGTGAAGAATAATGAGCACAAGACCAAATGAAAAAAATAAGAAAAATAATTAAGCAAATAGAACTCTAATTAAGTACAAGTCTTGAGCACCAAAGACCATCACAACTTTATGTCCCCAAGAAAAAATTTACACAAACATTTATCGTCTTGAGGTTTTAATTGTTGCGTTGTCATGTAAATTTTAATTGTTGTGTACGGACCACCTTAAATTAGTCCAGCTACTTAAATACGTTAGTTGTTGAAGCACAGGAACACTTAACAATGAGAACAATTAGAGGTGTTATCTCTCTTACTGTTGTCTTATTGTAGAAAACTGATCTTGCGTTCCTTAGTTGTTGGGCTTCGTTAATATATTATGGCAGCAGCAACAACAGGATGTCATCAACATTACTCACACCACAAGACCCTCCTCATCATCATCATCCTCCTCCTCCTCCTCCTTCTCCTCCTTTTCCTCCTTCTCTTCCTCCTATTCATTCTTCTCCTCCACCGCAAACACCACCACCACCACCGCTTACATTATAACCACCAACACAAACGTCACCACCCTCAATCTTACATAACACACACACACACACACACCACAGTAGGTAACCTTGCCTATCCGTCCTCAAGCCAATTTCTGTAGGAAACGACGATTACGAGTGAACTTGTCAAACCAAATCGATAACATGGCCATGAAGCATTACCTCTATGTATACACTGGTGGCTAGTTCAGCTTCACGTTAAAAGAAAGTTAGGATAATTCTAACACATTCTAACCTTATTGGTGTCTTAGTTGACAATTGTGTTTAAGCCTTATTGGTAGTTAAGGCTATGTACTGTATAGGGTATCACTGTACTATGGGCTCATCACCACCACACAACACCACTACACACCATCACCACCACTACACACCATCACCACCACCACATATCATCAACTCCACATACCATTACCATCACACCACAATCACCACCACACACTATCACAACCTCACTCCATCACCACTACATCACTATCATCACCACACACCAACAACACCACACACAACCATCACCAACACACACCATCACCACCACACACTATCACCACACCACCATCACTACCACATCGCCATCACCAGCACACACACCATCCCCACCACACACCAGCAAATCATCATCCCCACCATCACCATACCATACACCATCCCCACCAAACACCAGCAAACCACCATCACCATTACACACCACCATTATCACCACACATCGCCTTACCACCATCACTACCACTGCCACATATCATCACCTACACACACGATTACCACCACACCACCATCGCCACAACATCACCATCACTACCACACACCATCACTACCACACCACCATCACCACCATCTTAGCTTCTCATCTCCAGTAATCACCCAGCAGCAGTGAGCGCGGAGGCAGTGTTGGGTTCAAAGATCGAAAACTAACCACAACGCGTCGTGGTTGTTTGGAAAATAACCAAACAGCGAAATTTTGCTACAGGTTAGGTTAGGTAAGGTTAGGTTAGGTTAGGTTAGGCTAGGCTAGGATAGGTTAGGTTAGGTTAGGTTAGGTTAGGTTAGGTAAGGCTAGGTTAGGTTAGGTTAGGTTAGGTTAGGTTAGGTTAGGTAAGGTTATCCTAGGTTAGCTTGTATCTATTGGGTAAAACTCAAGATGCAAAATTTCGTTTTTTGGTTCTTTTTTAAACACCCACAACACTTTGTGGTCGTTCTCGCTCTGTGAGCCCAACATAATTATACACCGCTAAAATTACCTGTAGAAGAAACCGTGGTGATTGTAACTCCCAGATGCTGCGTGTGTGTTAGCCTTCCTCATCTGTCTGTCTGTTTGTTTGTCTTTGTTGTCGACTGTCTGTTTTTATGAATAATTTACCTGTCTGTCTTGTTGTTTATAAATCTTTTTGTCTGGTACCTTAACTGTCTGCTTCGTCGTTTATCTCTCTGTCTGCCTGTCTAATCGACATCGACAGTCATCTCACAAGGGAATAAATACCCCAAACATACTGGCCTGAACCCTTCCTCAAGAACACATACAGGCGAATAAATAATTACTAAGCGGGCAGACCATAACGCCCTTCCGCCTCAACAGGACAAAGGCGGACAGGAGTTTGTGTGTACAATGCCCGCGAGTCCTGGGAGAGGTTCCATACACTCAGTTGTTGAATCATTCTTGACAACAACAAACCAAATAATTAACCTTCAGAGAGGAATGTATCGTGGCTATGTCCGGGTCGTTCTCTTATTTCCGTGTTAGAATTTCGTAGTTTTCCGCGTTACTGTTTCGAGTTCGTTGTATATTAATTTGTTATTATTTACTGAATTATTATTATTATTATTATTATTATTATTATTATTATTATTATGATTATTATTATTATTATTATTATTATCATCATTATCATTATTATTATTATTATTTGTAGTGGTGGTAGTAGGAGTAGCAGTACAGTAGTAGTACTAGCAACAGCATAGCAGCAGTAATAGAATAGATCTGCGGCTTAACTAACTCCGCTTGGATAATTACTTTTTTATTAGGGGAGTTACGTAACAAAATGTGTGGAGAAGGTATGGCTGTAAAGGGAGGTTGGAGGCCATAAAAGATGTGGTAGTACAATTTTTTTTTTTTTAATGTGGGAATGAAATTGACGCTGATAGCTTCTTCCAAGGGTGGAGGAGGGGTCCGATATCAGTAATAGTGCGCACCAGGTAGTTCCAGCGATGCTTGACTCCGTGGGTGAATGCCGCAAAAGCCGCATGTGGCTCTGTGTTTTGAAGTCCGTCGTGCCGATTACTGTCTTTGGCCATCCTTTGTTATTTTGACCTCACTTCCACTGAACATCTCCATTGCCCGTTCATAGTGTTCTGGCTTCACAATGAGGAAGGACTTGCTGGCATTTGGATAGTACCCTATTTGTGGACCATATGATGTTATCAGGTCCCACCACTTTTTGATGTCCTCCACTTTTCCTGCTCCTGTAAGGTCGTCAGCATACACCACTTGCTTGACCTCGGTTGTTTCAATTTTATTCTGTGTTGCAGCACGGATAGGCCTATTGCGTACATTGCCATTGTAACAGTGTCCTCTGCGTTGTTCCCTCAGTTGACTGTATGGTGGTATCACCTCTTAGAGCCTTGATGTTTACTATATAGAGGTCTGATGGGTTCCTATAGGTGTTTTCAATATGCATTGCAAAGCTTGGAGGCTTGATCTTGATGTTGTACAGTTTGGCCTTGCAGTTAAGTATATTGAATGGGTTGGAAGCGTCAACCAGGAGAACTGCCTCACAATCACGCTGCTCAAATATCGTTTTCATGGCGTGAATGGCAGCTTCCCCTCCAGCCTGGTGGCCAGCACAAACTTGCACGTTCCCTACCGCTACCCTGACATCATCCTTTACCACCTCCATTATGCATTTTCCAATGATCTGCCTCAGCACTTCCCTCATCCTTATAGGCCTACATCCTGGGTTCTTATCCAGGGGAATGAGGCGGCAGGCCGTCAGAGCGTGGAGGTGGTGGCAGCACGCGGTTGCTAGCTTTCTTGCAAGGGCTGCAATGGCAGTGCAGAGATCACTTGCTACGAAGCCAAACTTGTTAATGCTGAGGATGACTCTCCAACCGTTTGCATCCAGACCTGAAGGGCCAGCCCCTCCCTGAGTTTTCAGTGTTTTTTTCCACACCATCCCTCCTGTTATTTTCTCGAACAGGACAGCATTTGGGGATATAGTCACCACCGGAGGATTCCTGATATCTGACCGCCAAAGACACTTCTCCCACACGCATTTTGTTTCCAAACTTTCTAGCTACGTCATCAGTGTTTTGCTTTCCGTCCCCTATAAATTTTAGTCTCTCTTGCAGTGTTCTTGCTTCACATAGGAGATCACCAAGGGCCCCATCCTGCCACATTGTCAATTTTCTCTTCATTGCTGCCACATTGTCTTTGTGCTTAGTCTTTGCGTGTGTCTTCTGACAGAATAGATGGGGTATTATTGCCAGCATTTGATGAGCTAAAGGGGCAAGGAGTAGGAAGTAGGCAGCTACCAAACAGGGAGATACTACCGCCTGGGAAGATATTGGAAGCATAATGTGTTGTCTAATGGTAGACCCTGCTGCCCTGGGTGGTTCAAACAGGTTAGCTGTAGACCACCTGACAATTTCTGAGTAAGTTTCTTTAACCCATATGTCCGCATTTTCCATCGACATGCCATTCCACTGTGGTGGCTATCTGCCATTCACCTCGTGAACATCTGCTACTATTGGAGCAGCGTTTATTAGTACTACATTTTCAGGTTGAGTAGACTCACTGCTATCATTTAGGATATCGTCGGGCGGTTGGGTCCCGGCGATATTCACTGTGGCCTCCTGTGTCGGCTCCCTGCCATGTGGATTTCGATAATTATTTCCCTTTCTGCAAACCACACATGGTCGGTTGTTTCTCGCCAATTCACAGCTAGTGCAAATTTGGTTCTGGCTAGCACAGACACAACCATTGTTGTTCATATTGTTATTACTACGATTAATGGTTTATTATTGTATCATAAGTATCAACAATTCTAATGCTACTGTTATTAGGCTCTTAAGAGTTATAAGGATTGGGGTCAGTTTATTGTAGAACCTATTAAAGAGGGGTCCATTATGGGGCCCATGAGAGGAGTCACTAATGAGAAGCATCAGCGAAGACCGTGATTTAATTTTTAGGTGAAGTAACCTAACCTAACCTAACCTAAACTAACCTAACCTAACTTATCACACAGGTTTGTTTCCAATACTGCAAATAAGCATATAATGGCTCTCATGGGCTATCCTTGGTTGAATCGACTCACTGTTTACCACTTTCTATATCAGCCTTGTTTATATGCACACATGAACGGTTTATGTGCGCCCGTACTGCACAGTAGCTCAGAGAAGTATCTGCCAGGATGACTTCCCAAGTGCTACAATGCTACATGCAACTCGTGATGGCCCGGGAGGGTTGGTACGCGTGGCTCTGTGGTATACTGATCCTACTACATTTGGTAGCTGAACATCATATTAATTACGCTGAAATACACATTACATTCATTATGTTAAATTATATACCAAAGTAAATCCATGTCCCAGTATCTATCATCCGTGGTCTCATAATGTTTCGCACAGAGTGAACAGAAACTGTTTTGAGATACTGTGCATAGAATGTGAGTGTACATGACGATCGTACTGAATAAATTTATCTATCTATCTATCTATCTATCTATTTTTCTATTCTCCCTTTACCTATCTCACCCTCTATTTATCTCTATCTCTCCCTATTAATTTATCTCCGTCTACCTCTACCTCCTTCTATCTATCTCACCCTCTATCTATCTCACCCTCTATCTATCTCTACTTTATCTCCCTCCAGCTGCATTTGACCAAGTAAAATTTATGTTTAATACATGCTTGCTATGAAAACATCTTTGACCCCTATGGGTCAATGTAAAATGCATAATGAAAACTTATTCATCGATAGTGTATAAATACTCTGGTTGCTATACTGGTTACAGATTAAACTAGACTAAACTGGTTACGTGTGTGTGTGTGTGTGTGTGTGTGTGTGTGTGTGTGTGTGTGTGTGTGTGTGTGTGTTTCTCGTACAAATGGGATGATTAAAATATACTAAGAAAAGAAAAAGTGAATGCAAAGTTTAAAATTTTTCACACGCCGTCTTGCATTTGCACCCGAGCGGTGTCGATTAGTTTGTAATGGGGAAGGTCCTTGGTCCTTATCGCCGCCAAGGCTTCCACAACCAGATATCGTTTTCCTCTAACCGATAATGGATCCGTTTTGTTATTTTTGTCAGGAATGTTAATAGTGATCTTACTAGTGGTTAAATTATCACACTCGAGCAATTAACTCATCATTGTCAAGTAGTTAAATCATTGTACTCATGCGGTTAAATCATTTTACTCAAGCGATCAAATCATCATTCTCAAATAGTTAAATCATCATAATCAAGTAGTTAATTCATCATTAGTTAAATCGTCATCGTTCTCAAGTAGTTAAAACATCATCATACTCAAGTGGTTAAATAATCATACTCGAGCAATTAAATCATCGTACTCAAACGGTTAAATCATCGTACTCAAGCTGTTAAATCATCATACTCAAACGGTTAAATCATCGTACTCAAGCGGTTAAATCATCAAACTCGACGTGTAAAACTTAATATATTCACAAAAACAAATAAAAAAATAATAATAATCATCCACTTACCACAAAGGACTCGTGATAAACTTGTAAAATCTCAAAATCTTCATTAAGTTACAAGTAATTTTTCCCCAGACACAGAAACCGTAAACGAGACTTCTTATCTCATGCGTTTGGGTGTATAAATTCCAATACACACTGAGTCGTCTTGTCGTGTCTTGGGTCGAGTTGAGCTACAGTACAGTATGGCAGCTGTTTGCTTCCTTACATCCTCAGTCTGGAAGGGAGAAGATATTTTAATGCGAGATTATTCGATATTTCAGCAGGTTCAATACTTACTTACTTACTTACTTACCAGCATCACTCCCAGGCATCACTTCTCTTACCCTCCCATCACCCTTTTCCCACTTCTTCCCTCACATCCTTTCTCCTTTCGTTCCCTCCTCTTTCTTTACCTTCCCTTTCCTCCTCTTTCTTCACCTTCCCTCCCACCTCTCTTCACTCCCCCTTTTCCCTTGCTTCAACTCCTATCCCTTCTCTCCCCTTCCCTTCCCTTCCCTTCCCCCCTCATTTTCAAGAATGTGGTTTAATGCTGGACGCTGCCTAACCCTGACAGTCGCCATGCACTAAAACAGTCGGTGGCAACAAGATAAACACACCACCACCACCACTACCACCTCGTCAAGGCTCAGAGGACGCGACCCACCTCCTGCTGCAGTGTATTTGTGTGTGTGTGTGTGTGTGTGTGTGTGTGTGTGTGTGTGTGTGTACATCAGGAGTCTCTCACTCACTGTTTCCCACCAGATACAGCTATGAAATATCTTACTATTATATGGTTAATATTTCATCTAGTAGAATGATTGACGGTCGTAAAACTCAGATCACAGAGAACGACCATAACAGAGCCACAGTGGAGACATTCAATCCCAACACTATAAGAACTGGAATTGTAGAATGTTGATTAAATTCCATTCCATATTCAGCGTTCCTACCTTGATAACAGTAAATAACTCATAAGAAATAAAGGACACCTGCTCAACAGATGAAGAACAGGTGGGCTCAGATACAAACGCTTATAAAGGTGGGTATCAAGGTAAGATATATGTACAGGTAACACGGGTACTGGTAAAGTTTTAAGGTACTGGGTTGCTTCACCATAATAGGTTCCTGCAGGCGATATTTGTCTGGTTGCCAGGTGATTACGTCGGTTGTTAGGTTAGGTTAGGTTAGGTTAGGTTAGGCTGATTAATCTTAAGGTCAAATATGTTAGGGGCTAATCTCTATGTGTTGTATTCAGCTGGAGGAGTAGAGAAGACACATAGGTTTAGAGTAAGGTGCCTGAGAGTGAAGATAGTTAAGAGAAGGTCAACGAAATTTGTTAATAAAGATGCAAGTCTTGTGCATCTAATCCGTGTAAGGACGTTAGTGCAGTCGACTGAACCATCATTATACTCAACGTGAGTCTACGATATACCTATATTATACTGTATTTATCTACGCTAGATCAGTCTTAGCTGCGGTAATTTAGACCTGTTCCAGCCAAGACAAGTCAGTTGTCTTTAACGCTATAGACCCCTACCATACAATCCAAGAAGGTGTCATTTACGGTGAGTGAGCCGGGGTGATGTCGAGAGAATGTTGAACTTAGTGAAACAACTGGATAAAAAAGGGATACTGAAAGATAATTTATAGGTAGCGTTAGTTTTAAGGTATTTCTAGGTCATCTATGAAAATAAAACTTACTCTTAGTGTATGTTTGTTGCAAAAAAAAAATAATAATAATATCTTACAGTGAGACAATGTAAAGATGCCCAGAGTACTTGAGTATACCAACCTGCTGCTTTCCGAACCACATCAGGGCCTGGGGCGGGGGGGTAATAATAATTATAATAATAATAATAATAATAATAATAATAATAATAATAATAATAATAATAATAATAATAATAATAATAATAATAATAATAATAATAAATCATCGTAAATAAAATTTATAATAAAAATAAAATAATAAAATAATTATGATAATAATAATAATAACAACACTGTAATTATAATAATAATAATCATAATAATAATAATAATAATAATAATAATAATAATAATAATAATAAAGAAATACAAAAATTTAAAACAAATTAAATGAATAGTAAGATAAACAATTGAGACCCTGCAATTGTGTGTAAATGAGGCAGAAAGTCAGATCAGCAACCTGGGACTTGGTCACAATTCTCGTGATGCCATATGGCAGCAGGGTCTACCATTAGACAACACATTATGCTGCCAATATCTTCCCAGGCGGTAGTACCTCCCTGTTTGATAGCTGCCTACTACCTACTATCTACTGGTCGAGGCTATGGTTAAATTTCAGCAGATTCAGACTTAGGAGGTTACGATAGATCGAGTCATATTATATTTAATTTTAATAAATAATAGAACTATATTTTATAAATATAGCAATCTATCTATCTTTCATGGGCAACAAGGTGCTTCAAAACGACTTACACGACCCGGGTCCAGTAAACCCTCACACCATCTCCCATACAAGTGATATCCAACACCTACACCTTTCTCTCTGTTCCTCAGCCCTGTGACTCCTGACACTGTTTTAAGGTAACCCCACACGTCACCAACCAACAGGAGGTGTGGCTCTATACCAGGTGGTGGTAGAGGGTGCGTGGCTCTATACCAGGTGGTGGTGGAGGGTGTGTGGCTCTATACCAGGTGGTGGTGGAGGGTGTGTGGCTCTATACCAGGTGGTGGTGGAGGGTGTGTGGCTCTATACCAGGTGGTGGTGGAGGGTGTGTGGCTCTATACCAGGTGGTGGTGGAGGGTGTGTGGCTCTATACCAGGTGGTGGTGGAGGTGTGTGGCTCTATACTCAGGTGGTGGTGGAGGGGTGTGTGGCTCTATACCAGGTGGTGGGCGGAGGGTGTGTAGCTCTCTATACCAGGTGGTGGTGAGGGTGTGGCTCATACCAGGTGTGGTGGTGGAGGGTGTGTGGCTCTATACTCAGGTGGTGGCGGAGGTGTGTGGCCTCTATACCAGGTGGTGGTGGGAGGGTGTGTGTGGCTCTCTTATACCAGGTGGGTGGGTGTGGCTCTATACCAGGTGGTGGCGGAGGTGTGTGGCTCTATACCAGGTGGTGGTGGTGAGCTCTATGTGGCTCTATACCAGGTGGTGGTGGAGGTGTGTGGCTCTATACCAGGTGGTGGCGGGAGGTGTGGCTCTATACCAGGTGGTGGTGGAGGGTGTGTGGTTTTGGTGGCGGAGGGTATGCATACCAGGTGGTGGTGGAGGGTGGTGGCTCTATACCAGGTGGTGGCTCTATACCAGGTGGTGGTGGAGGGTGGTGGTGGAGGGTGGCTCTATACCAGGTGGTGGTGTGGGCCTATACCAGGTGGTGGGGTGGTGGAGGTGTGTGGCTCTATACCAGGTGGTGGTGGAGGTGTATGGCTCTATACCAGGTGGTGGTGGGCCTCATACCAGGTGGTGGTGTGAGGTGTGTGGCTCTATACCAGGTGGTGGGTGAGGGTGTATGGCTCTGGTGGTGGTGGAGGTGTGTGGCTCCAGGTGGTGGTGGAGGGTGTGGGGCTCTGTAGGTGGTGGTGGGAGGTGTGTGGCTCTATACCAGGTGGTGGTGGAGGGTGTGGCTCTATATACCAGGTGGTGGAGGGTGTGGTCATACCAGGTGGTGGTGTGGAGTGGGTGTGGCTCTCTACCAGGTGGTGGTGGGAGGGTGTGTGGCTCTATACCAGGTGGTGGTGGAGGGTGTGTGGCTCTATACCAGGTGGTGGTGGAGGGTGTGTGTGGCTCTATACCAGGTGGTGGTGGGAGGGTGTGTGGCTCTATACCAGTGGTGGTGGAGGTGTGTGGCTCTATACCAGGTGGTGGTGGAGGTGTGTGGCTCTATACCAGGTGGTGGTGGAGGTGTGTGGCCTCTATACCAGGTGGTGGCGGAGGTGTGTGGCTCATACCAGGTGGTGGCGGAGGGTGTGTGTGGCTCATACCAGGTGGTGGAGGGTGTGTTGGCTCTATACCAGGTGGTGGTGGAGGGCGTGTGGCTCTATACCAGGTGGTGGTGGAGGGCGTGTGGCTCTATACCAGGTGGTGGTGGAGGGTGTGTAGCTCTATACCAGGTGGTGGTGGAGGGTGTGTAGCTCTATACCATACAAGATAAAAAATAAACAAAGTTAAACGAAAAACTAAAAATAAATAAATAATGAAAATATTGCCAATATCTACAATTACGAAACATTACAAAAAAAATAAAACAAAAGAAAAAATTAAAATAATGAAATATAATAAAAGAACAACAACATATAAGAGAGAAATAAGTAATATAAAAAGAACACACAATAATCTTTAAAAACATTGAAACTGAAGTTGACTTTTTGCTTCGATGACAATGAAGGAACTTAATGGATGTACAAAGTAATTTCTTGATCAGCACAGAAAAACACTTAATTACCAATTACCAACTTAACCATAGCACAACAATACTAATATTACTTTAATTTACCATATTAACAAACTTTAAATCACCATAGTAACAGCAAATTACACCTATTAAAATAATTATACAGGTAAACTCCTTGTAGGATGACGTAACATCAACATAACCCTAATATCACCGTAATGACAAACGGTATATCAACAAGGGTTAGAAAAACATTTCATTACATCTATCAACACAATTGCACAGCGTGACTGCTTGTTATAACAGTGTAATCTCTGTATATGTTTAATTCGCCGTAATAACCACAGGTGAAACGGTTAATTCCCAACACCATGAAGGTTGACACAGCAGTGTTCAAGGTCAAGGGTGGAGTAGTACTTGAATGTGATAATAATTCACGTGATGAAAAATAATTATGAATCGTTTCTTATACACACAGTATATACTATGACCTTACTAGACCTAACAAGACATCGTACTCTGCTGAAGAAGGAAAACCGATCACAAGAGGGAAGTTTATCATAGACGGTGAGGGCTGGTCTGAAATTTATCTCAGTGTGTGTGTGTGTGTGTGCATTGAACCACAACATGTCCTTGCGTCTATATCTCTACGTGGTGTGACAAGCGAGTGAGGTGACAGAAACAGAGAGAGAGAGAGAGAGAGAGAGAGTCAACAGATAGCGTGTATGAATAACATAACCCGCACCCCCTCCATCGTAATCAAGTAAAGAACACACTTTTAAACAACCTGGAAACAAAAAAAATGACCTCGACAATTAAAGACACCTTATCGTTACAAGGTATTAAGTGTGTGTGTGTGTGTGTTGCAACTCGGAATTATCTATAATCACCTCTGTTTTAACTGATGTTTCTAGATGTAAAAATAACTACATGATTATAAATAAGTGTTCGCTTAATCTAGTACATAATATGACGTCAGGATACATGTTGGTCTTGAGGCAGGAAGGAAGGTACAGTACCCACAGCTGGTCGCGTGTTATACAGGAGTGTGTTAGCGTTGGGACGTGAAGATTAAGTCTGATTGGTGACTGGGGTACTGCCTGTCCATATACAGTATACTCAGTTATATTTAAGACAGTGAGATATGATCGTTTTGCTCTTTAATTCAGAAAAAGAGTGGGAGAAGGGTGAGAGCAAACAGAGAGAGAGAGAGAGAGAGAGAGAGAGAGAGAGAGAGAGAGAGAGAGATCATGTGTTGTAGGGATGATCGTCTGAGTAAGTTTCATAACGTAAAGGAGTCGCTTGCAAGACACAGAACATTATTGTTACTGTTGTAATAATTTCATTAACATTATTACATATATGGTGTAATTTATATAATTTAAGGAATCAATCGTTACCTGTGTTGTATCAGGACAGGTTATTAAGTTTTTACTGTTTCACGCGGACTGAGGAACAGGATTTAATAATGTGAAAGCATCGCCTTGCCCACCCGACCTTACCTACCAAATTTCAGCTCTGTCTTCAAAACCGTGGACCCGCAGGTAGGGGGATCGTTGTCAGTTACACAAAGGTTCTAATTAAAGTAGAATAACTTAAGATTTTGAGTAAAAGATATCCACATATACTGTTGGCCTTAACGCTAGCCTAATAAAACTAACACGTACAGTAGTAATCGCTAACCTCATAACGGTAATCGCACCAATTCATAAAATGTCTAGATATTTCCTCTAACAACAAATACTGAGCTTTGCAAGGTAAATTGTGGATGATATGACAGTAAAGAATGTTTCAACCTTAAAACAACAAACAGTGATCACAACTCTGCCGCGGGAACTGCTGTTTGACGGAGGTGACTGTCCTACCCTGGACCATCAGGTAATAATATCACATTGACTAAATATTATATTGAGTGATTCTTCTCTTCTACCCTGTTTATACTCTTCTATTTTTCCTCCCCTTTATCTTCTATTATACTCTGTTATCTTTCTTTAATGGAAATTATTATTATTATTATCATTATTATTATTATTATTATTATTATATATCGTTAATAAGATCGGATGATGTATTATATATAATCGGTGGCTTTACTTTAGCTTTGAAATTTTTACTGTAATAGGTATAAATGAGCGCCTTTGTATTTGTTACATATTTATTTTGTAATATATATATATACATATATATATATATATATATATATATATATATATATATATATATATATATATATATATATATATATATATATATATATATATATATATATATATATATATATATATATATGCACGTATAAACATTTATTGATATCGATAAAAAATATATTGAAACTTCTGTTGTCCTAATGATCAAGAGAATAACAGTCATTCTGAGAACTTCCATAACCTGCCATTTTCACCTGGAGAGAGAGAGAGAGAGAGAGAGAGAGAGAGGTGACAACGACATTGAAAGAGGAAGTGTGGAATAATTTTTTGGTTCGTATTTTTTACAATTACATTCAGAGCGGAATGTTAGAGGAAATATGTATAACAGCCTCAGGTAAGGGACATTATACTCACAAGTGTGTGTAGTTCAGGATCCCAACAGTGCTGGCGCTGCATTATCTCATTTAGTTTCTATATTGACTCTTTCGGAAGGAGAAACGGACTTTGTGAGGTGACTGTACATGGATGGAAACCCGAGGTACAATTCAAAAATAAGAATAATTAAGAGGCAGATAGAGAGACAGCGCCTCTTTACCTTGGCATTAATTCAAAGAAAGAAACATAAAGCACCTTAGAGTGTTTTGATGACTCGCCCTCCCTATTATTGATCGGTACAGTAGGTCAAGCTGATGCCTCCATATTTCCACGTCGCGGCCTTATCAGATGACAACTATGTTTGGCGGCCAACCTTGTGTTTACGAGTCCCTGGTGTTGTGTTCATGAGGGGGAATCTGTCTCCATCCGGATTCCAAGCTTCCGTATTTAAATTATTTTAGAAAAAGTGTGTGTGTGTGTGTGTGTGTGTGTGTGTGTGTGTGTGTGTGTGTGTGTGTGTGTGTGTGTGTGTGTGTGGACAAGATCATGTGGGTGCATGTATGACAAATAATAAAATGGTGTCAATGATTACCACCATCTCGCCCTCCCCTACCCCTTCCCCTACCACTATCACGCCTCCACAAAATTCACTTATTTGCTACTACATATTTAACATCATACCTCCAGAGTGCCTTCATTGTAAGCATAGCTGTTACCGACTGGGTTAAGGTGTGCTAAGAGAAATCCCCTCACCATAAGACAAATCTCTTGCAGTAGAAAATATATCCCTCACATTATTAGGTAAATCCTTCACACTACTATATAAATCCCTCAACTATCAGATAAATCCCTCACACTATAAATCCCTCACACACTAAAAGGCAAATCCCTCCCACTGTAAGATAATCCCTCACATCAAAAATAAATCCCTTATACTTCCGAATGAATCACTCAGTCAAGTCACGAATGGCGACTAACGAGGTGAATAACACGGGTAAAAGTTTCATTGTAATTCTGACGTGTTATAGAAAGTCTAATTTTGGTGGGTCAAGAAAATTCAGGTAACCTGTAGTTCTTAAATCGCATGTAATCACGCCGACCTTGAACACACACCCCCCACCCCCCACCACGGCTCGATATAAAAGTACAATGCGAATTTTACGAATAAATGATAGCTGAACCACATGCTCAGGATACCAATTTACGCAATAATCCACCGTAAAAATGTTAATTGCATCGCTGTGTGGGGTGACTAGCTTGTTAAAGACACCAGTATGATAAAACAGCTGTGGGTGGGACTTGAATACCGTAGTTATGTTTATAAGCCGGATTACTCGTCACATCAGGCACGATATCCTCTTAACACCATTTAATTACATTCATCTACGGCCATTATTCCACATCTAGATAAATTTGTACAACTCTAGCATTTTAATTTTTCGTGAGGTTTTTCGACAATTCTCCGAGGTGAAGGTTTTAGCACAATGCCACCTTTCCTGGGTGGTAGAGTCTTCATGATAACAAAGAGACAAAAACACAATTATCGACTCCTAATCTCCATATTATTTTGTTTATTTAACTTTAATACATTCAGACCCTATTACCTGCCCTTCACAGTCACACAGGTAGTTATAATCCTTTCTCAGTATTAATATTTTTTCTTCATTATAGCGAATATGCTAATCCACATGATATTATAGCGTGGATCTAGTTGGTCTAGTTAAAAGTTCATCAGAGTCATTAGAAATATGAAACCACTACCACAATAATGGTAATCCACTATACTGGAAATATTTTTCATTAACTGACTAAGATAATAGTAATTTTAACTTGAGGATACTTGAGGTCAGCCTTATACACCAGCTGTGTCTCTCCACCACCTCCAACAACTACCAAACAGCAGGTGAACTCAGGTGTTAAGGGAAGCTAATCTCTACACCTTCTCTTCAGTTTAGGATCGTCACATATCTCCTCTGCTGTTTGCTCTGTTTATATTTCCTTAGTTTACTGTAACTTTGGTTCCTTTACGTTTTATCACCTTTTTGTCTTTTTCTTTGTCGACAATGCTAAAACGTATCGTTGATGTTTTATATAAATATTATATTATTTTCCTGTGTACAGTACTTTGATTTTCTATTCAAAGAATTCACCTTTTTGTAGTGTATATGCTCCCATTAAATTTTGCTTGCCTTACATATTAACTCTGTGCAACTGTAATAATGAGCAATATAGGTATCTATCTCGTCCTACTTACAGTGAACATTAGAAATTATCACAATAAATTGGATATGCTCGGCTTATTTTGTTCATCAGCACTCGTCCCAGTTACAATATACTGCGCTAGTTTCCACTCCGGAGCTGTCGTGATGTACAGTACTATGACTGAACCGCGGGAGCTGTCATGATGAACAGTAAAACCGCAGAGTTGTCATGATGAACAGTGAACCGCAGGAGCTGTCATGATGAACAGTGAACAGCGGGATCTATCATGATGAACAGTGAACAGCGGGAGCTGTTATGATGAACTGTGAACAGCGGGAGCTGTCATGATGAACAGTGAACAGCGGGAGCTGTTATGATGAACTGTGAACAGCGGGAGCTGTCATGATGAACACTAAAACCACAGAGTTGTCATGATGAACAGTGAACTGCTGGAGCTGTCATGATGAACCACTGGACTGCTGGACCCAGTGGCATGGCCTGAGGGGCCACCATAGAAAGATAAGTCTCCGTTTCCTTCACACAATAAGCCAAGGTCAACACCCCTTCCGTAAGAGTCATCCTTCAGGGGCCCCATGAAACAAAAAAATTATTATTGTTATCTACAAATTTAACTAAACTTTTCCTAAATTACTGATGAGGATAAAAAATTATCTAAGTCAAGTATTATGATTTTTTTCACTAATCTACTTAACAGATTAAATATCTACCAAGTCATTTATAAAAGTCAACTTCTACTAGCTCACAAATCTGAAAAATATATTAACCAATTTATTACAATAGATTTCTACTCAAATATCAGAGTAAATATCTACAGTTATATAAAAAAAAAAAACTACTGCCATACCAAATGCAGAAATAAACTCCCACTATTCCCCATATCATAATAAACCCGAACACACACACCTGTCCCATCAACTTTGAACATTTCATATATCTTGGTAAATTGTACTTTAACATTAGGTAATACTTAAGGTAGGTGTCCTTTTCCAAGGGCGTTTCTTCAGTTCATATAAAAGGTGAAATTAAGGCAGGTGGTTCATCGAGGAAGGATCGAAGCAGGTTCATATACAGGTACAGGTACAAATGAATATAAAAGGGTAAGTACAGGTATAGGCACAGGAACAAATATAGGCACAAATATATGTACAAGTGCAGGTTTAAGTACAGGTACAGGCATAAAACAAGTTCACAGGTAGGTCACATATAAGGGTAAAAACAGGTACAGGTACAGGTACAGGTACAGGTACAGGTACGCCATAGAAATGCAAATTATTGACTTAAGAATCGAGAAACCTATAATAATGTACATTAATGTAATTGAAGTTACAGACACAGAACAGTAATGTAATAAACACGATGGTTTATAGCGAACGGTCTGGGTTGCCGCAACTTAATAGTAGATCTTAGGGCATCACCTGAAGGTAACCACCCTTATGCTACCTGAAAAAATTAGCTTAGGTTAGGTTAGGTTAGGTTAGGGTGTTTAATCTTCAGGTGATATAAGCTGGGGTGCCTAATCTTCAGGTGTATCTAGGACCAAGAGGCGTCGGGCTGAATGGATAACTCTGGCATTGGGAGGTAGTTATATTACCTTGGTGACCTCCTCAGATACACAAACCCATCCTTAAAGACTCGTAAGATGGCCTCTGGGTCAGGGACGAGGCCTCTTGAACGAGTAAGATTACTATAGCGTCTTCCGGTAGGTATAAGGTGGTTGTGGTAAGCTGAGGTTAGATAATAATTAAAAAATAAGTAAATTTATATAAGTTTCTCAATAGAAATACAACTACGGAAATAATTATTAAGTTTAACACAGGTATATAGGAAGACGATAATTGTCTTCTTAAATTTATTCTTGTAAGGCAGGCGGTTCCGTATTAGTAACTAAGAGGAAGAGTCGTCCTTCTGAAGCGTTTTGGCGATAAGTCGTGATGTGAATGTAAACAAAACGATGCGTCTCACTAAAGTCTGATCATGTTTGTGCTTTGTCGGTGGTATATAGTTATTTAGTGTGTGTGTGTGTGTGTGTGGCCTTGAGGGTATTTAATACTCTGTTAGGATACAAGTTGGGTATCCTCGGTCAACCTTATTACGTGTTATGTGTACGTGATAAGTCAGGCAAGTGTACTGAGCTGTGATGACGGTACATTGTAAGTCAGTCCCACCTTCATGTTAGTAAATACGTTGTGCAGATTTCCAAAATAACATAATACGTTTGAAGAAGTAAATATGACGTCCTGGTGTGATGATGATCGGATGTGCGTGTGTTTCATTTTCACGCACACACACAAACACACAACACGCACACACATACCTACGAGGATGACATGCGAGGGAATTATTATAACTACCTTCACTTCTACTGACCTTGAATCATTAAACCATCTGCTCCCTCCCCTTCCTCTCACGCTCCCTTTCCACTCACTTCTAAACACCCTCTCCCTCTCTCTCCCCATTCCTGCCACACTCCCTTAACTACACATTCCTACATACCCTCTCCCTTCCTTCCTACTACATACCCTGCTCTTCCCTCTCATCTCACCTTTCCTTCCTCCACCTCCTCCTTTCTCTCCCCCCCCCTCTACTTATCACATTCATTATTGCTGTCTTTACTCTCTTTATCATCACCTCATTACTATTAATCATCAATATCATCTTCGTCTAAAATCACTATTCTCTCCTGATAACCACCACCCTAGACCTGCCCCCATATCCACCACAACTCAAGACGTTCCCCACAGACCCCCATCACCCTAAACCTCCCCACAGACCCCCCCACCCCCAAGGCCTGCCCCATATTCCCCACCACCACTCTCCCTCTCCCTGCTCCTCCTCTCTCCCCCTACACCATACTCGAGTTCTCCTGACGGTGTTGACATTATTTTATCCTCGACCACGTCCTTATAAAAGAGTTATAAGAGAGTTGCAGGTCAAATGGGCCCCGGTCCTAATGAGCTTCACTTCTAGGATAGGCCCTAAACTAAGATTGGCTTCCATTAGAATTGGGTTAATTAGTTTTTGGGCCTTATAGGATGTGGACCCATTAGAAGTGGGGCTCATTGGT
The DNA here is from genome assembly GCF_018991925.1 of Homarus americanus. NCBI lineage: Eukaryota > Metazoa > Arthropoda > Malacostraca > Decapoda > Nephropidae > Homarus > Homarus americanus. The sequence goes on from NW_024713129.1 coordinate 27,047,145, forward strand.
GCTGGGGCCTAACCCTAACAGTTAAGTTAGGGTTCATTAGACTTATGACCTATTCGAATTGTCGCCTCCTTGAACTGTAACCTATTATAACTGGACCATATTTAAACTGGAGCCTATCTAACCCAGTCAGTGACAAGATTAAAGTTATCGAGCAAATCTTAAAAGAATTCGGATCAAGACCAGGGGCGGATCCAGGAATACCGAAGGGGGAGATCCACGAAGTTGTGGGTGGGGGGAACATGGCGAGCACAGCGAGCCCACCCAGATGTTTTTTTTTTTTGTGGGGGGTGGTGGGGTGGAGGGGGGCGCTGTAAAACCCCAGAATTTCTTTTTGAAATCTCACCAATATCATGGGCATTTTGAGGCCATTTTGAAGTCATGTGCACTTGATATTTGGAGATATTTTGAGATCAATACTAATTACTTTTTACTCTACAAAAACGCTTGAGTACAATACTACATTAAAGAAAAGGTATTGGAATGTTCGAACCCCCCAGAACACCCCCCTGGATCCGCCCCTGAAGACATGGTATCAAACTTGCACTGAGACTGTACCAAAAGTTTATTGAAGCAACAAGAAACGAAAGAAGAAAAATTATCGCATTATATTAGAGAACCTTGAGTAGTATGTGAGGTATTTTACCTTACTGAAGTTCTTATAGGAAAAGAAAATTATAAACACATGATCTATGTACCCAAAGGTGTATGTTTTTATCGAATAATTCTCTTTGTCTGTCTTTCTGTCTGTCTGTCTGTCTGTTTTTTGTTTGTAGTCTGACTGCTATTACCAGGAGATATTATGGTTGTTATATTAAATCATGGTTACTGGAATACATCATGGTTGCTCGCTATTACGTTTGTTATGCTATATCAAGGTTCCTATGTTATTAAGGCCACTATGTTATATCAAAGTTGCTAGTATACTGTATCACCTTTGTTAGTTGCTAGGTGTTACTATCTACTATCATGGGGCACATCATATCATGCCAGTCTCAGTAGTCTACACCTGAATGGTACCCGACCTTGAACCTCCTCCCTTCCCTCTCCTCCTCTCCCCTGTTCCTTTCCTCTCCCCTGCCCTCTCCCCCTCCCCCTGTTCCTCTCCTCTCCCCACCCCTCTCCCCCCTCCCTCCCCTTCCTCCCTTGTTCCTCTCCTCTCCTGCCCTCTCCCTCTCCCCTCTCCCTTGCCCTTCCTCTCCCCTCCTCCCTCTCCTCTACCCCTCTTGTATATCCCATCCACCGCTGCCACCTCATCTTCGGTAGCAAAAACGATGCCATTAGTCTCTCCGACGTTGCAGTATCCTCCTACAACTTGACCTTACACATCCTTCTGCCTCCCGTCAGTGCAATGCTTCACATACTTGTTGAATTATGGGTAGATATTTCGTAACTAATCGTATATACCATAAAGTTTAGTTACGAGAGGATTGGTTTGGTCTGGTTTGGTTTGGGTTGAGTTGGGTTGGGTTGAGTTGGGTTGGGTTGGGTTGGGTTGGGTTGGGTTGGGTTGGGTTGGGTTGGGTTGGGTTGGGTTGGGTTGGGTTTATTTTTGTTAGGCTTGGGTAATTAGGTTAGGTTAGGTTATGTTATTTTAGTCATTCTGTATCATATTTTGGTTACCAAACTCCTCTGTCTCACACCCTAACCAGAGGCAAGAGTCCGGAACAATTTTTTCTCTTGGTCATTTTGTGTATTCTCACGACCTGACGTTAACGATGTTTCTTGTATGGCTCGAGGAAGCTCTCAGAACCTTCAGCTTTAAGAAGTTCGCTGAGGAATTCAAGACGCTGCTGCTCTTTGTGGTGACGTAACCTGATGAAATTGTATGACATATTGTGAATGAGTTTGGTGTCCTTCGGATGTTGGTAAATTATAATGTCTGTGTGGATGTCTGTGGGGCTATGGACACATTAAATTGGTGCCTGTTAGTCTCTAGACGTAGATCATTTAAGCACAATAGTTTCTCTCTTTTAGATTCAATTTAGATTAAACTTTAACAAGATATACCTTCTGGCTAAACTCTCGACCGTCAGTCATTCATTAAGGTGTAAGAGTATCTGCTTCTCTGACTCTCGCCTCCACTACATCTTCAGTTTCCACCAACCTAAGCCTGATGTTCTGTTTGTCGGTCTCTCTTTAATACACGTCCCTTCACCAGGTTCAGTGGGTCGCCATATGAAAAATATATTTGAGTTTGTATTTTTCTTACTAAGAATTTTTTTCTATATAATGCAATATTTTATGGTGGGGATTTATATCAATACTGTCATACTAGATTTGTTCTTTTATTTTTCCTGAAGAAGAAATTTGGAAATAAGTTTCTAAGTGAAAAATGGAATATACAATCCTAAAATAGTTTGGTTTTTAAAATTAACTATATTTGCCATGCACTAACTGTGGTGATGTAAACTGTAGAGTGAAGGAAATGGTTAAAATATAGAAAGTTAAAGAACGTCTAAAAAAATAGGCGAGATAATGATTATATTAAAGAAAGAAAAGAAGTTAAGTAGAACGATAATAAAATGTTGGTTATTACTGATGTGTGTCCAGCAAGTAAAGGGGATCTGGTGATAAATTTCCAGAGAAGCAACAAGTGGGAGGACCGTGTTGTTAATGTGTTATTCTGGTCATGGTCAGACTCAGGTGTGATGAAGCAGGTACAGCAGCAATTAACACTGTTATCGTCTAGGAGGAAATGGGGAGGATCAAACCCTGAATCATGTCGTATCATTGTAATCATGACAAACGATAATGGCCGCAGTGACACTGTAATCATCATGAGTGTAGTGACATTAATATTGGTTCACTTGATGATTAAAAAACCCAATTTATTTTACATGATGATTAAACACCCAAACGTTAACCCAACCTAAATTAAAGCAACCTAACTTAATGATAACCTAACCTCATATAACCTAACCTACCCTAATCTAATCTAACCTCACCTAACCCCCCTCAGGTAATTAGCGTTTGGGTGCTTAATTGCCACGTGAAGTAACCTGTGGAGGCTAATCCTCAAGTAATATATCACCAATTCTTCTAATTCTAATTATTTTGTGGTGCATCAGCAAATAAATAAAACTGTAAGAAATGCTTGTGAACTAATTTCCAGCTCGAGGATCACGTTATGACATGACTTGTATTTTTTATTCAAGGCCGAGCAGTAATGGCGGGTGTTAATGTTATTGTGAGGTCATGCCACACACACCATGGCCTCGCCAGCTCACTTTTATACACTAAAGATTTACATTTCCTAAGGTGAGAGACAAGGATAAAGAATGTGGATTATAGTGAAGGATTACGTAAAGATTAACATCACAGCTTATATCCCCTTAAAACTAACCGCCCTTACGCTAACCTAACCTAACCTACTTTAACCTAACCTAACCTACTTTAACCTAACCTAACCTAACCTTACCTAAATCTTACCCACCTAGGTAGCATTAGGGTCCTTAATTATCCAGTAAAAAAGAAAAATTAAGCTGGGAAGAGGGACAGCCGAATCTTCATGTGACCCTAAACAATGTAACTAAATAGTATAATATATCGTATACACCTGCACAACACTAACCTCGAGTGATATACTAGTATGCTGAGTAGACCAGCCTATACTCTCCTCTGGTTTATCTTGACCGGAGAGACTGACAATGTTGAATAGTATTGACTTGATCTCTTAACACATGGTAATATATCCCTTCACGGCCTGAGTAAACACCTCCACCATCTTGTACCTTGTGTGAGGAGGAGAGGGGGGAAGAGGATGAGGAGGGGGAAGAGGATGAGGAGGAGGAAGAAGAGGAGGAGGAGCAGGAGGAAGAAGAATAGGAAGAGGAGTAGGAAGAGGAGGAACAAGAGAGGGAAAAGAAACAGGAGGAAAATAAGGAGGAGGAGGAGCAGGAGGTGAAGGAGGAAGAGGAAGAAAAGGGAAGAGGAGAAAGAGGAAGAGATGGAAAAAGAGCAGGAGGAACAACAAAAGGGGGAACAGGAGGAGGAGCAGGGGGAACAGGAGCAGAAGGAGCAGGAGGTGAAGCAAGAAGAGGAGGAGGAACTAAGATGTACTACACTTGGCCTTGTATAAATTAGATTATTTTCTAATCAATAAAACATGACTTAATTATATACTAAAAATATCTTAAGCTGTGAAGCAAATAAATCCTTGGTGGTGTTAATAAATGTCAATTTTACCGGCCGGCACAAGGGCCTTCTTGGCGTGAATTTGTTTAATGTGTAGAAGCTGTCGCCAACACATTACAACAACTCCCCAAGTTAACGAGCTGTCGCCATGCAGACAATGTAGATATAATATAACATAAAACACACACACACACGCACACACACAGGAGTCGTAGACCCTCAGCAATTTGGCAACATGAAAACTTCCTCCACCACTCACTGTCTTGTCAGCTTTCTCGATTACATATACCGCCATCTCGAGAAACGAAAAACGTCTGTAGCTGTCGCCTTCATTGATTTCACTAAAGCATTCGACCTAGTCGACCACAATATAATCATCAACAAAGCTATTGACCTCGGGCTTCGGAGAAGTCTTATACCATGGCTTACAGACTTCCTCAGTGACCGACGCCAAGCTGTACGCTTCCGAGGGGCTGTCTCCACCTTTCAGTCACTCACCTGTGGCGTCCCCCAAAGGCACCAAGATGGGACCACTCTGCTTCCTTATGCTCATCAATGATGCCCTAAGAGAAACCCCTGCTCGCTGGAAATATGTCGACGACTCCACCATTGGGATCAGCGTCAACAATTCTGCTCCCAACTATACCGCCCTTCAGGATTTATTGAACAGTCTCCAAAACTGGGCCACCAACAACCATGTCACCATCAACCATACCAAGACCATGGTTATGCACATCAACCTCTCCTCCGACATTGTCCCACCTCCTTCCATTACTAGGTCCGAACACACTCCAGGTTGTAGATTCCACGAAGCTCCTCGGCGTCACCATAGACAACAAACTAAATTGGAAACCACACGTCAGTGGAGTTGTCAAATCCTCCAGTTTCCGTCTCCACCTCCTCCGCCGACTCAAGTCCTCGGAGTTCCTGCACCCGAGCTCCTCAGTGTTTACACAACATTCATACTTCCCAAGCTCACCTATGCCTCCCCACCTGGTCTTCCTCCTAAATGCCACACAACGTAAACACACCTAGAAAAAGTGCAAAAGAGGGCATGCAAGATTATTCTCTCCCTTCCTACTCCACATATCAAGAAGCGCTCAACACACTGACCCTTTCGACTCTCACTGACCATCACCACGACCTCATCTGCAAATTTGGTAAGAAGCTTCTACACCATCCTCGACACCGGCCCTACTACCACCTGAGATCCCTAGTCCGAGAATTGCTGTTCGACACCACAACCGCATCCAGCCCATACGTGCACGAACTGATCGCTATAAGAACAGCCCAGTCCCAACCATTGTAAAAATTATCAATAACTTGTAATAAACCAGTGTATTCACTCCCAGTAAACACTACTCCTTGCACTGTCACTATGTTGCAATGAACTGTAGTTTGAGCTTTTCCCCATCTAGTTATTATATGTCTTATTTGTGTCACTTATGTTACTTGTATATTATTTGTAATTCGAAACCCATTCCCCAAATATGTAACTGTATATTTTCAGCCTTCTGGCTGCCAAGCTCTTTCAATAAACCGTTAATTATTATTATTATTATTATTATTACACACACACAGCCACTAACCTTGACCTCTACCCATTGATTACGACTTTATCATCAAGGTCTCCCCTTCACTAGCTGGAAAAAAATATCTGTAAGAATCTAAGTCACCCTCCTGACAGACCATCACGAGAGACGTACGTTTAGCCGCCTCCATGAAAACATACTAAAAAAAACTATGGTGTGACGTCACTGAATTGCGTCACAAGTGTAAGCCAACGAAGAGGAGCACGTGATGTCATTAATTATGGAAACAATATCTAGCCAATCAGCGATATCTTCTGGCTTGTGCTCTTCTGAACATAACAAAGGTTACAATAATTATCCACTCTGAGTTCTGGCTACTTATACACAGGAGGGTGAGGGAGGGAGAACTATGAATAGAAACTTAACTGAAAAACTCAATACGTATTACCTGACATTACGGAATGACTCACATAAAGATAACAATATATACAATACATACAGGCAAACGAAATCCAATCCAGAGGAATTAAATTAGTATAGGGATTACATAAAAATATTAAATAACTCAATAATTACTCCGACTTAGAATTAAATACAAAAAAAGCAAAGAATAAGTAAATAATCATGAGAGGGATCAGTTACGGGGGGGTATTGGATGGATCCAGGTAGGGAAGACAAAATTAAAGTCGTAAAATAGTGAGGGGAGTCAGTGCTGCCACGATAATTACCTGTCTCTTCTCTCTGCATTCCTACCTCCGGGGAGTGACGCCAACCTGGGGGCAGAGTGGAGGTATCCCCAGCTAAGAGACACAGGGTGGAGGTATCCCCAACTAAGAGACACAGGGTGAAGGTATCCCCAGCTAACTAAGAGACACAGAGAGGAGGTATCCCCAGCTAAGAGACACGCCACTTGATTTTTCTCCCCCAGGTGGTGGGTAGGAGGAGGAGGAAAGGTAGGTAAGTAGGGAGGTAGGATGAGCTGAAAGAGTTAAAAAAAATAAGAAGGTGAGAAGACACGGAGGAGGAGGAGAATCAGGTGACCTTCATACCGAGTTCCTACAGCCACTCCCTTGTGATGTAAGTGGGCGGTAAAGGAGGAACAGTACAGGAGGAGGTGGGTGGAGAAGGAAGGATATAATGAAGGAGGTGGGTTTAAACTGAAGGGTAAAGGGAAGTGTAAGGTGAGGGAGGTGGTTGAAAGACCAATAAGGAACAAAACAGAAGGATAGGAAGAGACATAGATGGAACGAGGGGAGAGAGAGAGAGTGAGTATGATAGACATAGTGGATGAAAGAAAATCAAGAATGAGGAATCGGGACATAAAGTTAAATTTACTGTTGACACGTTATCTGGGAGCTGCTGTGAATCGAAGTAAATGCCATCGATGGAAGCTTAAAAAAAACACACACACACACACACACACACACACACACACACACACACACACACACACACACGGTTTTTACATGACATAAATATAAATTAGCTTTTGCATTTAGTTTAGTTCAGGATGTAGAAGGCTGCAATATGACACCCAGCTAAAATAGATACCACTGATAATTCTGATAGACGATGATGATATTTTGATGCATTAATATTTATATTACATGACATGAATGATATATCATGAGGTATGTGTTTCAAGGAAAATAATCTCTTGAATATACTGTAACATAAACTCTTAAATAAGGTTTTCTATTATTATCATTTTGTTTTTAATTATCATCTCTGTTGTCAATATTAATGTTATCATCATTATTGTTGTTGTTATTTTTATGATCATTGTTATAATTATTATCGTTGTGATCGTCGTCGTCGTTGTTGTTGTTGTGCCAAAAGTACAAGCATTATACACCTTAATAATACCTACTCAAAGACAGAACGATAAAAAGGAATTCTCAGTACGAACACAACAAAGGGATATCAAATTCATACAAACACTGACTCACTGACGTCTGGACACTGGATAACCGAGTGTAAACAAAGAAAAAGTCAATATGCTTCATAAGGTCGACTAAACGTATTATTCACTAGAACTGAGACGGTTCAGCTGGGATGGGCGAGTGTACCTTGAGGCAGGGTCGGTAGAGACCAAGGTTTATAGGTTCGATTTGCATTTTATTTTGTTGATGCTTTTTTATCAGCTGAATTAGTTGGTCATAATGAAGTGTTGTTTTAATTAAAGGTCACCCAATCAGTCAGTCAGCCAGTCAGTCACACCTTGTTTATTTATTTTTATTGAGTGCTGAGTATAGACTGAGAAGATGACTGGTTAAAATGGGCCGCAGTTTTAACATGGCCAAGTCTTAGTAGGCCTTCATTCGTAACAGAACCCAGTGCTAATGGTCCCCAGCCTGACTTAACCTAAGCTAACCTCACCTGATTTAAGCTAATTTTACCATCACAATTGGGTAACCTTTTAATGGGCTTCCATACTAATGGGTTCTCTTCCTAATGGAGACCAAATAAACTTGGGGAGGGGGTGCGGGGTAAGGGAATGGTTTGGGGTAGGGCGTGTGGGGTATAGGGGTGGTGTGGGTTAAGGGGGTGTGGGATAAGGGGGTGGTGTGAAGTAAGGGTGGTGGTGTGGGGTAGGGGAGTTGATCCCTTATCCCCTCAAACTCTCGTACCTGAAACATACTAGAGTTAGCCCAGGGTGTCAGCCACGTTGGTCAGGCGTCACATGTCACAGAGAAGGTTGAGTGAGGAACCATAATATATAACGTTTTTTTGCTCAGATATCTGGGAACCATTCGACAGTTTATGACCATCTGCTGCGAATGTGGTTAATGTACCTGTCGCAGTACACCAACAGCCGCACTCAGAGGGGATTGAGCCCAGGACTGTTTGATGATAAAGTGAATATAATAATCACTAACTGACAAGAAAATAATCACACGTTAATTCTATCCCAACCTAACATTATCAGTATAAAATTAACTAAACACAATAAAATACATAAAATACTAACCTGTTGATGCATTACAAATGTATTCAAGAAGTACTTTACATTTGTCCACATTAAATTTCATCTACCATTTTTCAAACAAGGCGAAAAATTAAGTCCTCGTCAGATTTAATTACACGCCCTATTTTAGTGTCGTCAGCAAATTTATTAATATTGCTGTCGACTCTTATATCTATGTCGTTTATGTATATAATAAATAGCAATGGTCCAAGTACTGAGCCTTGGGGTACTCCACTAGTGACGTGACCCCAATCAGATTTAGTGCCGTTAATGCTTACTCGTTGTTTCCTGTCCTGTAACCACGCTCTAATCCATTTTAGAATATCTCCCTCAATTCCTTGAGCCTCCACTTTTCGTATTAGTCTTTCGTGGGGGACTCTGTTGAAGGCTTTGCTAAAGTCGAGATATACCACATCATAATCGTGCCCGTCATCCACTGATTCGAAAACAGTTGAAAAGAATTTTAATAGATTAGTCAGACATGAACGCCCACTTGTGAAGCCATGTTGGGAATCATTGATTGACTTGTTCTTCTTGAGGTGATTTCTAATAGAGAGTTTGAAATGATTTCTTCCAGTAATTTGCCTACAATTGATGTTAAATTGATCGGACGGTAGTAAGATGATAGTGATCTATCTCCCATCTTTAAAATCGGTATCACATTCGCTATCCTCCAGGATTCTGATACTACACCCGTTTTAAATGACATGTTAAACAAATTTGCTAAGGGCATACTAAGCCCTTCCTTACATTCCTTTAATGCTTTGGCAAATGTCTCATCGGGACCTGGTGACTTATTAGGCTTTAGTTTGACTATTTGTTTGCTAACAACGTTACTAATCACTACTATCTTGCCTAATCTATTTTATTCACTATCTTTGTATATAGTCGGTGCCTCAGGTATCAGGTTTAAATTTTCGGTGGTGAAAACTGTTGAAAAATATCTGTATACAAACCGGGTCTGGCCTGTGTGGACGCCTTGGAAAGATTGGCTTATGTGGACGGGTGTCTGTCATGATAATAAACCAACACACACACACACATGTACAGCACTACACCCTTCACGGTGAATAACAGTCAACGGTGTGATAGAGTCAATTACAGTTTGATAATGAGAAGAGAGCCAAGATGTGAAGGATAGAGAAGCGCAAATGTGTTATGTTTTTCAAAGCCCAATTGGGACTGGAGCCATTATTGATGTCCATTATGAATGATACCTATTAGGACTTGGACACTTTCATGCTGAACACAATCCTAAATGCTAAATTAGGTTTGATTGGAACCTTATAAAGATTGAAATAATAAATCCGATTTATAAAATAGAGACCTAAAAACCTGTCGCCTGAACTTGGGATTTATATTATTTAAGGCTGTGTGGTGTGCCCGGGTTTAAACCATGAAGAATCTTATTAAAACTAGCAACCTTGTCTAATGACAGCTAACACGTGATGGCAAACACCCCATCTTAGCTAAGTGTACAGATTACATTAATACAGACTTATTGACGAACGTGAATATTGGTATTATTGGTGGTGTCTAAAATCTCAGGTGCTCAACCGCGGTTCGTGAATAACGTGTTATATAATACAGGCAAATTTTAGCTCAGTAATAATTATGTTAAATTGGTGCTTCTAAATCAATAAATCGTGTTTTTCTCAAAACTAGGAAGTTGTGGCACATAAGTGGAAGTGGTTGTACCTAGGTCTCATTATAGAAAGGTAATCATTACAACACCTAACCTGGATGTGACACACTAACCACAAGCCAATACCCATTAAATCATTAAACTCAGATATCACTTTTTCCTTAAAATTGGGAACTAAGATGCATCATGAAACAGTCTTAGTCAGGTGAAAGAGGCAATTTTCATGTCAGTGAGACAGTAGGATATGTCTTCATGCATTTGGTGTAAGATCTTGTGAGAATTAGGTTCAGGCTGATTCCTCGTTCGTATAATTATCTTTATGAGATGAGGTGGTCAGGCCAGATCAGACTTTCACACACGTACTGGAGGTGGTACACACACACACACACACACACACACACACACACACACACACAACGTCTAGACTGACCAAGCAGAGACCACGCCTAATTTCTCTCTGTACAGTAGAACCAGAGTCTCAAAGCTTCGTACGCTAAATTTTCGCCTTCACAGATATACTGTACAAAAATGTATTTCTCTGACTCACCCAAGGCTACGATACAAAGATCATCGTCAAAATGGCGTATAATCTGTACAGACTCTTCCGTAATTATATATATTTTCTTAGACATCTTTTGTGTTTCATTTTCTTAACATATGTTTAGTGAATGTTTAAGAAATGTTCTTAACAGCATACTGAAGTTGATGTTTATTTTTCCTTACAGCAGATATTCATTAAATCTTTAAGTAATGTAAAAAGTGTCTTTAACGGAGAATACAAATTGTCTCTTTTATCTCCTGTCTCTATTATTTCCGTCAGGTAAAGACTCATATTACAGGTGTGGAGTCTTGTCTTGCAGTATTTATTAAGCTAAATTTTCCAACTTGTTTTTATTCGCGACCATAAAGGTGGTAGTGACAAGAGTCCACAACACCCTCGAGAATCATTTATGGCACACGGAGACGTGTTCAGGTGTATGAGAACAATTATAGATTCACGTTGACAGTACAGGTACGGTAATTCTAAGGTCGTGAAAGTATTGCTGTGTGTCTTGACATAGATTTGAGTAGAAACGTATCGAATTACTACTGGACCTCGTCAAGTGCGCCAATACTATTCATTGCAGGTGAGGGTGCAGTGGCTGAGTTGATAAAGCGCTCACCGCTTGTTTTTTGGGGGTTGCTAGTTCGATCCCGGGGCACTCCCAGTCTACACAACTGTATAAGGGTTCCTAATTTTACAGCTGGGGAAGTGAAGTCGGTCGAGTACAGTGCCAGCCACGGTGCCTCCTTATATGTCGAGAGGCTTACTGTATGCTGTATCCACACTGTTACTAATAGGTCGTCATGTCTATGGGACCCTCTTTCATATATAAAGAGAAATGTAACTAAAAACAAGACATATTTCTAAAACAACTATGTCTCACCGGCTATAGAGTGCCCCCCTCCCCTTCCCCCAAAAAGCCTAATTTCAACATTTCCTTGGCCCTTCTATCCTCACTTTTACCCATTGATATCTATCTTGTAACTCATCCGTAATTACTGTATATGGAGCCAAGTATTTCATCATCTTTATTCTGTCAACATCCAGTAGTACTCTCCTTACTCCAGCCAATCTTACTACCACAACAGTTGTTATACTAACACATGGACACTAATATACAGTATAATACTACTGATACTACTCCAGCTTCTGCTGCTACTTGCTGCTCCTGCAATGTACTGTTCCTGTTACGACGGATGCTACTACGTGCTACTACTATTACTACTTACTACTCTTAAAAGAGCATCTACGTACTTCTACCACCACCACCACCACCACCACTCCTACTGTACTATTAAGTAAACAGATTGGTAACAGTAGAAACACCCCCTGAATTTTTCTAATAATAACTTGTTGTGAGAGTAACTCCGTCTTTTTTCAGAGGTTCACCCACAAGTCTTGATGATGCCAAGAACCTACATACGACCACAGAGAAAAACTCGTGTGCAATTAATCCAAATAACTCCATAAGAACACAGAGCGGGTCAGTGTGTACGGATCACCTGAATATAAGACACCTCAGTTTATTTCACTCAATGATTAAACACCAAAATGCAAACCCAACCTAAACTAACCAATTATACTCTAACCTAAAATAACCTAACCTAACCTAACTTAAAACAACCTAACCTAACCTAACCAAACCCAACCTAAACTAACCAATTATACACAAATCTAAAATAACCTAACCTAATCTAACTTAAAACAGCCTAACCTAACCTAACCCAACCCAACCCATCCTAACCTATTCCGCCAGGTAGCGTTACGGTAATTCATCATGTGAAATACTCTGGGGGAACGTAACCTTCAGGAGACCCAAGTGTACTATTTATATAAGTTAAATCCTATAAAGTGAAGCGTTTTGGTTTATAAGTGACACAAGATGTGAAGTGAATAAACTTTTAAGATCTAAATATTAAAAATGAACAATTGTGAAACAGAATCATTAAACATTATCAAGGGAAAATATTACTGAGGTATTGAGATATAACACTTATCATTTTTTTTTTCTCTCTCTCTCTCTCTCTCTCTCTCTCTCTCTCTCTCTCTCTTTTACACAAACGAATTCATGTAATAAAAATAAAAATATATTAAATAATTTTAATGACAAAAAACTTTACGATAATATTTAGATATGTCACTGACTGAATGAATGACTAACTGACTGTCTAACTGACTCATTCTGTCATCCACTCACTCTCTCACCCACTAAGTCACTCACTCATTAACTCACCAAGTCACTCGCTCACTCACCAAGTCACTCACTCACTCACTCACTCACCCAATAATAATATCTACGCTGGGACAGAATAAGTCGTATTTACACTTCCCTGACATATTCACTGTAGGAGTCAGGGCCACTTACCTATTATATGACTCTGGCTGGACACTCAGGAGAAAAACTGTGTATGTATGTATGTATGTATGTGTGTATGTATGTATGTATGTATGTATGTATGTATGTATGTATGTATGTATGTATGTGTGTATGTATGTATGTATGTTATCAAATCTGACGAGGACTCGGCAAAACTGCAGGAAGATCTAAAAAAAATTTTCGAATGGTCTGAAAAATGGCAGATGCAATTCAACGTCGACAAATGTAAAGTACTCCGTATAGGAGATGTAAACAGGGAAACCAGATACCAGATGAACAACGATGCCATAGAGAAATCCGACTGCGAGAGAGATTTAGGAGTAATGATAAGTAGGAACCTTAAGCCAAGTAAACAATGTGTTTTTGCTCGTAACAAGGCTAATAAAGTACTTGGGTTCATACAAAGGAGTGTTAGTTACAAGACTAGCGAGGTCATCCTAAAACTGTATCTTGCTCTTGTGAGACCACACCTGGATTACGCAGTTCAGTTCTGGTCACCGTATTACAGAATGGATATAGAATCCTTGGAAAGAATTCAGAGGAGAATGACAAGACTAATCCCGGGCATTAGGAACCTTGAGTATAGGACAGGTTAAAGCATCTTAATTTGCACTCCCTTGAGAGACGTAGAGTGAGGGGCGACCTGATAGAGGTGTATAAGTGGAAGGCAGGGCTAAACAAAGGGGACATTACAAAGGTACTCAAACTATCCAACCAGGAGCGAACTCGTAACAATGGTTTTAAATTAGACAAATTTAGATTTAGGCGCGAAATAGGTAAACACTGGTTTGGAAACATAGTGGATGAATGGAACAAGTTACCAAATATCATCATTAACTCGAATACGCTGAATAGCTTCAAACATAGGTTGGATGCTCATATGAGCAATAGGGGTTGGGTGTAAACGGGACTGCCCAGTATGGGCCAATAGGCCCGCTGCAGTTTCCTCCATTCTTATGTTCTTATGTTATGTTCTTATGTATGTATGTATGTATGTCCTTGTTGCGTAACTGTGTCGTGGTTGCCTGCATTCTTTGCCGTGGTTGGACTGGGTCTTGTGACTGGGGCCTGCATATGTTAGTGGTGTGTTATGGTTTGTTTGTTTGTTTGTTTGTCGTGGTTGTGAGGTGCTCGTTTGTTCCTACATTATAGCCATGACGTATGTTGTGTGTTTCGCATTCGTATTTTTTTAGATTTTTTATTTGTTGTAATTGTAACATATTTGGTGACACACACACACACACACACCCACACACACACACACACACACATGAAAACACATGCACACGCACACACACACACACACACACACACACACACACACACACACACACACACACACATCCACACACACAAATACACACACACACACACATACACACATAATAACTTTGACGTAGTTAGTCAATACAGTTATTATAAAATATGAAACAAATTGCCAATATAAAAGCTAATTGCAGCGTGGTTAGTCCCGTATTAAGTAATATTGACGTAATTTGTCATTATCCACTTGAATGGTGAGGTGGGCGGTGATGCAAGAGCTTGACCTCCGTGACTGTCGCTTCAACATACTATTGAGGTCAGAGGCTTGTTGTACAAAGGTGCCAGGTCATGCCTCGGCCGCACCTCATCGGGGTGACACACAGGTAAATGAGTTCAGTTTTCCTGTGCTTCTCACCTGACATTGATTATGTGCTTGTGAATGAGAAATATTAGTGAGAAAAAAAGAGAGATAAAGAGAGAGATATAAAGAGAGAGAATAAAATGATACAAACACACACACACACACACACACACACATCATCACCACCTACCATACCGCTACCACCCTCTACACCACCTAATAATAATAATAATAATAATAATAATAATAATAATAATAATAATAATAATAATAATAATAATAATAATCATTTACAAACACATCATAAATATGAAATATAAACCAGCATAAGAACTAATAATAAGTGGTCCTGCTCTCTACTCAGCATACTCGGGTTATTCCAGTGTTTTTTTGTTGTTGTTATTAATGAAAATGATTTAAGTAAAGGAAGCGAGAATAATAAGAACCTGACTACCAATAATAGGCAAACAAATTAATTGAAACTTTCTCGAGTTTAAATCATTGACTGGAACTGTTCTTATTCTTGGGGAGCTGTAGTACACATATGACTCGAACTTATCGCAGGAATTTGTATAAGAGATCAATTTGATACATACAATAACTAGATAAAATGGAATTAGAACAATTCACGAATCTACAGGTGTCAGACTATTGCATTTTTACAATACGGTACACAAGTGACGTAAACATTGATAAAATAATGTGAATTTAGGGGAACGACCTCTCTTACCTCTCTTATGTACACAGGAATTCAGGTGTGTTGGCCCTAAGCCCTTTCCTGGAAAATTAAAAGTGAACTTTGACCTTTATACAATATATAAAATGTGAGTATGTGGGCTGAGAGTGTTAATTCAACACCAGAAGTATGTGGGGGTGAGAGTGTTCCTTCAACACCAGAAGTATGTGGGGTGAGAGTGTTCCTTCAACACCAGAAGTATGTGGGCTGAGAGTGTTCCTTCAACAACAGAAGTATGTGGGCTGAGAGTGTTCCTTCAACACCAGAAGTATGTGGGGTGAGAATGTTCCTTCAGCACCAGAAGTATGTGGGCTCAGAGTGTTCCTTCAACACCAGAAGTATGTGGGGTGAGAGTGTTCCTTCAACACCAGAAGTATGTGGGGTGAGAGTGTTCCTTCAACATCAGAAGTATGTGGGCTGAGAGTGTTCCTTCAACAACAGAAGTATGTGGGCTGAGAGTGTTCCTTCAACACCAGAGTATGTGGGTGAGAGCATGTATGTGGGCTGAGAGTGTTCCTTCAGCACCATAAGTATGTGAGCTGAGAGTGTTCCAGCACCATAAGAGAGTGTTCCTTCGGCACCAGAAATATGTGGGCTGAGTGTTCCATCAGCACCATAGTATGTGGGCTGAGTGTTCCTTCAGAACCAAATAAGTGGGCTGAGAGTGTTCCATCAGCACCATAAGTATGTGGGCTGAGAGTGTTCCTTCAGCACCAATATGGGCTGAGAGTGTGCCATCAGCACCATAAGTATGTGGAGAAAGAGTGCTCCATCAGCACCATAAGTATGTGGGCTGAGAGTGTTCCTTCAGCACCAGAAGTATGTGGGGAAAGAGTACTCCTTCAGCACCATAAGTATGTGGGCTGAGAGTGTTCCTTCAGCACCAGAAATATGTGGGCTGAGAGTGTTCCTTCAGCACCAGAAATATGTGAGCTGAGAGTGTTCCTTCAGCACCATAAGTATGTGGGCTGAGAATGTTCCTTCAGCCCCAGAAATATGTGAGCTGAGAGTGTTCCATCAGCACCATAAGTATGTGGGCTGAGAGTGTTCCTTCAGCACCAGAAATATGTGGGCTGAGAGTGTTCTATCAGCACCAGAAATATGTGGGCTGAGAGTGTTCCTTCAGCACCATAAGTATGTGGGCTGAAAGTGTTCCATCAGCACCATAAGTATATGGGGAAAGAGTGCTCCTTCAGCACCATAAGTATGTGAGCTGAGAGTGTTCCATCAGCACCATAAGTATGTGGGCTGAGAGTGTTCCTTCAACACCAGAAATATGTGAGCTGAGAGTGTTCCATCAGCACCATAAGTATGTGGGCTGAGAGTGTTCCTTCAGCACCAGAAATATGTGGGCTGAGAGTGTTCCATCAGCACCATAAGTATGTGGGCTGAGAGTGTTCCTTCAGTACCATAAGTATGTGGGCTGAGAGTGTTTCAACAGCGCCATAAGTATGTGAGCTGAGAGTGTTCCATCAGCACCATAAGTATGTGGGCTGAGAGTGTTCCTTCAGCACCATAAGTATGTGGGTTGAGAATGTTCCATCAGCACCATAAGTATGTGGGCTGAGAGTGTTCCATCAGCACCATAAGTATGTGGGCTGAGAGTGTTCCATCAGCACCATAAGTATGGGGCTGAGATCCTAGGCAAAATCCTTAGTTGTTGGACCTACTGTATATCCTATATATGAGATTAACCTAACCTAACTTAACCTAACCTAACCTAGATATCCAGTAAAACCAATACCTAGCTCAATAACGCCCACCCAACACATGAACCTCTTACCTGTAAAAATATGTGTCAGCTCGTCTTATTACTCAAGAACCTGGGGCTTTAAATATCACCCCACAAAAAAAATCAGCATCTGAATCTCATCATCATTATAAGCTAGACAACACCTGTGTATATCTCGTAGAACAGGTGTTACTCTCTCCGTTACTCCCACCTCAGTAGTGACTCTTCCCTCACCCGAGACTGACGTAGATATACTGGGGTGAGGCCTCTTCCTTCACCACCATCAGTAATATTCCCTTGTACTGTACCTCCACCACCACGATCATGACGATGACGAGGAGGAGGAGGCACGACTTCAGGTCCTTACCTGAGACTGCGATGCTACCTGATACATGGAAGCGTTGAAAGTAGCAACATCTCTCTCTCTCTCTCTCTCTCTGTCTCTCTCGCTCTCTCTCTCTCGTTGATATCCATGACTCAAGGAATGAAACCCATATTGAATGTGCTGTACTGTAAACTGTACGTGGACGGACTTAGAACTTTCTGAAGGGCGTCGTCATGAACACGAGGTCGAGTTGATGATAAGAGGAGCAAATATGGAAGGAGAAAAGGAATGTGAGGAGAATGGGAGAGGGATAATAAAAAAGGTGGGTGTAAGAATTAAAAACGGGAACAAATGAGACAGAGGGAGATTAAAGGGAGGCGATGGGAGAGGGGATAACAAAGGAGTAAATTGGTGTAAGAGATAAGGGACAGAATGGTAGAGAGGGAGATTAAAGTGTGTGTGTGTGTGCGTGTGCGTGTGTGTGTGTGTGTGTGTGTGCGTGTGTGTGTGTGTGTGTCATCGTACTCAAGGGATTTTCTTTGTTCTCACTGTACTCAAAGGATTAATTCATCATACTCAAGAGGTTAATTTATCGTACTCAAGGGGTTAATTCACCATAATACAAAAGTTAATTAACATAAGAACATAAGAATGGAAGAAACTGCAGCGGGCCTATTGGCCCATACTGGGCAGTCCCATTTACACTCAGCCCCTATTGCTCATATACCCATCCAACCTATGTTTGAAGCTATCCACCGTATTCGAGTTAATGATGATATTTGGTAACTTGTTCCAGTCATCCACTACTCTATTTCCAAACCAATGTTTACCTATCTCGCGCCTAAATCTAAATTTGTCTAATTTAAAACCATTATTACGAGTTCGCTCCTGGTTGGATAGTTTGAGTACCTTTGTAATGTCAATTTTGTTTAGCCCTGACTTCCATTTATACACCTCCATCATATCGCCCCTCATTCTACGTCTCTCGGGGGAGTGCAAATTAAGATGCTTTAACCTTTCTCTGTACTCAAGGTTCCTAATGCCCGGGATTAGTCATGTCATTCTCCTCTGAATTCTTTCTAGGGATTCTACTGTATATCCATTCTGTAGTGCAGTGACCAGAATTCAACTGCGTAATTCAAGTGAGGTCTCACAAGCGCAAGAAATAGTGTTTGGATAACCTCGCTTGTCTTGTAACTAACACTCCTCTGTATGAACCCAAGTACTTTGTTAGCCTTGTTTCCAACTAATACACATTGTTTATTTGCTTTAAGATTCCTGCTTATCATTACTCCTCAAGGAGATAATTCATCGTACTCCAGTGGGTAATTCATTGAACTCCAGTGGTTAATTCATCGAAGTCCAGTGGTTAGTTCGTCGTACTCAAGGAGTAATATAAACATTCCCAAGCGGTTACCTACATAAGTAAAATCTAAATAAATTTAGGATGTAAATTGTGTGTCTCTCTGTAGTGGATGATAAATATCTCTTCCTTCCTGGGACAACAACGCCCGGATCTCACACGATGACTGAAATTCTCTCTCACACTACGCCCTTACGAGAGACTCACTTAACCTCACACACCCTTCGGAGAGACGTTCGACCTCATACGCCCTCAAAAGAGACTTTTGTCTCCACACGCCCTTCAGAAAGACTCGACCTCACACATCCCTCTTCATCAATATCCATTAAGAGGTGAAATTTCATGACGGAGTAGCAGATGAACAGTTCTTTAAGGTTATAATTGACAGCAGGCAAGATGTGCCTCCGCAGTATCCCAAGTATCCATCACTCAGGTACAATAGACCCAAGGTGAGAGATAATCTGGTAACTGTGTTACATAGTTCTATGTATTTACATAATATTAAGATTGTGTGTTGTATATTCATTTTGTATCAGTCACCATTGCAAGAGCGGTTTTCTATGAAAGGAGATGTGAAAAGACTTACGCCCGTATTATTAAACAACATCTTACCTTGAAGAGGGTCATCGTGTTTCAACCCGAGTTTTAGACTAAATGAGTCCTGAGGGACACCGCAGTACTGCACTTAACGGGGTGGTGTGGCGGTAAAATTAACTAATTCCAATATTATAAATTAATTGTATTGGAAATAGTTAATTTTACCACCACACCACCCAAAAAGGTGCAGTACTGTGGTGTCCCTCAGGACTCATTTAGTCTAAAACTCGGGTTGAAACACGACGACCCTCTTCAAGGGAAGATGTTGTTTAATAATACGGGTGTTATGTCCTTTGTAAGAATTAGTTTATTTTTTGCATTGGATGTAAATTATATTGGTTCTATGTAATTTCTAATATTTTGTTATAATGTAATATTATGTACTTATATTAAGAAGTTTTGAGTTAATAATTTAACTGTCAAAGATTGTTAATGTAGAGGAGCTGCGTTCCTCCATCGGTGAATACAGAGTGTGGATGTGAGATCAGGAACGTGATTGTAATCTTGTTTCATCCATTGTGTATGATTCATTTTGGTATTAATTTATTCAACAGCATTAGGGGTAAATACTAAGTGATACTTTTGTGAATGAAGGAAGTGCCATAATATGGGGTTGGGATAGATAAATTACCAAATCGGTTGTGTCGTAGGACCATACAGTGTTAATATCTGTACTGTTGTTTTAATGTAAATATAATAATTGTTGCCTATTATTAGATAGTGTTTCTCAGTTCTGACTCAATTTCCATAATATAATGAATGATTTCCTTGGGTGTATTCTCGTAATTATATTAAAAGCCATCTTCAACTGTCAGCTGGAGGTAGCAAAAGATTATCTCTACATGATTCTGGTCTGTTTACTAAAGTTGTTATTTCAGAATGCAAGTCTGATTAATGAACCTAGGAGTTGGAGGACTGCTGAAAGAGGAGGATTATTCAGTGGTGGCCGTGACAACTGGTCTTTGGGATCAATTACACAGTTGTTTGGGATGAAACTAAGGTATTAAAGTCTCGCTAAAGACTGTGGTAACTTGTGCTTCAAAGACCAGAACGCGACTGATTTTCATTTCACTGAAATACACTTTTATTTGAGGATATGATGTTCGAATAAATATCTTTAGAGAGATTTGCTATTTATAATTTTTTTGCAATAATGTAAAGGTGAATTATTACTTCAGAATTTACACGTGAATGACTAAGAGAGAACGACACTGCATGTACACTGCATATAGTTATGACTCACTTGTGCAATAAAAGAGCAAAAACTGGTGAGGACACAGCAGTGTTTTTCAAAGACTTGCCACGCTCTCTCACCAGTCAGGCATCACAAACATCGAACCACTTCACTACACCTCTAAACTATCACATTCCTACTCCTTAATCAGCTTCAACCTGTCAAACACTACAGAGCTCATGTACACAAAATTGACACCGATGACATAACGTATGGCCTGGGCTCCTACAAATTCATACTCCATTCCTTCTGATTAAACTGAGGATAAGGGAATGCATCTCATTATGGTAGACTCTCAGTGGAATACCGACGACATAGCTTGGATGAGGTATGTATGTATGTGTGTGTGTGTGTGTGTGTGTGTGTGTGTGTGTGTGTGTGTGTGTGTGTGTGTGTGAATGTGTGTGTGTGTGTGTGTGTGTGTGTGTGTGTGTGTTGGGGAGTGAGTGGGCCACAGAGGTACGTTCTCACGTCCCAATGTAAAAGAGGAATTTTATTTATTAACCTTTGAGAACGTAAGTCGTCTCTGATAACTACTACGACTAGACAGATGGGTCCCAAGTCCTAATACCCAACCTAACCTAACCTAACCTAACCTAACCTAACCTAACCTACAATGTAATGTAACATAGAATTTAAGCCCCGATAATTACGATCCCTAGTTTGATGGTCATTAAGCTTAAGCTTAATAGACCCTAATCCTAATAGACTTTAATCCTAATGGATCATAATTCTAATAGGACCCAATCATAATGGGCTCGTACGTTAATGGTTAGGTTAGGTTAGGTAAGGCTTGATTAGTTCAGGTTTGGTTAGATTAGGTTAGGTTACATTGGTAAGGCTAATGGACTGCCTATACACACGATCACTGATGTGGCAGAGTAAACGGCTGTATGATCCGAAGGTCGAAGGTGTTAATGGGTCCTGTGTGTGTGTGTGTGTGTGTGTGTGTGTCAGCAGCCTTAGTTTATAGCCTTTATATCAAGTTTATATACTGTATTTTTCTTTCGTTCTTGAGTCGTGTAGCAAATATTTGTGTGCCTAACTATATAACGATGGTGGATATATGTCAAGTATATACACTGTAGGTCAGTCTATTATCGTGTTATCCTGGTAATAGTTTTATTTACGTAATCGGATAAAAATCGGCACTAATCGACCTACTCACGCTAGTCTCGTCTTGGTGGATAATTACCAACTATTTTATACAACCGTGACAATAATCGCTACAGCTCAGTAAAAACTTCCTTGTCAGTCCCCCTCCTGTGTCATGTAATCTGAAGAGTAAATTCACTTTTCGGTCCCAGACTCAGCGAGTATGCAATAATAAAAAAACGCAAGCAGCTGACGGAAAAACTCTTAATAGTACGACTTTGAATTACTTACGTAAAAGCAGCAAAGTGTTTATTTCAATCAATAAAACCAAGAAATTTTTGTATGGATAGAAATTATCGTTTCGAGGAACTTGATAAGGTATACACATACCATATGAACATTAAAAAAAAAGAATAAAGTGACCTATTCAATCTCAGGTTCATAGAATATGTTTAAAATGGTCCCTGTCGCGTTGGATTCAAGTTTGGATTTACATTACAAAGAAACAGTTCAGTAAATCATCAAATCTCAAGTTCACAGGTGTTGAAAATGGCCTCCGTCCTGACCATTGGAGATTAACTGGTAAATTTGCAGTTTCAGCCAAAACTGCTTTTTCGACCATAATTTTTTGTTTTTCCTGTGATGTTTGATCTGATTCATACGAATTTGACCTTCATTTCCGTCGCAAATGAGTGGTTACGAAGTTATCGCCTCGCCCCCCTCCGACAAAATTGCTCTAACAGAGTTGGGGTTGAAACTGCAATAATACCGAATAATTAACACCTTGTACAAGCTTCTTAGGTGGGTTGAGGGATTGACTTACGGCGGGTTAAGTAACTCGTAATTACATTGCTGCCTCAGGCGGTGTTTCTAACAATGACTGAACACATGATGAGTCTAGGGAAGTAAAAACTGTAAGGCTGAGCAAGTGAAAGACCATTATACTCTGAAAAGAGAAAATTTTGTTTAGATAATCAGAGAGAGAGAGAGAGAGAGAGAGAGAGAGAGAGAGAGAGAGAGAGCAGAATCATAGAAATGAAAATGATAAAAAGAATGTGAGAGGCAGAAAGGGAAACTTAGAAAAATAAAACGAGAAGGAAAATATCAGAGACAGAATTAGAGAGAGAGAGAGAAAAAAGTCAGAAAACATAATTAAAGACAACATAATAAAATTAGAGAGAGAGAGCGAGACGATCATAACTTGCTGTGTGCTTCATTTCTATAAATTATACGTTCGAAGATAAAAATAAATTCAGCTTTAAATATATTACAATCATTCCTATCCCGTAACACTTCACTGACTTCTTAAAGAGAAAAACATTGTGTCTTACAATCACTAACAATAAATATTATCATCTCTTAGGATGTGAGTATTTTTCAAATTTGGTCGGTTGATATTTTCGAGTGTTTTGCACAGTAAAGACAAAAGTCGTGTCGTGAAATTTGGTGAAAACATATGCCGAAGGGTTAAGCTTTTGATGCGCTTTGCTTTGTGGTAGGGGGCTCTCGTAATGTTTCACAAGCTTCGGACAAAACCGCGACACGACTTATGTTAAACACAAACTGATAAACACAAATACACACTATATATATATATATATATATATATATATATATATATATATATATATATATATATATATATATATATATATATATATATATATATATATGTAATATTCAGAAATTTCAAACACCGCGCCATTGGCGATACTGAGCTTTCAAGGTCGTCGGAGGGAAGAGAGCGCTCCCTGCACATAGCGAGAGGTTGTGGAACTAGGCCTAAGTGATATTAAATGTAATTTGCCGAATTAATAATGATGCGATTCATGAAGTTAAGGGACTATTATTGAATTTGAAATTATTATAGATCGTTTATCAGTCTGAATAATGTCACGGGTGTCCCAAGGAGTTATTAGTTAGGCGGAAAATATGTCACGTAGGCCTAAGCTAGCGCCTTGGAGAGACGCGACGCTGGCTGGTCCTCAGTCACGTGAAAGCGATTGGACCTACAGGACATCCCTGCGCGTCCGTCCACAGAAATAGTCACGTGGTCTAGTCACCTGTGCTGCGCTATTGCAGTATAACAAGTAAGTCTCATTCAATCTCAGACAGGGTTTAGATAGGGCAGTGATAAAGTAAACTAGAGCTAACAGTGAGTTCATTTCAGGGTTTCCGCCAGAACCCACTTGACTGCGAGAGATTGACTGCCGTTTGAGACTGCCGTTGATGATTGAGGGTGGCGATTGTCGCCATTGGACCGATCAGTGTAGGCCTGTCACTGTTTAGCGGGGTATCAAAGGATCTCTTGAGGGAATCTAGCCGTCTGGGTGCCCAGCTGACGACGGGACGATCGTTGGGGTCATCAGCTCTCCTCTACCTCGGCTCACAATACCACATGTTTCAAGCAGCTTAGTGAAACCCTCTTGCTAACGGGAAGCTAAAGCTTCTCTCAACTGTACAAGGTCTGATTGGCTCACTCCCTTCCGCTTTATGGATGTACCGGGGGGTAAAGTGAAGCTAGCTGAGTGATACAGGGTCGCACACTGGGGCCAAGAGTCAGTGGAGTTTAGAGGTACACTTTCCAAGGTGGAGAAAGGCTGATTTGGGCCTTCAACTACGGGTGCCTGTTGGTTGTGCCTTAAACGACTACGGAGTGCAGGTGGAATCTGTGTGTGTGTTAGGTTAGGGAGCATGGTTCACGGGTATTGGACTCAGTAACGTCTTTATAATAGTGACAATATTTTTGTGTGTAGTTAATACTATTTTTTCAGTTACTAATGTATGCTGTGTGCATTTAAAATTTCTTTATAGTTTCAATCTCAGATATAACCTTTGTTCCCCAGAGTAGTGTTTAAGTTAGGTTAGGAGGTGTGCATCTGTTGGTGTAACATAATTATATTGAGTGCCCTTAAGGCCTATTCATTGTAGAGTATTTAATTTCTTATTTTTTAATACCATTTCCTCAGTGACTGATATTATTTTGTTGAAAACCCTTAAGGCCTGCATCTGTTGGTGTAACATAATTATATTGAGTGCCCTTTAGGCCTATTCATGGTGGAATTAATAATTTCTTATTTTTATACCACTTCCGCAGTGGTGGATATTATTCTGTGAAAACCCTTAAGGCCTGTTTCATGTGTGCAAGCAACATTTCTTAATACTTTAAATTTATTGTTGCCTGAGTTTCTAATAATTTCAATATCATGTATAACTTTTATTCCTCAGAGTAGTGTTTTAAGTTCAAGTTAAGAGGTGCGCATATTGGTGCACCATTATTTGATTGTGTTTGTAGTTGGAGGGAATATAAGTGTCTAAAATTTACAGTGTGTCTCATTCATCCCAGTCACAGACGCTATCCTTCCACGGGTCACGGACAATTCATTTTGTTAGTAAATTTAAGTGCTCTTGTGCTGGTTCGGGATTTCTCACTAAGGGGCGCTTCCACTGCCATTACCATCTAATAATCTTTAATAAACCCCAAGTCAAGTGAGAAAATAAAGTCCAGTAAATTCCGACCGGTTACATATATATATATATATATATATATATATATATATATATATATATATATATATATATATATATATATATATATATATATATATACGAACATAAAAGGCCCATACAATACATAATATACGAGACGCGGGCAACCAATACAATCCACAGTACTGTACCAGGATGATGTGAATTTTACTCGAGTGACACCCATGACGAAAAAACGAGTCTCTGATGGTGATAAGTGACACTTGGACAGACACGCTGAATACAACCCTCAGTCAAGTCAGTTGAGGCGGTGGATTAAGCATAATGAATCACCTAAATATTAGTTACTGACTTTATTCACCTGGAGATTGAACACCGTAATGCTACCTGGTGGGGTTTGGTTTGGTTAGGTTAGGTTAAGTTGGGTTAGATTACGTTACGTTATGTTATGTTATGTTATAAAAGGTAAGGTAAGGTAAGGTTACGTTACATTACGTTAGGTTAGGTTAGGTTATATTGAAGAAAAATAATCTTCAGGAGATTTCATGTGAGTAAACACAGCCAAGAGTCACCGTTTAAGGTCTGGTGTTATATATATAACCTGTGGTCCTCGTTTCTGATGGCTGACTTTATCTGGGAGTGGGTGTTTATCAGCGGCCACGCCATTACTGTCAGTAGTCTGGAACGCCACAGGGAGGACTGGTGAACAGGGGCCAGTTGTTATGTTGATGTTGGGAGGAACCTGCCACCTGAGGGAGGTTCCTAACATAACCTGACCTAAGCTAACCTAACCTCTTGCCATCTAAGGGAATTCTCTAACCTAACCTAACCTAACCTACCTGTTGTCTGAAGTAGGGGTGGCAGGAGCTGAGTGTAGGATGTTATAAGGAGGTGGGGAGGTAGTGTTAGGGAGAAGGAGGAAAGGATGAGGATTAGGTGGAAGAGAGGGTGGTGTTGGGGAGGTGGTGGGGTGATGTTGGGGGGGAGGTGGGGTGATGTTGGGGAGAGGTGGGGTGGTGTTGGGAAGGAGGTAGCGTGGTGTGTTGGGGAAGAGGTGGGGTGGTGTTGGGAAGGAGGTAGCGTGGTGTTGGGGAAAAAGGAGGGGGTTGTGTTGGAGTGGATGTTGTATTGCGGATATGTATGCAAGAAATTAAATGGAAAGTGAATTCCAACATACACAAAGGACATGGTTGCATTGGATGAAGTCAGTGAAACATGAAAACTGATGTATAGGCCTTAAGAGGGAAGCACGGAGACCCATACTGACAGTCAGGCGGCAGATGAACGACAGCATAGCATTTCAAACGATTCAACTAATACCAACACAACACAACAGAAGATCAGCTGATACCAACTAATGACTCAGATCCGCTACACTGTGCTGGAGTAGGAACACATAAAGCCAGTTGTGTTGAGCCACTTGCAACATCAACATAAAAATAACGTGTGTCCGGAATTACACTTAATGACGCATAATGGAAAGCGAAACTGATTTCACAACAACAATCACAACACTACACAGATATATCGAGGACACAGAGCCTGTACTGGATAATATCTGCCTGGGGGAAACCGCTATGATGGTAGTAACTAAACGCATGGGGGACACAGTGACAAGGGGAGTAAAGGAAGTAAACACGGCAAGGATGAGATAATAGCGGCATAACACAACCAGGTATGTAAGGAGTGCGACGGGTAAATAACATGGGAGGTGTGGTCACGAGTCCGCTACACTACGTACACGATATAAAAAGAATACTTCACATACCTCGTAAGAACTTGGTGCGTTTACATAATAGCAATGTGATGTAAGAAGCAGTGATGGTCGAGTGGGATCACGTGAAGATTAGGCTTCTGAGGTTAGGTTAGGTAAGCATTAAGGTGAAATAAGCTAAGGTGCTTAATCTTCACATGATCCACTGAGTGGCTAAAATGTTCGCCTCCTGTCCTAAGGATCGCTAGTTTAATCCCGGGGCGCTCCCAAGCCACCCAGCTGTAAATGGGTGCCTAACTTTACACGTTGGGGAAGTAAAGACGGTCAAGTACAGTGCCGGCCACGCTGCCTCCTTGAGTACCAAAGGCCGTCGTGCCAAAGGGACCCACTTTCAATGTTTTTACGGAGGATTGTATGGAGAACAGATATGACTTTCACCTGTCCAAGTTTAGACACGACGCCTTAAAACACGCCGTGTTATTATATTTATTAGAACAGAGAAGCAACACACATCTTAAGCAAGACTGACAAGATGGTGACGGCAGAGGATTAAGTCCACAAATATTAGAGAGTTTTGTATTGAACCAACGGCGGGCGACTATATAATGACTGTGTGCGCTGCTCAAACTGAATCAGAGGTAAAGCAAAGGTCGAAGAGACGTAAAAAGAAAAGCAAATATTAGGAAACCGGAGGTAAGGAGGGCAGAGACGCCCTTCAAAGATAAAAAACACAGGAGACGTCGATCAGGTGTCGTTTGAGGTGGTGGTGAAGGGAGCTCGTACAGAGACGGTATAGTGTAATGAGCATCACAGGACTGAAAAAGGGCTGCGATTTATTCGATATAATAGTACAGTTAAATAAATGAAACAGAAGCAAAATAATTAAATAAACTCAAAGAATATCATTGTTACAGGTAATTAAAGGAGATAAAGGTACCTGGCTGACTGTATGACAATAATAACAAAACCCTTATAAGTGAATACAAACAAGATGCAGACTGGAAAATAGGTTGTAGAGTAGATTAAGAATGAAGACGCTCATAAACACAACCACTTCTGTATAAACCATAGTGCTTAATATGAGTGTAAGATAAATGGGGCATTGTTTTTAAGATCGCATTCTCTGGCGTTGATATCATGACAGATTTTATCACAGAATTTTCACTTTGGTAAGATTTGGTGAATTAAGTGACTGGTCTGGCATCACGACTGAGACACGTAGCTGCTCTTATTTAATTATATATAATTTTGTTCGATATAAACAAAGCCTAAAATTATCATAAGGTTACCTGGTCATGTTAGACGTATATGATATATAAAATAAATCATAGTTTCTTGATGTGAAATATGATGAAGTATAGAAGCTGGCCGTCGTGTTGTAGAACGATCCACAAAGTGATAGTGTGATGATGAATTGTTTAATGTTGAATGAGAAGACGAGCAATAATGACATAAACTGGAAAGTGAATGCTGGAATTGATTAAACGAAGTGTAGACGATGAATGTGGACTGAGATCATTATTGCATTAAAAGAAGCTGCAATAAAAGGCAATATGCGTATCTTAGATAATATAAAGTTATAATAAAGCCACAAGGAGTAAATATAGCATCGTAATCATCAAACAGACTTCAAGGTAAATATCAGAAATCAGTGTTGATGAAAGTGTGTCCAGAACCTTATACATCACTCTAAGAAAGTTGCACCGATGATCAAGGTGCAGGAGATTGACTACCGGGAGACTGGGAGAGCAAGGAGAGGGGAAGAGGACCACGCGAAAGTTGAACAAAATCGATGAAAAGAGAGTTGCTGGGGGCTACATCAGGTGGTACCAGAGAGACAGAATGAAGGAAAAAGTTGCTGGGGGCTACATCAGGTGGTACCAGAGAGACAGAATGAAGGAAAAAGTTGCTGGGGGCTACATGAGGTGGTACCAGAGAGACAGAATGAAGGAAAAAGTTGGCTGGGGGCTACATGAGGTGGTACCAGAGAGACAGAATGAAGGAAAAAGTTGCTGGGGGCTACATGAGGTGGTACCAGAGAGACAGAATGAAGGAAAAAGTTGCTGGGGGCTACATCAGGTGGTACCAGAGAGACAGAATGAAGGAAAAAGTTGCTGGGGGCTACATGAGGTGGTACCAGAGAGACAGAATGAAGGAAAAAGTTGCTGGGGGCTACATGAGGTGGTACCAGAGAGACAGAATGAAGGAAAAAGTTGTTGGGGGCTGCATCAGATGGTACCAGAGAGACAGAATGAAGGAATAAGTTGTTGGGGCTACATCAGATTATACTAGAGAGACAGAATGCAGGAATAAGTTGCTGGGGGCTACATCGGATGGTACCAGGAAGACAAAACGAAGGAAAAGGTTGCTGGGGGCTGCATCAGATGGTACCAGGGAGACATAACGAAGGGAAAGGTTTCTGGGGGCTGCATCAGATGGTACCAGAGAGACAGAATGAAGGAAAAAGTTGCTGGGGGCTACATCAGATTATACTAGGGAGACAGAATGAAGGAATAAGTTGCTGGGGGCTACATCAGGTGGGTACCAGAGAGACAGAATGAAGGAAAAGTTGTTGGGGGCTGGCATCAGGTGGTACTCAGAGAGACAGAATGAAGGAAAAAGTTGTTGGGGCTACATCAGGTGGTATCAGAGGATGAAAATTGTCCAACATAATGTCCTACACTGGTCCCTTAATAGACGTAATGAACTGTCTAACTTATACTATCAATTAGACCCAGACATCATTCTGTTAAACAGTACGGGCATAAAGGACGAAAGTAAGCTGAAAATTTTTGGCTACACTGTATACCAGAGGAACATGACGGGTGAGCTGAACGATGGTGTCGCTGTGGCCGTCAGGTCACGTCTGAGTCACAGAGTGTTGCCAGACTTCGAGGATTCAGTTCTGGGAGTGCAGGTGGAGACAACTAGGGGATGTGTTATCATATGCACAATGTACCTACCTCCCAGACGCCCTTACTTACCCGAACAAGACCTAAACCAGTTGCTACGCCACAGAAAACCAACATACATCATAGGGGACTTAAATGCGCGCCACGCCATACTCGGACACGGTAATGAGAACAACGTCGGTGTGGCGCTGTATGACAACATCAGAAGGGGAAAACTGCAACACCTCGGGCCAGATTTCCCGACATTGATCAGACGTGCCAGTGCCACAACACCCGACATAATCCTCTCTAACAACGAGGCCGTCCTGAACAGGCACGTCACCGCCGGACCCATCAGTACCAGTGATCACCTGCCAGTCGTCGTGACGCTCTCATCCAATCCCATTATGATACCCGCCAACATCAGGTCAAACCTCAAACGGGCAGACTGGGACTCTTTCAAGGAGTCTCTCAGTCTCAAGCAGGGGAGAAACCTGGAAGAAGCCAGCCCTAATGACATCGACGACGCGGTCGAACAATGGTATAAGGATGTGAAGACGGAGATGGACAACAACATCCCGACCACCAGTTACAGGACCATTCCCCATCCTCACACTAGTCACCAGCTGAGGCAGCTCAGTGTCCAGTACACTCACGTGAGACAGCTAGCCAGCATCCGCGGGTGGACGCAGGAGCTGAGAGACCGGTACCGAGAGCTACAGACGGACATCCAGCACGAGAGCAAACGTCTACATGAACAAAAGTGGGCCGCCTTGGTGTGGGAGGCAGCCAACAATTACCGCGATTCTGCTGCATTCTGGAAAGGGATCAAGCGACTGATGGGTTCCACCTCTAGCACGGTCCCTTACCTGCTCGACCAAAACAACGTAAAAATATTCGAGGAAGAAAACCAAGAACAACTACATCGGCGATATTTACGAAAGATCTTTACCATTAGTGAACAGGAAAACGAGGGCTTCGACAGGGACTTTGAGGAGGACATTTTAGGTCAGTTGCAGGACCATCAGCACCTGCTCCAGCCGCTCCCACGGACTGACTTCACCAGACTGGTGGACGGAAGCTACCTGACGGAACGCATTGTTCCTGCAGATATGTCAGCCGTCATAAAAGGGTTTAAAAACAAATCACCTGGTCAAAGTCACATTAACAAGAAGATCCTGGCTCAACTCCCCGACAACATGATAGAGAGGCTTGCTCATATATGCAACGCCTGCCTCGCCTCTGGATACTTCCCTAAGATGTTCAAAATCGCCGTTATTCGCCTCATACCAAAAGCAGGGAAGCCTCCAAACAAAGTCGAAAACTTTCGACCAATATCGCTGCTAGAGGTACCTGCCAAAATCTTCGAAAAAATAGTCAACAAGCGATTGCGGATGTATCTGGAGGACGAAGACGTGCATAATCCCCGCCAGTTCGGCTTTCGCCAGTACCGAGGCACATCCACCGCCATAGCTCAGGCCTACGAGCAGATCGCCAATGCCATGACTGGCCGCCTACAGTGCAATATAGTACTGAGGGACGTCAGCAAGGCGTTTGACAAAGTTTGGCACGCAGGACTGCAGTATAAGATCATACAACTGGGGCTACCTGAAAATCTGACTCGCCTGCTGTGCAACTTCATTACGGACCGCAGAGCCAAAATTAAGATGCAAGAACATTTTGGAGAAGAATTCTCACTATCGAGCGGCGTGCCTCAGGGCTCTTGTCTCTCACCAACCCGTTACACACTCTACACGGCTGACCTGCCACCCCCAATCGTCGGCAGCGAGTACGTCATGTATGCAGACGATGTAACACAGATCGTCACCTGCCCAGGAAGGTCCACGGCAAGGATGGCGCGACTCACTGCTCGGGCAATAGAGGAGATCTCGGAGTATGAAAATAAATGGAAAATAAAAACAAACAAAACGAAATTTGAGGTCATACCCATAGCCAAATTCAAGCCCGCCCCATTGATGATCGACGACGAAGAGATTGAGTACTCTAAACAAGGCAGGTTGCTCGGCCTCATCATTTCTCGGACGGGCATCATTCCCCACGTGAAGGACAGACTAAATAAAGCCAAAGTCGCCGCAGCCAAATTAAAACGTTTTAAATTGATGCCTGAGAAGATACAAGTTCACCTGTACAAGGCGCTGGTGAGGCCTGTGATGGAGTACCCATCTATACCACTCGTCACACTCGGGAAGACTAGACTACAACAACTACAGAGCTTCCAAAACAAATGTTTGAGGTCAGCCAGTGGCCAAGCGCCACCCTACCAGGAGACAGTGGAAACCATCCACCTAAGAAATAAAACAGAGGCCCTCAACTTCAGGTTCCATCGCCTAGGGAAGAAGGTTTGGGACAAGCTCCTGGACGACCCTCACAGCCCAGACCACCTACGCGGGGAAGACATCAACGGAGGGAGACCCCACGCCTGGTGGCCCCGGAGTCTGTCCACACTACAACAACCCAACCCGCGATCCATCTATGTCCGCCACAGTGATCCACCTTAGATTAAAACTTAGATGATATAAATTCACATTTAACAAGTCAAAATCGAGTGAGTCCATAACGTAATACAGTATAAGATGTTAATAAACTTGTAATTGTAAAATCAATCTAGTCATTGTCTACTAAAATAACCATTGTGCAACCTCATTCTAAATCCTAGGTTAGCTTAGTTAGCCAACAAACTCTGTAATATGTAAAACAAGGGGTGTCGTCCCCTCTGTTTAACTCATTAAACTTCTTTTCCAACCTTTCCCCCACGACTATATGTTGTGACTTCTCCATCCCTCATGTCTGGCTGTGCCTTGAGCCCCAGCATGCCTTCCATCCTTTCCCCACCTTAACCTAAAAAAAAAAAATAAAAAAATAAAAAAAAAAAAAAAAAAAGGCAAATGAAGGAAAAAAAGTTGCTGGGGGCTGCAGGAGTGGTACCAGAGACAGAATAGAAGGAAAAAATTGCTGGGGGCTACATGGGTGGTACCAGAGAGACAGAAATGAAGGAAAAAAAAAGGGCTGGGGGCTACATGAGGTGGTACAGAGACAGGAGAAAAAAGTTGCTGGGGGCTACATCAGGTGGTACCAGAGAGACAGAATGAAGAAAAAGTTGCTGGGGCTACATGAGGTGGTACCAGAGACAAGAATGAAGGAAAAAGTTGCTGGGGGCTACATCAGGTGGTACCAGAGACAGAATGAAGGAAAAAAGTTGCTGGGGGCTACATGAGGTGGTAGAGACAGAATGAAGGAAAAAGTTGCTGGGGGCTGGATGCTGGGACAATGTGTACATCAAATGGTCTATGAAGATCACTTAGCACAGGTATCGTGTTGAGTGTTTTCTGTGTAAGAGCAGCAGAATGAGTTGGACGTGCCAGTCACAACTCATGACTTCATAAACTAGAGTGAATGAATGAACCTGTATGTGACTGACTGACGAGGTGAGTGAGCGAATGAATGACTGAGTGAGCGAGTATGCGACTGATTGATTGATTTATTGATTGATGGATTGATTGATTGATTGATTGATTAACCAATCAATCAATCAGCCAGTGAGTTAGTGTGTGAGTGACGTACAGTACATCCTCCTGCCCATGTAAGTATAAGGTGTATATGATGTCTTCTTTTTTAAAATCCATTTGAGTGATGTTAGTGCTAAGGTTAATAGAGCGCCAGACAGATAGTAGAAGAAACAGATACTTAATGTTAAAAAATATATATTTAAGCTTAGTATCTCTTAAATATATAAACAGAAATTACAGTAAATAAATTTATTACGTAATAGCGGTAAATATAAATCTTAAATTTAATAACGACACTAACTGTATGACCCTCAAAATGTTATTTTATGAGAGACTCTGTGTAAACACTTTGCCCTCCGCGTTACACAGGTACATCATTTTCACCCACGACTACCAGAGGGAGTGCCGATAACCGCTGCTGTCGTGTCCTTGGTCGATTCAGTTGATAAATAATAATGAACGCGGAAAAATTATAAGTGGCAAAGAAGTTTCTTTGTGTTGGTGAAAATAGGGAAACGGGCAGACAACCTCCAAGCCATGTTATTCTAAGGAACCAGGACGGGTATATACAGTTAATATTTTGAGCAGTATTTATATATCCCTCTTGTCTGATTTTGCAAACAGTCCTTCGAATATTTTTCTGGCGTCAATAGGTAAAACGCTATGACCGTATAAGAGTGGAAGGTGAAATCACGTCGCGCGGCTCTGAAAGCACATTAGGGGAAGTGTGGATATGACACACGGAATATTAAGCCCTCGGTACACAAGGGAACAGCGTGGCCGGTAGTGCCAACTAAAGTCAGGTACCCATTTACAGCTGGGTGGACGGGGTGCCCAGGCACGAATCACAGACCATTGGTAGAGGAGGTGAGCACTGTATCCGCTCGGCCGTCACACCAATCATAGTATTTTACATTTGTAAAATTTTTCTAGTACCTGAATGTTGGTCACAGTAAGTGACTCCCTTACAAGCTTCGACTGCCGACCAGTTCAGCCTTGGGGGTGTTTTCAGAGACTAAAATAACACCTGAGACGGTCGTGCAGACTGACACCTGACATGCTGGGATGATTAATCATAGAGGGGACACAGTCCTTTGTTTGTGATGACCAATAAGAATAGTCCACGTGTAGTACGTGCAATAAGTAAAAATCCTCATTGCTTTCAATAACAACACATCAAAAGTCCTCAATGTTTGTAATAAGAAACAAGAAAGAGTCATCAAGTACACATACAAATAGGTGAGCAGAACCAAGAAAGGAGGAAAACACAGATGATGTAAATTCTTTATCGGAGCTCCGGAAATTATTGTCGTGTTGTTTACGGCCTCACAGCCTTGAGGAGATAGGCGGAGAGAGAGAGAGAGAGGTGACTGAATTAATAACTCACACAGTTTAACATGGCCACTGACCTCCCTCCGTCAAGGCTACGGGACAACCAACCACGCCCTCGCCCCACCCACAGCTGTCAGACAGACCCCTAGACCCTTCAGTAACATCTGTGAAGTGTTCCTCAGCCACTCCTGATCTGTTATATTATCAACAACTTGGTGTTCTTTTTTTTAATTTGATACTGTCACAAGTGATCAGTCTATTTCATGAAGTCATTGGGTTGTGTAATAAGTCTGACATCGTTGTCTCCTGCGTGGAAGGTTCCCTCATCCCAGCAAGGTTCTTTAGGCTAAGAAAGCCACGCCTGTTGCCTCACCAGCCTTGTCACCATTATCAACATAACTCACTCGTCACAGCTACCACACACTGAAGGATTAACCAATTTTCCATCTAATCACTGTGTCCATCGGTATGCAGGATATATACTATGATATATGTAATATATAATTTATAGGGAGATATATCACGCTTAACTTTTGTCATTGTTGTCCAGTGTATAGGATTATCTAAGGGTGGGGCCTCATCAAACACAAACATTGTAACATGTGTTGGTGACGATGTTATCAACTGTGTCGAGAGTCGCGCCCACATCAACGCAACAGTGTTTAGAACATTGTTGTATAACAGTTTAAACCAACACTGTACCCAGTTACAATGTAGCCAGCATTTTCGTGAATGCATCACAACATTACTGATAATAATATGTTCAACACATATTACTGACAGTGTTAGTATTGGATCCACAAATTAGTAATGATATTGATGACATTGTCGGAATTGTTGTGGAATAACGATGCCAGCTGTTGTCCAACAACTTCACTTAACATGAGGTCAGTCCTTATTAAAATTGTTTTATTTTTTTGCTTTAATTCCACGAGTCGCGAGTGTTAAAGGTCTTATAGTCAAGGCACATAAATACATCTAAACAATGCAGACGAAGGGGTGAATAAAAACCTATCTCTTTTACTGGATCACCTAAAGATTAGACATCCCAGCGCTGATTGGGGGTTAACTAGATTAGGTTAAGTTTGGTTAGGATAATTTAAGTTGGATTAACGTGAGAGAAATAAATCTTCAAGTGAAAAAAAATCTGGGATGTCTTAATTTCAGGTGATCCATCTAACCATACAATCATGATCGTCTCATTTACATCCTCAACATCATAGTAAACAACAACAACAACAACAACAGCAACAACAACAACAACAACCAACACAGAGACAACAACAACAACAACAACACAAGAACCAGCAACAACAAAGACAAACAACAGCAACCAACACAAGACAACAACAACAACAACCAACAACAGCAACAACAACCGAACAACAGCAACAGCAACCAACCAACAACCAGCACA
>NW_024713129.1:27086019-27207980 GCF_018991925.1 Homarus americanus
AGACACGACCCCTAAGGGAGAACATGAAAGAAGATTCAACGCTCCTGTAGTTGATGAAGTAGCCATCCTGATTGTCGGTCAAGAGTTTGAGAAACGAGACATCATACTCAAAATGAGAGACGAGTCGCTTACAAGAAGAACATGATGCCACAAGTACTGGAAGCTACAATACTGACAGGAAAAGCTAAAGGAGAGGACGTTTTTATACCAAGGATACCTCTCATCACCACTGACCTGCCATTTGAGTTCAAGCGACTGCAGTTCCCGGTTAAAGTGAGCTTTGGCATGACCATCTACAAAAGCCAGGGACAGTCCCTAAAGATGGTTGGCCTAAACCTGGTGTTTCCTTGCTTCTCTCATGGACAGTTCTATGTTGGATGCTCCAGAGTGGGAACTGGCAAAAATCTGTACATACTTGCTAATGGCAAAACCAAAAATGTGGTCTACCTTAATGCACTACAGTGAGACAATGTGGAGCCTCCCGGAAGGTGGCGTCCTACCGTGGCCTAGCGAAAGAGCCGCCCGGAGGGCGGCGATTCCCATATATATATATATATATATATATATATATATATATATATATATATATATATATATATATATATATATATATATATATATATATATATATATATATATATATTGATCTTGATAAAATTGAGAACCTAGCTTTCGTCTTTATTCAAGACATCTTCAGTTGCCTAAAGATGAATAAAGGCTATGTGTGATATCATTTATATCAGCTCGTAAGCGAGCGGACCCGAGTTCGAACCGCTGGCAGGGTGAAACTAGGGCAAGTTTCTTTACGCCATTTCCTCTATGGAACCTGGATGTTAATCGATTTGCGGATCGTATTCCGGGGTATGGTTAGCCAGTGCAGTTGGCGAACTGTCCAGTCTTCTCGGACTATTCCTTGACACTGGGTCATGCAGCTCGTTAACTTGGGGTGTGGTTGTTGTGTTGGCGACAGCTTCTACACCTTAACAAATTCACGCCTAGGAGGCCCTTGGGTCGGCCATCCTCGATTTCGAGGGGTTTCCCTTTATGATTTTATCAAGATATATATATATATATATATATATATACTGTATAAGCAAATAAATTACTGAAGGTGCGCGTGATCCATGTATATGCTGATAATCACATAGGAAACAAGAAAACACGAAGTTCCCAAGCGCTTTCGTGTAATTCACATATTCAGGGGTGAGTACAGATTAAGGAGAAATACTTGAGAAGGCTAATATACAGTATACAGTAGAGGAGAGTGAGATCAAATCCCTTAGGGAAAGCAGGTGTCCACCATATTCAGGTGGACAAATATTGTTCATCACAAAATTGTCCAATTTGTACATGCCATTACTGAAATTCATGTTGACAGATTCGGTATGTTTAATGAGTCCAATCCAGTCCAGTCCAGTCCAGATCAGTCCATTCAGTCCAGATAAGTTCATTTCAGTCAAGTACAGTCCATTCTAGTCCAATCAGTCAGCCAGGAAGCAAGAATTAGTATGCATTAAACTTAAAGTAACTGACGCAGTTAAACGTTGGGTACGACATTAAATGTCTGATATGTGTGTGTGTGTGTGTGTGTGTGTGTGTGTGTGTGTGTGTGTGTGTGTGTGTGTGTTTGTGTGTGTGTGTGTGTGTGTGTGTGTGTGTGTGTGTGTGTGTGTGTGTGTGTGTGTGTGTGTGTGCAACTGTAAATACCAAACCCATGTCCTGGTTACACACACACACACACACACACACGGTCACAGCAAGAAGAAAAAATAAATACCCAATACTGATGATATATGGAGAGAGAGTTTATATAGTATTTTACAAGGGTTGAAATAATCTAAAACGTTTTATTAGTGGATATAAGACGTTTGAGTGATTTGTGTACGACATATCAGCAGCAAGTAGAAATAATATAAGTCTCCATCACCTGGAATACTACAACAAAGATTTTACGAAGCCAGACATATTTACATTTTGCATTATCAAGAAGGAGGAGGAAGGAGAGGCAGCAGGTCCAACGCATCATATCGTTTCTTTGTCACAGGGGAAGTTATCAAGATTCACCGCACGTAACGTTCTTTGTCTCTGCTTCTAAGTGGAACATCAGTAAACATCTTGAAAAAATATTCAGCCTATCAGCATACAGGAGTAGCTTGTGGATCAAATATTTCCCAAACCTTGTGTTGTGACATTGAACTGCGGACTTCACTTCACTTCAGTATTACAAATGAGCTTTTGTAAGGCCATCATCTTCCTCCCACATCTGCCCCGGCCACACCTACGGTAATTACTCACATTTCCCAGCTATTACTTGTAATATTTCAGTTTGTAGTTGAGTATACAGTCATTATCACCATGTAGGACTGGGGTGAGGTATTAGTTGACAGTGGTGTTTATGATAATTACGTACAAATAGCTCCGGGTGGCGGCTCCTCTTCAGGTTCTAAGCTGACAAGGTCACCCTGGCCAGGTCTGCTTGGTTGGTCACTTTCAGCAACCTTCATGGAGACTGACGCAATGTGTTTGTGTTGACTGTGCACAATTACCAAGTCTGTAAACCTCTCAGTGTAGTCCAGCAGTCACACATAACTTGATATGTAAACCCACAGGGTGCAATACTTGTTTACACTTAATGTTAACAAATCTTACCAACAGACGAGAAGAACTTATGATCAATGATACGGCTGAGCCAACAATGGCAATGTTGACTTAGTTGTGGTTGATGATGACGTGTAACATTTGTGCATGGACACATAAGACAACGATAGTAATTCATCAAATAAAAATGGAGATACAAGGATTCTGGTGTGATGCGATGTGTTGTTTTTTACCAAGAGGTTTACAGTGTATTACAGTAGAAACTATGTGGACACCAGACTTTCAAATTTCATTATTTATTCTTTCATAATGTAAATAAATATGTGTAACCTTTCTAAAGAAGATGAATTAGTACAAATAATAGTTAACTTCGGTTCTCGTGCTAAGGAATCCATCTACGAGAGACAGTGGGCGAGGAAAAGTTACGGCAGACAACACGTAGGGTAGAATCCTCTTTCCCTCTTTTACATCACCATTATTTACTTTCTTGATCATCTCATTTGTGGTTAACACTACATCGTTACACCTCGTTACTCTGAGAATCATGAGTGTCTGAAACCAATGGATAGGTTTCAGTCTTTTAATCCCTCATTCTTAAGAAAAAAATACAACTACAAAGAAATAAAGTCGTCCTCCCATAACTTATATGATTTGAAAAATCACACCAGGTCGCTTGTGTTCCTTTGTTATATCTAGAAATAAATTCATTGTCTATTTATTAGAAGAGAACTAAAGTTGATTCATCATGTATGAATAAAAATAATCAAGATGGAGTTACAACACAGTCGCTCTGAGGCAACGACTGGCAGCATAAAATGTCAGAATACCATTTGGCCTCACCACACGATACTGTAACCTCGCCTGCCTCCTCCCCTTCATGACGCGAAAGGTCGAAACCCATTATTCAGATTATTTTAAATATTTGCCTACATATTTACTCAATGAATGGGTTGGCTCAAGGATCACCATGTCATGCTCCGCCAGTCTGACAGTGTATGGGTGTTGTGAGGGCTTAAGGCAAGGCTGGAGAAAGTGTTGGGGGTGGGTGCTGATGCCTGACATGTCGAATAAATAACATACACCTGACTGTAAACTCTTGTTTATATACACCTCCCCAGACGCCACTATCTTAGATCTTAATATTATTAGTTCCGGGAATGTACAGTCGGTATGAGGTAACACACCCACTGTACCACTACTTCACACGCGTACACTTGGTCAGGCGTCACACCGTTGGACATATAGTTTTGCGTGACATGAAAGTTTATTTCGCGTTTACTATTACCCTCGCACTGTAAACATCCGCCACTATCTTAGATCTTAATATTATTAGTTCCGGGAATGTACAGTCGGTATGTTTGGTGCTCGTGAGGTAACACACCCACTGTACCACTACTTCACACGCGTACACTTGGTCAGGCGTCACACCGTTGGACGCTATAGTTTTGCGTCACAGAGTTGCTTACGTTATTTACGTGTGTGTGTGTGTGTGTGTCAAGTCATTATTTGCTTGATTAAGTAATAAGGTTTACTATCAGTATTTTCCTGGATCGTGGAGTCAGGGTTGGGCACTTCACTAGTTGATTTACTGACTGTCATCAAATTGTGAGTTTAGGAAAAGTCGGTGCTACTATTGTGAAGGTGACGTGGGTCCCTTATTTCTGACCTGACCTAGCTAGTCACGTCACCACCCTTCTCTTAAGCTCCTCTACGTGTGTGTTGGTGTGGGGATTAGTGGATGACATCATTATGACCTGGCCTCATGTTTTTAAGGTCACCCTGTATATTTAAGCCTCTCTCTGTCCATGTAATCCAGTTGCCTCTGAAGATGTCTTGAATAAAGACGAAAGCTAAGGTACTCCGTTGTTTCCCTTTTCCCGTGTGATTTTATCAAGATTTATCTTATCCACGTTTTCATTGTGGATTTACATGAAATGTATATGTATATGTATATGTATATATATATATATATATATATATATATATATATATATATATATATATATATATATATATGTATATATGATAGATAGAGAGATGCAGTAGATAAAGAAATAGATAGAGATAGATAAATAGATAGAGAAAAATATTAAAAGCACTATTAGTATTTGATTGGGTTATATCTTACCTGGCACCAACGGTTATTCTTTTTCTAGCACCCATAATTATCCCTCACCTGGCACCTGTGTCAGGGAGTGCCGGGATGGAAGATGAAGTGGTGTACGGAGACGTACCTGCCCTTTCCGCACACAAGTCACGCAACACTACACACGCAATATATTACTGTGTGTGTGTGTGTGTGGTGTAATGGTCAACATTCTCGCCTCGCAAGCTAGCGGACCCGAGTTCGATCCTCGGGCAGGGTGAAACTATGGGCAAGTTTCTTTACGCCATTTGCCTCTGTCTACCCAGCAGTAATTGGGGACCTGGGTGTTAATCGATTTGCGGATCGTATTCCGGGGTAATGGTCAGCCAGTGCAGTTGGCGAGTTGTCCGTTCTTCTAGGACTATTCCTTGACACTGGGTCATGCAACTTGTTAATTTGGGGTGTGGTTGTTGTGTTGGCGACGGCTTCTACACCTTAAACAAATTTACGCCTAGGTGGCACTTTGACCGGCCATCTTCGTTACACGAGGGGCAACCACTATATGTGTGTGAGAGAGAGAGAGAGAGAGAGAAGCCTTTATAATCTTACCATGCCTTACATTTTACATAATTGTATATATTCAGTCATAATACAGTATATGTACCTATACGA
The DNA here is from genome assembly GCF_018991925.1 of Homarus americanus. Taxonomy (NCBI): domain Eukaryota; kingdom Metazoa; phylum Arthropoda; class Malacostraca; order Decapoda; family Nephropidae; genus Homarus; species Homarus americanus. The sequence goes on from NW_024713129.1 coordinate 27,091,376, forward strand.
ATAAACTTTATAATGTGAGAATCTTGTGGCAGCTGTGGTTGTAGTTGGGTTGCCAATTCATTAGTATAATTTTCTTCATTATTTAAGCAAATTTACGAACATTTGGAAACTTCTCATAATCTTAAATAATGATGAATAGTTTATTATTATAAAAATGTTACCTTTGGTTTGTTTAATACTTATCCTGACAGTGATACAGCCCAAAATAGATCCACCAATCACAATCACCATTACATTCAGCCTTACTTTATCAAGTATTGCTCGGTAAAAACTACGATTACGCAGCCAGGGCGGGATCGGTGCATCTTTGGTTGACTGTATATATGAATGCACTTAGAATCTGGTAAACCTACCAACACCATCACACTCCCCCCTAGTCCCCAGAACCTTAAGGGACACCTACCAATTTTCCAACATCTACCAATCACCTCCTGGGTTGTGATTTGTCGTCAAGAGCCACTAGGAACTATGAGAATAATCGATACTAATAACAGTGGGAGTGTCAGGACCAGAGGACAGTGGGAGGCGAATTACCGTGGTCAGGGCTAAGGTCATTATACGTACACCTCACCTGTAATATCCGTGGGATGACCTTGTTGCTGTAACGATTGTTTACCCTTGCACGGAGTGTGTGTGTGTGTGTGTGTGTGTTACTATGTTTGTCCTCACCCCTACCAAGGCTTTGAGTGTGTCTGTATGTCTGTCCTCATCACTGGTGGAATTTTATACAATGAAGAAACTGAAGACTTTGAAGGTGCTTGAGTCTCTCTGGTCCGTGAGGTCCGTTTGTCAATCTATGAGCGAGTGTTAACGTTGTTCCTGTATTTAGTTATGCAGTAGCATGAGTTGCCATAGTCAGTGTTGTCAAATGTACCAAAAGTTGCCACGGCAATCATAGCCCGTGGCGCCATAGATTAAATAATAATACAGTCAGAAGCAATAATTGCTACCCCCACCTAAAAGCCGGAACCACAGCCAGTGAAGGCCGATATTGATTCAATATAACATTCCCAGCCACGATTGTTCCAAAACTACCCAGCAACGTTTAGACTTTAGACAGACCCCGGCTACTAGGGGTGGGGGGAGGGGGTGTATTAATTACAGCTTCTGACTGTACACTCGTTACAGAATGTATCTGCAAGGCGGGGTCCGATGAATTTGAAAATGAACACCACAAATTGATAGGATTGTCAAAATCATTCGTCCGTTGCGTCATATTGTCGCAAAAATGTTGGCACATAGTGCCATTGCTAGCTTGTAAATTCTGTGTCGCGAACAATACATAAATAAACATCACTTCACCACACTAGCCCAGAGGATTAGGACAAAATCATGCACTTTTGATACAAGTATGGGACTTGGAATACAGTTATTAGGACCCACAAGGGTCGATTTGAAGATTATTCCCCAACCGGATTGGGCTGTGGACAGCGGTGGTAGACATTTTTCAAAATGGTCGCTTCCCCTAAATGTGACGGCAATATCTCGCTGGCAATAGCTGGCTGGGAGAGTTAACGAACTTTTGGGTGAGGCTGTACATGGCATAACATAGCATTGATTAACAACATATATGATATGTTATATTGTCGTTGGTCAGTTCCTTTACACTGATAGCAACAACAGTTATTTGCAACACGTTTCTGTTACGAACATCCTGTAAAACCATATGACTGGCATCACCTTTGTGAAAAATATTGGCTTTATTGTATTTCTTGACCCTAAAAACCAGGGTATTAATACCAAAGTTCCATAGATTCTGTGCTTCAAAGTTCATTGAAAAGAGCCTCAAACGGGTGTCACAACGCAAAAGCAGTAAAGCAGCAGAAGTACCAGAGAAATTCACCCTTACAAAAATGTAAAAGTCAGGTTATGATGATACCTGTCTTTTCTGCGAACAACATGCAACGAGAAGCACACCGTTACGCAATGCTTCCTCAATGAAAGTTAATGCACACACAAAACAATATGCACAGAACCTACAGGATGAAAGGATAATGACAAAGCTGAGTCAGTGGGATGTTATAGCTCTTGAGGCTAAATATCACCCTAAATATCTGGTGGCGTTTTATAATCGTGACAGACCGAGTACATCTAGTTTTTTATTTATTTACTTATATTTTTTATATACAGGATTAGCATACCCAGGCACAGGTCACTGACCCACATCGGGCCTGGGGAGCGAAAATGTAATAGTAATAACAATAATAATAATAACAACAACACTAATAATAATAATAATAATAATGATAATAATAATAATAATAATAATAATAATAATAATAAAGAACCATAAAGAAAGAAAAAGAAAAAACGATCAATAATGAGAACAAATATTTGTAAGTTGTGTTGCCAAAGTAAGAGAAACAATTGAGACCCTGCAATTGTGTGTAAATGAGGCAGAAAGTCAGATCAGGAACCTGGTAATTGGTAACAAATTTTGTGATGCCATATGGCAGCAGGGTCTACCATTAGACAACACATTATGCTTCCAACATCTTCCCAGGCGGTAGTACCTTCCTGTTTGGTATTTGCCTACTACCTACTTACTACCTGCGGCTGATGAATGTAACACTGCATTTGCTGAGCAGTGTTCGTACGTGCGAGAAATCCTTGACAATGATGAGTCTACACCTGTCTTCCAGTTGTCTGCATTGAAAAATCTCTATCTGTTGAGAATCCAGCAGCTGAGTTACTTGACTGGGGATAAATCACCTAATTTCCATGCTTCTAGGTTCAAGATCAAAATTCTCAGCTACTTTCCAGAGTTAAAAGAACACAAGAGAGGGACGTGATGTTTTACTAGTACCAGCAGGCACTGCTGGAATGTTGATAAAAAAACATGCCTGCTTAATGGGGGAGGGCGAGACTGTAGCTCTATCTCGTGTAGCAAGTATTATACGTCGTGAAGTCTTCGCCAAATCTTGTCCATAATTCAATGGAGAGTTTTCGGAAGATTGTCAACAGATTTCTGGCCTAAAATTTCTTGTAGCTCTTGCTTCTATGATTCTCTTTCGAACTAACATAAAAAAAAATAGCCGTGACTCCCAAGCAGCACTGTCTTTGGAACAGTTGCTGGTTTACAATTTTGTTCATTCGCAGAGAGCAACAACAGATGCTCGACACAGTCGTGAACGAGAATCACTTTTACCTCTTTTTCTTGGAGCATATGTGTATGCTAAGACCAGGTATAAGGATTTGGATGACACTCTTTACCAGATGGGGCTATATGTGTTCTATGATTGGGTCTTGAGTATGTCTACAGATCTGGCAAACTCTACTGTTGCTCACTCTGAAGCCTTGGGAGCTGTATGCCCACCTACTCTCAAGACTGGTGTGTTTACTATCTCTGCTGTTGATAACATCTATCATGATCCATCGGCAACCAGTTTCCACAGCTCATTCTATGGCACTGGAATCTCCTTATTTCAACACCCAGATGGTCATAACGGCACGGATCAAATAGTGCCTCAACTTGACAGACGAGTCAGAAAGAATAACAAACTACCTGAGGAGTATACAGTGGTGCCAGCTGTGGTGGCCATTAAAAATCCACCCATTCCTGAGCTGCCTGGTCTCACTAAAGCCAGCGGTGACCTAGTAAAACAAGCCCTAGCAGAAGAAAGTCAGTGGTGTTCACATATCAGTAAAACAATTACAGTACATTCTGTATCATCAAATGAGGAATCCAAACAAGAAGATAAAAACATACATGTGTCGTGGGCTGTATACCATGCCAGTCGTCTTTGTCAGGATGTGGACATCAACTGTGATCATGGACAGATAGCAACTAGTGCACTCCTGCCCTTATTTCCTGATGACTTTAAATCAGTTGCAGTGTTAAAGCCTTCAATGGATGTGGTTAAAAAGGCAATCAGCATACTCAATCCAGAACAAATTACAGTCATTGCCTGCGACCAGCCTCTTTACAAGATAGCTAAGGACATTCAATAGGCCGGGCCCCACACTCATGGGGAGGGCTCAACCGTAGTTATGATAGGTGGACTACACATAAAAATGGCCCTCCTGAAATGTCTTGCCGACCTGCTTGATGGGAGTGGATGGGTAAAAGCCATAACACAAGCAAGCATTTCTACGCCAGGTACAGCAAATTCGTTTCTTAAGGCAATGCATGTAAAGAAAACAGCTCGTGCTCATCAATTAACAGTTTGTGTACTATACATGCTCCGACAAGAAGCTTATGATGCCTGCACTGTTTGAGTACTGGTGCACCACACAAGCGACAACAAGCCCTCATTTCAAGTTTTGAGAGAGAAATTAGTAATGTTTTAGCCACTAATTAGGTATTTCATGTAATTTGTTTTCATTATTTGTAATAAGAGCAAGTATTTTTGTTTCATTATTTGTTAGAACTAATGAACAATCATATAATTTCATAATTTACTAATACAGTTTAACTAAATTTATGTGTATATCATAACCCTACATTAAACATTGTGACGAAAACATGATTAATTATGTTTAGCATATATACATATGAAGGGCAGAAATCTTGTGATACCATATGACTGACATCATCTTCAGTATATGAAAAATATTGACTTTATTGTATTCCTTGACCCTAAAATCCTGGGTATTAACACCAAAAGTCTGTAGCTCACATATTAAACGAGATATTGCAGAATATATTTGGGCGAAGAAACCATTCTGAAAAATGGCTGCCACCGCTGTCCACATCCTAATCCGGTTGGGGGAGAATCTTCAAATTGATCCCTGTGGGTCATAGTAACTGTATTCCAAGTCTCATACGTGTATTAAAAAGTGCTCGATTAACCCCAAAATGAGCCTTAAGCAACTGGACCACTACTACTACTTTGCTGTCACTCGGATTCGAGGATGACGATCATCCAGCTATGATACAATGATATGAGTTATTAGGGATGTCACCTAGGTTGGTGAGTTTTGAGGTGACTAAAGAGGCCGGTAAGGGACCCACATGGTCGTCCACATTCGTTGCACATGTGGAGGGCTGCATCTAGTGCGGGAGGGGCGTTGGCAGCGTCTTTCCCGCGTTGGCGCTTGTCTGCCTCGGTTTGCAGTCGGGCTAACTCGAAAGTATTGGTAACTTCTCGTGTGGTACTCCTCCAAGCGTTACGATGTGGAGTAATCAACTCCCATGTAAGGGCGTCGATTTGGCACTTTTTCAGGTTTGTCTTAAGACTTTCCTTATACCTTTTCAATTGCCCGCCGGCGTTACGTTTACTATACGTTAGGTGATTCTAAAGTAGCTGCCTTGGCAGTCTAATGTCGTTCATGCGGGTAAGATGGCCAGTCCAGTGTAGCTGTTCATGGATAATAGTAGCCTCGATGCTCCTACAGTTAGTGTCAGGAAGCTGGCATTTGTTCTCTTGTCTTCCCAGCAAACTCGGAGAATGGAACGTAGACTACGTTGGTGAAAGTTTTCAAGTGCCTTGAGGTGCTTCCTGTATGTGACCCATGTCTCACTGCCATATAGCAGGGTGGGGAGGACCACTGCTCGATAAACATGCAGCTTTGTAGATAATTTCAACACCCTACAGCTGAAGACACGGTTTTGGAGTCCGCCAAAAGCTAGAGATGCACATCTGATCCGGTGCTGAATCTCTTCATCGATGTCCGCGGTGGTGAACAGGTGGGAGCCGAGATACCGAAAGTGGGTAACATTAGAGAGGGTAGTACTGTTAAGCTGGATGGATGGTGGAGGTGTCTCTGAACCTGGGGCAGGTTTAAAGATAATCTGAATCTTACGTACATTCACCTCAAGGCTTAAGTGCGCATACGCAACTGCATAGGTGTTTAGGATCTCCTGTAGGTCGTGTTTATTATGAGCAACAAGGGTGAGGGCGTCTGTATACTGAAGTTCAGTATTGGAAGCTGCCGACACCTTTGTTCTTGCCTGGAGTCGTCTTATGTTGAAAAGACCCCCCCCCCCCTTCTCCCAGTACTCGATGTCTACCCCACCGGCTAAATTGGCACTGACACGAGTAAGGAAAGCAGCCAAGAAAATGGAAAAGATAGTTGGTGCCAGTACTCATCCTTGTTTAACCCCTGTTTGGATGGGGAAGAACTCAGACTGGATGCCGTTGTGCAGGACACTGCCGTTCATGCCATCGTGGAGTTGCCTCACAATGGTGATGAATTTTGGTGGGCAGCCAAAACGGCTGAGGGTTCACCAGAGGGCTTCTCTGTTGACCGAGTCGAAGGCCTTGGTTAGGTCGATGAAAGCCATAGGTCACGACGCTGTTCTCTGCACTTTTCCTATATCTGGCGGGAAGCAAAGATCATGTCAGTGGTGCTCACGTGATGGTCTAAAACTACATTGAGATTCTGGGAGGAAGTTTTCCGCCTCAGGAAGGGGTCTGTTTAGGAGGACTTGGGAGATATTCTTGCCAGCTACGGAGAGCAGCAAGATCCCAAGGTAATTAGTTGCCACAGTTTGGCCGGTCTCCCTTGTTCTTATAAATATTGACAATGGAAGTGTCTTCAAGAGCTCTGGGGACACGCACTCCCACACCCCCACTCACACACTCCCACAATCCTACCCTCCCTTACTCCCATCCACTCACACTCCCATTCACTCAATCACTCTTACTCCCACTTACTCACTCTTCCACACTTCCACAATTCCAAACACTCCCCAGTAGCTTTATATGACATACAGGTGTCAGAGAAGGTAAGTGGAAAGAGTTGCCAAGCACACACGGAACTATATTTGGTGTTGGGAATTGAAATGTGTTGGGCGAAGGGAGTATTGGCGATAAATTTAGATGCTGACTGAAAAAAATTGGAGAGATACATTTATTACGAGGTATCAGTCAACCACCACCATGAACCACCAACCACATTAACTTAGTACAACTGATTGATTTACAAGAAGAATTAAACAAGGTAAAAAATTAACAAACTGATAAAATGTGAATTGATAACTCAAAGGAAAATAAGTTGTCATCGGCTTCTATAAAAGTCATTGTAAACAACTTTCCTTTGATCTCATTGCTGACCACTGACCTACGACTCCATGAGATATTAAAATGAGCCCTAGGAACAGATCACATACATACCACTGGTCGAGTTACATTGGACAGTGATCTTCGTTGTCATTTGACTAGATTGAGTCAATGCTCACCGTGAATGATGCATGACTTGAAGTAATTGAATTTGTTGCCGTAAGTAAATACACCTAATTAAAGAAAGAAATCCTACTTGGTTAGGTTAGGTTAGGTTATATAGGTTTTTTTATTCAATTCTACATACATACATACAATACATACATACATACATACATACATATGTTTATTAGCCACAGCTTACATTAAGAATATTACACAAGGTGCAAACAACATATTTGAATACAAAACCCTCATTGTAAACTATTTAAAACAATAGATAACTGTAGTCCAACAGATAGTCATTAAACCATATTAAACAAAGTAAAAATGTAGAAAGCATAAATTGAACAAGGAACATTAATCATACAACCATAAAATATCCTGGATAATCTTATATACAATATCATTTGTGAACTTGGGAAACAGATCACTCTACGTCTCTCCAGGGAGTACAAATTAAGATGCTTAAACCTGTCTCTGTACTCAAGGTTCCTAATGCCCGGGATTAGTCTTGTCATTCTCCTCTAAATTCTTTCTTGCGATTTTCTTGGGATTCTATATCCATTCTGTAGTACGGTGACCAGAATTGAACTGCGTAATCCAAGTGAGGTCTCACAAACGCAAGATATAGTTTTAGGATGACCTCGCTATTCTTGTAACTAACACTCCTTTGTATGAACCCAAGTACTTTGTTAGCCTTGTCTCGAGCAAATACACATTGTTTACTTGGTTTAAGATTCCTACTTATCATTATTCCTAAATCTTTCTCATAGTCGGATTTCTGGTTGCTCATCTGGTATCTGGTTTCTCTGCTTATATCTTCTAGACTAAGTACTTTTCATTTGTCCACATTGAATTTCACCTGCCATGTATGTATGTATGTATGTATGCACGTATGTATGTATGTATGTATGTATGTATGTATGCACGTATGTATGTATGTATGTATGTATTGCCATGCGCATATAGGAGTAGCTTTCATATTTTCAAGTAATTGCATTTTTTTAATCGATGTTCGAGTGTTTGAAATTGAAAATATATTGATTCTTATACCACCACTAACTCCTCAGCACCTCTGTCCTCTCAGACTTTGGTGAAAGTTCAACACATGCATTATTTATTTTACGTTAATAACATCACCAACCTTTCGTCTCCGTCGTGTGGTCAGGAAATAAGACTCAATATCCTCCTCATCCTAAGACTGAGGACCCACAACAATACCTCTGTCTCATACTTACGTTTATTCTTTGACTGAGATGTTTGATCATAACAAAAAGAACTTGTATAATGTGACATAAGGTTCATAAAATCTTCTTAGTTCTTATCAAAAGTCTAGTTTAATGGATGAAAATTAATAACTGATATAAAATAAGTTTCTTCTTTTCAAGGGTGGAAGTGAATCAACCATTTGACTCCACGTATCCAGAACATAATTTTGTCACTCGACAACAATGTCAGTCCGGCGCCTCCCAGACTAAATGGTGGTCCTTATTTCCTGTAAATTCTCCTCTCTAAGCTATCATGTTCTGTTCTAGCAAAGTCAGAGATATTCTCTGACCAGATCTATGAATTAATTGCCTTTCGTGTTTCACTTGAAAGATACTCGTGGGAGCCTCATTTGACTGTGGTCTTAATGATCACCCCGCTGAGTTATTATCATTGTAGGTCTGGTGGCATAAGTCTTAGCAGTTTCGACCCCTGCATTACCTTCGGCCTTCGCCTCACCTCGCCCAGGTGAATTAATGATGTCCAGGTGGTGGGCAGTCTCGTGTCGTGTGCATAACTAGTGTTTCTTTTGCTTACTGCAGTTAGGAAACATACAATACTATACAAGTAAAGAAATTAAATCATACAGGTATTTAAGGTATAAATTATGTAACAAAGGTATTTATTAAATTTGGAAGCAAGTTTGTCAGCCATAAAATGCATTAATTTGAAAAATATTCCCCATGTCATAAAAAAAGTACAATTTACTTGCGACAGCTGTCGCACCCTGTTGATATTGGACATAATGCTGATAGCTTTAAAAGAATCCTGCATAATTTAGCGTAGGATAGAATTTGCGTGAGGAAATCTGGACAATTTCACATATACAAGAACAATTGTGGCAATTTTTTGCATTCAGAATTTTTTAATACTATTTCTTATTGCAGAGAGAATAATAAAACACCAGAAAACGAATCAGAACGTTCAGAATTTTTTTAATACTCGCATATAAACAATTACAATATTAACTCAAAACTTATTTATATAAGTAATATTATATGATTACAAAATATTAGGAATTACATAGAATCAATATAATTCACATCTAATGAAAAGAATAAACTAATTATTGCAAAGTCCGTACAGTATACATCTATCCTATCTTCTTTCATAAAAAACCGCTCTTGCAACAGTCACTGACACAAAATGAATATACATCAGACATCTTAATCTTATATAAATACACAGAACTATGAAACATACCATAATAGCGGTGGTCCCGGTCCGTAGCTTAAGATTTATTGGTAAGTTTGATTTTTTTTGCACTCGCTCATTTTGTTTATATTACATTTTTTTGTAAAATAAACTTTTCTTAAGCTTTGCAATCATTACTAATATTACTATGATTACTTAATTGGTAATTGTTTAATTTATATTTAATATCTGGCAACTATCAGTTGACACGGGTGGCGTAGGGATATTGATTTAGTCTATAATAAGGCAGTCAGAAGACAGGAATCTAATTTATACACCTCTTCATATTACAGTGGAGCTTCACTTTGAGCTGCTACCAATGTTTAGAGAATTAACGTCTTAATGACATTGTTGATATACTGTACTGTATCGCCCAAATTAAATAACTTTGTAATTATCGATCCCAGTCTCACGAAACACCGAGGGTTTACTATATATGGACTATATAAATTGTAACGATAAGATATTTACAATTACCATTTTTTTTCACTCTGCTGGTCCGTGAAGTTAAAAAGTTTGAGAACCATTGCCATACAGAACTCAGTGCTGCTGTTCGTATGGAAATGTAACACAATATTCTATGTTAGTAATAATTATGTTTTCTAATGATTTATGCTTATGTCTGCAATAGAAAATAGTGTTTAGTAATTATTTAAAACAGATTGCGGAAAGGAGGCATAAAGGAAACTTTGTCCGGGAATGAGTATAAAAGTGTGTGTGTGTGTGTGCGTGTGCGTGTGTGTGTGTGTGTGTGTGTGTGTGTGTGTGTGTGTGTGTGTGTGTGTGTGTGTGTGTGTGTTTATTGGTATTCAGTTAGGTGTTAATGTGTGTATCATTAGGAATGCTGTTTGGGTGTGTATGATATGGGTAGTGTTTTTTTATCGTTGGGATTGTGTATTCATGCTCATATGTAATGTTTTTGTGTTTGTGTGTGTGTTGTATATCTGTACAGTGAGTATTTTGTTTATAATGGGGAGAGAGAGAGAGAGAGAGAGGCCAGGTTAATGTAGAGATAGGTTAGGTTAGGTAGGAGCTTCCGGTTCGTGTCGTCTGAACATACCGATGGTTCAGTGTTCGTGTTCTCATGTGTCCCCTCGTATTTGTTATATATACTTGTTTATGATTCAACGAATATGTACGGTACATGGCTTTCATCGACCTTACTCAGGCCTTCGACTCGGTCAATAGGGAAGCCCCTCAGTCGTTTTGGTTACCCACCAAAATTCACCGCCATTGTGAGGCAACCCCACGGTGGCAGGAACGGCAGTGTCTTGAACAATGGCACCCAGCCTGAGTTCTTCCCCATCCAAACGGGGGTAAAACAAGGATTTGTACTGACATCAACTCTCTTTTCCATTTTGTGGCTGCTTTCCTTACTCGTGTCAGTGCCAATTTAACCGGCGGGGTGGACATCCAGTGCCGGATGAAGGAACTTTTCAACATAGACGACTCCAGTCAGGAACAAAGATGTCGACCGCTTCCATCACTGAAGTTCAATATGCAGACGATCTCACTATTGTTGCTCACACTGAACGCGAACTACAGGAGATCCTGAACACATACGCAGATGTGTATGCACACTTCGGCCTCGAGGTGAATGTACGTAAGGCTCAGATTCTCTGTAGGGAGCTGAAATTACCTACAAAGTTACACACATATATCAATCAGTGGTCCTCCCTACCCTGCTGTATGGCAACGAGACATGGGTCACACCGTCACATACAGGTCCATCCTCCGAGTTCGCTGGGAAGACAAGAACCAACTGTAGGAGCATTGAGGCTGCCATTATCCATGAACAACTACGTTAGACTGGCCATTTTACCTGCATGGACGACAATAGACTTCGAAAGCAGCTACTTTACACCACACGAGAAAGTGTCAATGCTTTCGAGTCAGCCCGACTGCATACCCAGGCAGACAAGCTCCAGCGTCGGAAAAACGCTGCTGCTGCCCCTTCCGCACTTGATGTAGCCCTCCATATGTGCAACATCTGTGGATGTCCCGTATCGGTCTCTCGAGTCACCTAAGAGATCACCAACGAAGGTGACATAATAACTTATATCAATGTATCATAGCTGGATGATCATCATACTCGATTCCGAGTGACAGCAAAATAGTAGTGGTAGTACTAGCTGTCCAAGTGGAACAAAAGTGGAGCTGGGAGAATAAATGCTATGCATGTTACCCTGTATTATATAATGATATTTATTTTTATAAAAATAGACAGAGTAGTACATATAATCCTGAGGCGATAAATCATGTTATTTTACTACAAATCTCTCGAAATGGCAGAATTTTTGTTGGTACAACTAGTGCCAACAAGACCTGTTGTAGTATCAAACGCAAGGTTTGGTCAATGATAAAGGCTAAAAGGAAGATTTAGCACTTCAAATAATTTTTTTTTCATCTTTTTTGCATTGTTGGTCACTATCTTCATTATATTTTTCGAGCTTAATCGAAGTGACTGTAATTCAGTCCTTACCGTAACACAGACACATAATATCTCATATTTTGCCTAGCCATATGATTTACAGATTTACAAATGGAACAATGTATAGACCTCACGTTACACAGTTATTATCAAGTTTGCATTTCAGATGTGGGAGGGTGCTGATCAAAAATATGACATGTGTAGTTAGGGAATATAAATACATAAAAACAAATAATATGTTTATTGTTAATTCTTTGTTGGTATACAAGGAGACCAATTTCGGTGGTTTAGCTTCGAACCTCGTAGCTTCACTGTCCTTGACAGGGAACTTATTAAATTCTTCATGGGTTTCGGAACATAATACACTTTTTTTTTTACTGTTCTTGTATTTTGTAATTGTATTTCTTAATTATTCCTGTTTCCTGCATACGTTTCCACTCATTCTCAATAACGACTTTTCTCTTTCGCTTTTATCAACTTCTGGGGATCACAAGCCAATTTGAACCATCTGTTCTGCGTGTGCCTCACCCAACACGACGTATCACTAAAACTTACTTGCGATAAGTTGACCCACAACAGTCCTGATACTGTAGTGTTGTCTGGTCCAGCTTGTGAAGGTGGGTTTTTACCTTACGGTATTCACTAATTAAATCCTAATTAGCTGATCATGTTCATGTTCAGCGAGAAATATGTGAGGAATATCAAGCAAGGATTCTTGAGCTCACTAAACTGTACTAAGGTGGAGGGACCAACGTGGATTGAGTGTTTTAGGTATTTGGTAAAAGGTTCAGTAATTAACCGTTACGTGGGGGAGGTGAGACTTGCATCTGTGACATTTCAAAGAATAGGAAACTCAACAAGAACATCTAGTCTTTGGGATAAATATGAAGTGGTAATATTTCTGCATCATTTGTTTACTTGACACATCAGGTAAATAATCTACAAATTTACATATTGCATTGTACGTGTTGTGTTGGCTTCACTCACCATCAGAATTGTGTCTCTTGATCTCGAGAAGCACCCCTTAACGTAGGTATAAAACTAATGTTTGAATCTACGACTCTGACAGACTACAAATGTCTTGGAGGACATAAACATTACATGTCGTCGAAAGAAATCGAGAAGGGGGGCGGTTTTAAGTTGATATATTCCCGGTACTCGAAAGACTCTATTTGTGATTCCTGTCTGAAAATGTCTGAAAATGGGTGGTTCAGTACCTTCACTAGAAGCTTTCATCTGAGTGATGTAAGTGACCAGTTCAGAGAAAGCAGTTGGGTATGCGTCCTTGTTCGGATGAAGCTCTTGTGCTTCTTCTTCCTCATGAGCATTTCGGTGTGTTCTTTCTCGGTTGTACAGGTCTGCCAGGCAGCGAGGGTGATACTTCAGTTCTTGTGCCACAACATCTCCTGCACTTAGTTTGGCAAGGAGTTTTCCATCGCTAGGTGTCTTCGCACAATCATTCAGCCTTTATTAAGTTTCATTGTCATTGCATGTCTTATGTCATCTCCCGAAGCTTCTTCCTCACATAGAAAGCATTCTGTTGCTTTGGGGTCTCTGACCATTCGTGGCATCTTGCTACTGCTGCTCTCCTCTGTAGCAACTGCAGAGGTTCGCCTTTTCTGAGCTCTATTTAACTTTGTGTTGTTGAACAGAAGTCTGCAACTCTCATTATACTGTGCCTTGTTTCTCCTCAAGGTTTCCTCTATCCCATCATCGTCAACAAGTCTTGCAGGGTCAAGCTTGATTGGCAGTGCATTGATTGAATGAAATAGAGGAATATTCCTTGCCAAGCTCTTGTAACCGTCATCTCCTTTTTTGGCAGGATTTGCATGTGGAGACTTAAGATCTTCCTTCTTATCCTGTTGACAAAGACAACACTTTGCCCAGTCAGTGAGGAATGATTTGTTGGTAGATTTTGTGTCCATAACTATTTTTGATCTTCAGGGCCGAGGGTTTATCCTTTTACCACCCTGATGAGCGCTTTCTTGTATGGGATACAACTAGGTTCATGCCTTTTGCCCTACACCTAGTCCGAGCGTTCATCCAGTGGCATTAGTCCCGTGCGATCTGTACACCATCCAGATAACTAAAACCCCGTTATCCTTGGCTCGGCTCTCCCGCGCTGGCACATCCTGTCAATTCAGGTGCGGCTGTTTAACTGATTTGGGGTTGGTTAAGCAGCATTTGGGACACTAAGTTGTTGCAGTATGACATGCTTTTTCTTAGCTGACACTGAACCCCATGCTGGGTTGCACAGCAGTGATGTCACCAGTGTGCCCTGGTAGTGCCCGACAATCACTCCCTCACATGCAGAGACCCTCTGCATGCTACCCTCACCTAGTTGGAAAAAACATAAAACCAGTACATAAAACCAATCATAAATAAGACAAATATATATCTGAGAGTATCAGAAATAGAAAAAAATCATCTGATCATGCTTAAAAACATACATATCGACACTAAGATCATTTAGATTGACCAACTACATCAATTTCTATAAAAAAAATCATCTTTCGAAGGTCAATTTGGGAGCCATCTTGAAAAATGGCCGCCACCTTGGATTTACAAATGGCCAATCAGGCAGATTTGACAAGTAGTCCCTAGGGTATAATCATGCCAAATTTCATGCTTGTATCACCATTTGCACGATTTTTCCATTATCCGCTCTACTAGATGGAGCTTTACTGACGTCAGCGGGTAGACGCCCACGCTCCCTCGCCTACCTCTCATCCCTTATAAACAGAACATTTTATGGTTCTACATACTATACTTCGTTATCTCAGTATCACACATGGACAATACTACTAATAGAGTGTCTAATCTTGTACATAACTTTAGCTAAGGACACTCATCAGTGTGGTGGGTGATACATAGAAGGAAAAGTTAAAAGAATAACAATGTATTTCAGTTTTAGGTATGTATTTAAATAAGTGCAGCTTCATATAGGGTAATTGTAACTATATATACAATTGCCTACAGAAGTTTCTTACCTCCCTGCTGTGTCCATTATGTTAATAATGTAGACATGAGGGGACAGGAGTTATGACCTCACATGACATATGTTACCGCCACTGATGCCAGATTATAAAGGGGCGGGTATAGTTAGGGCAGGTGATCACAGGTACTGCCTTTGCCTGCAGGTGTGAGGTGAGGTGACAGGAGTTATGACATCACATGACAAGGGTTACCCTCACTGACACTTGTTTCATCAAAAGATAAAACACGTAGGCGTTCACGGTCATCCATAGACTCACATTTATGGTACAACAGCTGCAGAACTGCAGGCAACACGATGCAGTGTACTGACAGACGGGAAAGGAAATTTACTCTTATTAGCCAAGTAGCGATAAGCTTTCGGGGTCAGTGCTCGACTAGTGTCCTCCTCAGACCAGTATATTACAGGGATACCAGTCAAGAAAAAAATATCTTGTAAAAAGGGAAAAATAACTAGAGTACCAAAAACATCTTTAGCAGTAGCAGTAGCCTTAATAAAAACATTTTCTATCTGCTCGTGCAAAGAAATCCTCTCCTCCCATCCTCTTTTTTTTCTCAATGAGAAGAGAATCTCTCTCCCTCCTTACATCATACAGTTGACGTTGTAGATCCTCAGTGATCAGAACTGGTCTCTCTTGCTTAGGTTCTTTCTATTGCAGTACATCACGTGCCCATGTACTCGTACATATGTAGACTTAATTTCTTGCACAGTCCTCTTTTGGCCTCGTCTCTCAATACACATGCCTCTGATGACAGCCGCTGACTTGGGTGATATAAACACCCAACAGATACCGATACAAACAAACACCCAACAGGAACTGATATAAACACCCAACAGATACCGATACAAACAAAGCAACAGGAACTGATATAAACACCCAACAGGAACTGATATAAACACCCAACAGATACCGATACAAACAAACACCCAACATACTTGGCAAACACCTCCTTCAAACAAGTGGTGTTTTACATTGATTATTTTGTTCTTCTCTGGTAAACACTTTTAATGGGTTAATGATGAGGACGGGAACAGTAATGCCGTTTACCTGTTGCAGGGTCTAGACTGGTTAGTGTAGTTATGTCTCATGTATGACCTCAGTGTACGTGTTTAAACAACTTAGTTGTTGAAAACACTCACAAATATAACATTACACAATCAATAAGTTAAGATATTCCGCTATATTTGTCATACCCTCAGGAATTTCTCGTTTACGAAAGGATTAAATCGTGTCTCTCCGGTACACCCACGTTCAGTGGTTGAGGGGAAGGGGTGGATGGGTGGATGTGAGAGGAGTAAAACTTCCATCTAATTTCGACAAGTCAAATATTTAACAGCATCATGTCTTGAACGCAGAATTACTCCCGCAAACACTTAAATAAGTTAAGTGCCTCATTGTCATATTTCTGTGTGTGTGAGACAGTGTTTTCCTGTTTACTATATACTGAGCACAGATTCACGTTAAATTTAATTTTAGAGTAACAATAATAATCCATAAGGGTCAAATTCTCTCATTCAAACATAATTCTACATCTCAAATTGAAAAACATAAGACGTCCATGATAGCAATTGAAATTCATCGTCTGATTATGATTTTACGTATCCATATGGTTTATTGGAAACGATAGTGTAGTGATGATTAACTTTTGACAGTTATATTAATGCAAAGAAATTTACATTGTAACTTTAATTTTATAATGAAGTGTAAGAGTTTTTTTTTATATCTTATGATTGCATCAGTGAGAGAAAACTACATCTTTAACATTAAAGGATTTGTCGTTCAGGTAGGTGAGGTACAGAATACATACAGGTGTATAAGGTAAGTCTGATATGGCTTTGTTTAGGTTTTCTGAAGGAACTGCTTCTTTCTCAGAGTAGTAATGTAGATCACCACCTTTAAGAGTTCCGTGCACTACATTCAACAGGTCAGGCGTTAATTAAATCAGATTAGCGTTCGGCAGACAGTTGCATTATGCATCACAGATCGTCAAGTGATACGCTCATCACTGATGCCAGATGTGTGAGCTTCGGTATAATATTATTTTAAGAAGGTTAGAGGGAATTATAAGCTACATATTACACTGTATCATGTGGAGAGTGTATTTTGCAGTCATTTGTGTTTGAAATTTATTAATAAATGAGTCTTTATCTGCAACGAAGCAACTCGTGGACGGCCAAGACTGAAAGTTGGTTTAACATTATACAGAATGGACGTTGCCAGAATTATAATTACCATCTCTCGTACTCGTCTTATTGACAGGGTACTTTTAGCCCCTATTAAATGGAAAATTCTTTTACCTTTAATCCTATTCGAGTCTCAGTGCTATCGGGCAGTTTGGGGCGGGATGACTGGCAATTTTCTGGGGTATCTCTTACCTCCTCTCGCTCCCCGTATATAAATCTATACTGTTAGTGTACTATACATAACCTCTTGTTGCTGTCCGCACCCTCTGAACCATACTCAGGGACCATCACCCAACATTCCAAGTTTGGTAAAGGTTACACCTCAAGCTGCCGGTGCAGTTTTAGTAAAATATTTTTTTTAAGATAATTAATGGAAATATTTTACACGTTTATCACAAGTTAGTAAGTGTATCCCTCTTTGGTAAGAATCAAGCTCGTCAGGGAAATGAAACAATTTACATAACTGTTGATCAGCTGAACATCAGGAGAATCAACTAGTGTTACCACCACATGACAGCCAAGCGCTCCATGACTCTAGCTAGACCAGAGACTTAAAGCTAGTCACTTGATGCAAATGACTTCCAAATAACTCCAGCAGATTAAGATTTTTGTTTGACATCTCGAACTGACTCTGACTGACATGTGAAAAAGAGAGTTAGATACATGGTTCCAGAGTCTTTGATTCTGTCAGGTGTCATGTCAGTTGGCTTTGAGTGACATATATAGGACACATACAACGGGTCCTTACTGCATAATTATCCCAGGTAACATCTTAAAGTAACAATGATTGACATCTATTGGAGACAGTAACGAGGGTACTACCATACAAGGCAACTCTGGGTTGTTGATATTAGTTTATGCCGTCGAAGTGTTGATGTTCAGGGTTTTTATTGTATTTCAATGGTTGTAATGTTGCAAGTGTTGAAGCTATGACACCAATGTATAGAATATGCTGCTATGTGTAGAGAGAAGAATTTAATATTTGTTTTTCAACTCCAAACTTTGGTAGTCTCGAATGTCAACAAAGATGATACAGTATTTTCTCAAGCGTAAACAAAGGAAACATGTGAGGTAGGTCATGATCTTCGAAATTTACAGAATGTTTCGAAAACGTTTTGAAAATACATTCGATTTTTTTGTTTAAATTTCCCATTTTTTTCAAATTTCCTTTTTTTTTAATTTCCAAAATTTCTAGGGAATGTACATAGCTCTCTAATTGGTCCATGATTAGATCTCTCTGATTAGTCCAGGAAATGGAGCTCTCTGATTGGTATAGGGAATAGAGCTCTCTCTTTGGTCCGGGGAATGGAACTTTCCGATAGGTCTAGGGAATAGAGCTTTTTGATTGGTAATGTGAATGAAGCTCTCAGATTGGTCCAGGGAATGGAGCTCTCTTATTGGTCCAGGGAATGAAACTACCTCACTCCCAAGTATCGTTAGATTAGTTAATCTTCTGGTGAAATAAGCTGAGGTGTCTAATATTCAGATGAAATAAGCTGGGGTGTTTAGTTTTCAGGTAAAATAAGCTGGGGTATCTAGTATTCAGGTAAAAAAAGCTGGGATGTCTAGTTTTCATGTGAAATAAGCTGGGGTGTTTAGTATTCAGGTAAAACAAGCTGGTGTGTCTATTATTCAGGGAAAAAGCTGGGGTGTGTATTCTTCATGTGAAATAAGCTGGGGTGTCTAGTATTCAGGTAAAAAAGCTGGGGGTGTTTAATATTCAAGTAAAATAAGCTGAGGTGTCTAGTATTCAGGTGAAATAAGCTGGGGTGTCGATTCTTCAGGTGAAAAAGCTTGAGTGTCTATTTTTCAGGTGAAATAAGCTGGGGTGTCTATTCTTCGGGTGAAAAAGCTGGAGTGTCTATTCTTCAGGTAAAATAAGCTGGAGTGTCTATTATTCAAGTGAAATAAGCTGGGGTGTCTATTCTTCAGGAGATCCGATGAAACCTGCTTATCTCATGCACGGAGATATCGTGGAAGAGGAGCGTCAAACATGGGTCTTCACTATCGTCGACACAGCCACAAAAGTCACCAAGAGGTTACATGAAAATCATTCTGTATCTAATTAACTTTTTGTGTATTATTTTGTATTTCTATAACAATATTAATTTAACAGATTTATAGTGCATTCTTTTGTATTTCTTAACCACATTATTTCACAACATCGGTTAACGTTCAGTTAACTTGAGGTGGTTTGGTTGGTGAATCTTACGATGGGTTAAGATGGGGAGAGGGTGAATCTTCAGGTGAGCACTTGAGAGCAGGGTTAATTTTATGTGATTTATTTTGGAATATATCTTTACAGTAATTCCTTATTTATCTTATTTTGATTACTTCCTGTTGTATTATAACTTCATCTAACTTATTCTTTACCAGTGTACATAACACACTGTCTATGATAACTATGAACCAATGTAAATTTCTTTGATGATCTTACTTACATTTATATTTCTCTGTCTAAAGTTGATTTCAAGCGTTCACTATTCCTCTCACTCCCTCACAAACTCACTCATTCGCTTACTCAGAAGCTCACTCATATTCACAAATTTAATCATTCTTTAATTCAAACATTCTTTCACTCCGTCACTCATCCACTCACTCACTTACTCACTCAATCACAAACTTACTCACGCTCACAAAATCATTCACACTCACTCATTCACAAACTCACAAACTTACTCTCTCATAAAATCACTTGCTTAAAAAGTCACTCTCACAAACTCACAAACTCACTCATACACTAATTCACAAACTCACTCTCACACACTTAAAAAGTCACTCATAATCTCTTCCAATCAAACTCATTCATTCTCAGATTCAAACAATATCTCACAAACTCCCTCACTCACTAACAAAATCACTCAGTCAGAAACTCACTCATCACAAACTCACAAAATCACTCGCTCACAAACTAACTCACTCAAAAACTCACTCTCACTCAAAAAATCACTCTCATCCTCTCTCAAACTCACTTTCATATACTCAGAATCACTCACTCACGAACTATCTCACTCAAAAACTCACGAACTTATAAACTCATTCACTCACTCACAAAATCACTCACTCAATCACAAATTCATTCTCACAGAGTCTTGCTCACAAACACACTCATAATCTTATTCATAAAAATGACTCACAAAATCATTCACCCTTTCACAAACTCTCCGGCTAACTCAATGTCACTCACTCACTCACTCACTCACTCATAAACTCACTCGCTCACTCACAAACTCACAATCCCACTCAGATTCACTCACTCATAAACCCACTCACTCACTTACAAACTCATTCACTCACTCACAAACAAACTCTCACGTTTAGGTCACTGACGCACTCAGCAACTCACTCACTCACTCACCAACTTACAAATTCAATCAGTCATATACTAACTCATTCACTCATAAACTAACTTACTCATAAACTCACAATCTCACTCACAAACTAACTCAAATTCACTCACTTACATATCCACTCATACACTTACAAACTCACTCACAAACATACAATCTCACTCACTCACTCACTCACTCACTCACTCACTCACTCACTCACAAACTCTCTCCTTAAGGGAATCTCAAGAGGTTAATGAAACATCAATTTATTAGAAAAGAGAGTTTATTTATATTCTTAAAATAGTTGTATATACATTAACCTAAACAAGACATGTTATTAGTGGAGTAATGAAGATGTGTTGACAAAACTGAGGCCATTTTTGACGAGACTGTTTTAAGTGAACAATTCTTATTTTACTAAGTTTACGTTTACGTCAATTACCAGTGTACATAAACGATTTACCATATTGCATAGATCATTTATCAAATTACATAAATCCTTTACCAAATTACGTAAGTCATTTATCACAATACATGTCATTCACCTAATTACAATAAGTCATTTATCACATTATAGAAATCATTTACCAAATTAAGCTTCATTTACATTCGCTATCTACCTCTCATAACCTGACTTGTAAAACAAAGATTTATTTTTACAAATATATAAATGGGTTTACTTTTTAAATAGACCTGTGAACATACAGACATATTCCTATATCTTACAATATGAAGTAATATTACCTACTGGCTTTTTGTTTTGGTCATTATATTCAAATAATTTAATCAGTGATAAACAACAAGAATTATTGACTACCGATCAGACAATACATTCAGATTACCATTCATACAGTGGAGTTCTGATTACCATAATTGAACTCTGAGCACCTTTCAGATTAATTCTGAATAACGATTAGAATTCTGACTTCAGTTTAGACAACATAATTCTAACAACCTGTAAGGCCATAGAATTTTGTTTAACATCCAAACAATTGAATTCTGACTCACCATTCATGCACAAGAAATCTGACTTTCGTTTGTAAACACTAGTAACTGACTATCCTGAAGGAGTTTACGGTGACAAGGAGCTTCATCTCCTCTCCGCCACAGAGCCGCACCTCCTGACTGACCAGTGATGTACTGTACGTGTAGAGAGATAATGACTTACATGGAGTGTGTGGCACTTAAGTTGGCCCTAGCTGTTGAGGGCCAAAGTGGCACTGACACTTAACACACTCACTGCCAACGTCTGTACTTGGAGCACCAGTCCCCAGAATATTCATGAACTTCGCCTTTCTATCAGCAGGGCCTTATGAGAGTGCGGCGTGATACCGTGTTCACCTTCCTCTGGAAACATTTGACAGCAGACGAGCACGACACATCATGAGGCTTGGAATCCATAGTTTATTATTTTTTTTAATACTGGTTTATGACTGGGTTTTTTTATCCATGATTGTTCTGTAACCCTTTCATGGTCTTGTTTCTTAAGGATGCTGTTCGTGTTATTCTCACGGTGAGGAAGCCTTTGGATGATGAACACAAGGAGAGTAACACATGATCGCTTTTGTCACCCTCGCCTTGGGCCAAGAATGATACACCACAACACAGTCAACTCGAAAACCTCTTGTCTCATCGTTTCCTTGACTGCATTATATTAACAAAATCTTTGTAACACAATGTCAAAATCAGCGTTACTGATCCTTGAAGATTGTTATTGGTTCCTTACGGCACTAAGGAGACCCAGTCAATACACAGTGAAGGGGAAGGGGAAACAATTATATAAGTCCACTTAAAAGATATACACATGCAATTAAAAAAAATTGTGATTTACTTCCCTGCCAAGCATTTACTTTCTCTCCCCCAAGAAACACTCTGACTTGAGCAAAGCTTTCTTTTCTTCCAACCTTAATCGGTGAATCGTTTTGCTATAAGATAATTTTTTCTACAAAATCTGGGGTTTGTGGTCATACAACAACCCTCTTCTGAACCGGCCAGATGGATGTGTTAAGCTTAAACTCTTACTCACAGAACCTTGCCATTGAAGGCAACAAACCCTTTGGTTAGTGAATGAATTCCGAGAAAGAGAGGAATGTGTTTATTTATTTGTTTGTCACGAACCGATAACAAAGACCAAGTAAAGTGCTTAGCCGTTCATTCAGTCTGCGTCATTATCGATCAAATTAGCGGCACTACGGCCCAAGTTAACCAGTCAGCCAATCAAGGGATGCGTCATCACTGGCCAGGTAACTGTTACCTTGGGCTAGATTTATTTATCATTTAATCGAAAAATTTTGCCAACAATGACTAAGGTTATCAATGACCGTGGATTAAGTTGACTGATTAGCTAATCACAGAATTTACGTTCCCAGAACCCGGGTGTCCTGACACCTATAGAGTTATGGCAGACCAAGACAAGAGTTTGAATCATTGACAATCCTCCCAATCAATAATTTCTAAAAAAAAAAAAAATATCAATCAGAAATTTCTTGGAATGACTACAAAATGCCCCTAGAGAAGAATCCAGCCCACATACCCTCACACTTCACCACAATATACAGTATATATGTCGCTCTATATCATAGACTCTAGAGAATTAACAAGACTCGTACAAGACAGTCGAGAATACATTGGTAATCGTTTAACAAGAAAACAAATATTACACAAAAATCTTAAAAAGTTGAAACAATCGCCATAATTTACGATCAAAACAGTTTGCCCGGTAATCTCCTGTTTGTAGGATTATTAATAATTATTTTTTCTTCAGATTTTAAAGTTCTACATAGTTTTCCAATACATGATTTAAAGTTCCACATCGCTGTAGAATCAAAGAACCACATTGCCTGCTGTAAAGTTTTATTATTCTTTTAATCAGTCATAACTGGCCTAAAATTAAACACAAAACTACCAATTGTACCGGTATGTTATGCAATGGTGACAGTTCAACTACAGACTGAAAATAAATCCCCCCAAAAGAATTATCTTGTTCTCTCAACGTAGATTTTGGCGAGTGGTTCAGACACGATTCTTTTAATAAGTGAAATGAAAAAAAAATAAAAAATATGTAAATTAATTTCACCTAACTGCAAACGATGATATGATACATACCAAAAGCTAATAATTATCTTCCAACAATTTTCGGGCTGGAAGGAGTTTATACAGTGTGACGCTGGGGAGTGCTTTACAGACATGCCACGAAGATATTCATAGAGACATCAAATAAATATCTCAAAAATGTATGCTGCTTAATATATTCACTTTCGGTGATTTTTTTTCAGGAAATTAGAATCGACAAATGCAAAAAAATAAAGACCAGAACTTTCCTTGGTTCCAAGTACTCTATTGGAAGGTTTAGTTTTCATGTAAGAATTATCCATATTTTTTATTCTTTGAAAATATTTGTTCTGATTCCTAACTCTGCTGTTTTAGATTAAAGTCTAAGATGTAACTGATGACCTTGAATTTAAATAAAGGATAAGGTGAGTCGACAGTTGGGGTCAACAGGTCTCCAAAGCACTCCCACCTGGTCCTCGACGTCCTTGAGGCATTTGGATTATTTGAGCTGGGGTGGGTCCCTCACGCACACACACAAACGTACATACATCATGTACACATTTATATACAGTCCAGGTACGCACAAGCGATTATATACAGCGAAGACACACTCTCATAAATACCACCAGGCTACTGAGGTGCTGACAGCCTCATGTCAGGAGGCTGACGCCCACCCTGGCAGCTCCACTCAGAGGGTTCAGTTCTTGCCAGGGAGGGAGGAAGGGGAAGGGGGTTGGTAGGAAATTTTTAAAACTTAATATCAGAAACTTCTACTTCTGCTCCAGAGGTGACCACTATAGTACGATACACAGTGGTGGTAAACGTTGGTGGTGCGGGACAAAGGTTACTAGCCCGCGGGACGCCTGCTAGGAGTGACGGAGAACTGGGTAAGGCTGTCGTAGCACTGCTCTCCACCTCTGAGCTCTCCATACTGAGAGACGAGGTCAACTCCGGCAGTATTTCATTTTCACTCTCATCCAGGACTTCTTGGCTATAGAAGTCTACCCACTTCTGTAACGAGTGAAGCATTTGACGCACTTGGTTGGGGTCTAAAGTTTTCAGAAGATTTACGATCTTCTGTGGGTCTGTTACTGGAGGCATCTCGGGGATCCTGGTGCTCGTTGATGACACAGTAGTTGCAGTGGATGAATATAATTTAGTCATTGGTTGCTCATTTACATTTCTGCGCCTTCGAGAGGAGCCGAGAGACCGAAGGAGGATAGTTTGAACTCTTGTGTGGAACTGGCCAGGTTCAGAACCACTGATGTACATGGTTAAGACTGTGCTCAGACCTCCACCTACAGGTGAAGGTTCTGGGGTCTCTGGGGGCTTCACTGGGACTTTGGATCTGTCCTCTTGACGTATACCCCCAATAGGTGGTATAGAATTAGTGGTCACTCGGGGTCGCGGCATACTTCTGGAGCGAGGAGGCGAAGACGACCCTCGGTCTTCCAGGTTTCCGCGGCGCCGTGTAGATATTTCACGGTCACGTCTTTGGCCAAAAGGTCGGAATGAAGGCGTCTCTTCATCGAAATACTGAGACTCAACAGCTGGAACGAAGCGTGTGCTTGGAGCTCTGCCGCTACTTCCTATGGTGGCGGGTCGCCGCTGATCACTGGTCCTTGAGAATGTGCGGCGACGATTTGAAGCAGAAAATCTTTCGTTTTCTCGAGGACTGGATTCTGTCGTGCTGATGCCGTTGGTATCAACTCTTTCTTTTCGATGAAACTTGCTGTAGCGCGTGTCGGTCGCCGCCCTGCCCGTGGATGATGATGATGAACCACCAGAAGTCACACTAGCCACACGGTCACTGAGGGTAAAACCGCGCAGCACATTGAACTTCGGAGTCTCTTCCACTGGATCTTCATAATCAGTGTAATCTTGCGGTTCACTGAATCTACTGGCGCCAGTATTTCTGTTCCTGGATGGAGGACCTCTGAAATTTCGGACACCGCCATTGCTGCCGCTGCTGCTGCCGCTGCTGCTGCTGCTGCTTGGGCTGCTGGAGGTCGTTGAGTCACTGAAAGGATCACCTCCCGCCTGCTCGTCATAATTCTGGAGCAGTGAAGAAAGTGCTGCCAACATCTGACTGTCAATATCTGGACCCTGTAAGCCACCTGTTAGACTAGTTAGGTCTAACTGCGACAGGTCCAAGTTAGCCAGATCTAACCCAGTGGCGTCCAGGTCCAGTGTGGAGGTGGTGGTTGGCTCGTGAACGACGGAGGTGGCCCCTAGTGTCACATCGAACACCGAGTATTGTCCATTGAGGCCTCGGGTCCTAGTCTCCGTCAGGGTGATGTGTACTGGCAGCGTCTGGACTATGGAGGGCTGGAAGACGGAAGACTCAGTGAAGTACTCAGTCGCCGTGATCACCTGCAACATACCACCTCCTTTACTACAATTGATAGACAATAACATAGTCATACTACTTGATAAAATACTAGTACAATAAGATTAAAAATAACTGCTCTAAAAAGTGATACCGCAAGTAATAGTCCAAGAATGTTAACCAGGAAAATACTAAGAGGTTAGTACTAAAAGAATTTATTAAAAGCTATTGTAAAATTAATTGTATTGCTTACAAATACACAAACATATATAATTTTATACGTACGTGTGTCTATGCATGTTTGTTTTCAGAATATTTTATAAAAAAACATGTTTTTATCACATATTAAATATTATAATGTAAAAGGTGAATATTAAGAAATTTAATATATAACTAAAAACACATTAAACTGTATGCGAAACTTTTGTATATGTGTTTCATCATTGTCTTTAGGATTATGTGTTGAAATCCATTGTCTGCTAAACTCTGATGGACCTACAATACCCTCTTGGAGGTAAGAATGTGAGGTGACACAGTACTGTCGGGCGACCGTGTGGTGCAGCTATCCGACATCTGCTGGACAGGAGAGAGGTCGAGCTGGTCTAGACACTCTAGAGTTAAAAGACAAGGTCAAGCCGAGTCAGTAGAAGTCAAGTGGTAGGGACAGGTCAAGTGGTAAGGACAGGTCAAGTGGTAGGGACAGGTCAAGTGGTAAGGGAAGGTCAAGTGGTAAGGGCAGGTCAAGTGGTAGGGACAGGTCAACTGGTAAGGACAGGTCAAGTGGTAGGGACAGGTCAAGTGGTAAGGACAGGTCAAGTGGTAGGGACAGGTCAAGTGGTAAGGGAAGGTCAAGTGGTAAGGGCAGGTCAAGTGGTAGGGACAGGTCAACTGGTAAGGACAGGTCAAGTGATAGGGACAGGTCAAGTGGTAAGGACTGGACAAATGGCGTCTTTGTCTCACTTGTGATATGTACAGACTATTCCAGCGTCCTATAGGCATTGATTATATAACAACTAGTTTAAAAGGATCCGGTTATATACATTATACAATAACACCTTTTGATAATTCCTGTGACGGTATTGTGTGTGAATTGTATGACTGACATACTGAGTTTTAGTATGTGCGTGCGGGTAGTGCACGCAAGAAGTTAATAATAAGTGACAGATAAACTTTGTGAGTGGCAAGTTGTTACTTATCCCACAGTGTCGTGGAGGAGTGACGGCGTGACTGCCCCTCGGCTGCCGCATACCACCTGCAGCTCCAGGTAGGTCAGCTTAGGTCACCTGCTGCTGGTTCCTAACACGTCAGTAATGTTCTGGGAAAGACGCGAATGTCCCCCTCCTTCCCTGACTCATCAAAGCATTGACCGAGATCATTCATCCACCCACATCCTCCTCCTCCATTTACTCACACTCATACTCATTTCCGCCTTCCTCACTGAGACTTTTTAAACTCTCCTACATCTTACATCATACTCTACACTCACATTCACCCTCGACCTACTGGGTGGGACTAGGATAACGCTACCGACCAACCCACAAGGACACTACAAAGCAGTCCTAGACTCTGTTATATTTCACACAAAGCCTGTTCATCGAGCTGATGGCGCCGTGAACCTCATTGGGAACTGCCCGTGCCTCTTATGTGGTGTCAGTAGCATTTTACCGAATCCAGTTGGTATGAAACACGAGGTACCGTATATATACTTCATTTTTAGTCCATATAACACGCGGACTTAGAACATATAATCAACGACCTCACTAGCCAGGAATCGAACCCTCGACCTACTAGGTGGGACAAGGACTGCTTTGTAGTGTCCTTGTGGGTTGGTCGGTAGCGTTCCCTAGTCCCACCTGGCTAGTGAGGTCGTTGATTATATGTTCTAAGTCCGGGTGTTATATGGACTAAAAATGAAGTATATATATACATATGTATGTGTGTGTGTGTGATACAATACACATCATCCGATTTCTAGGGGGGGGGGCATCAAGGCAGAAGCTGTGCTGCATAACAAAACAGTCTACTCTTCTAAGTCTTAATGCGTGTCAGTACTCTGCTGTGGTAAAAATTACTCCAAATCTTACACACTCCAGGTGATTCGGCGTCCACTGACAAGAATCTGGAGGAGATGCTGAGAAATCGAGCAATTAGTAAAAGAGCTTATGTCCATCTGAATAGTTAATAACTTAAGTGCACAACTCAAATGGAAGACTTAGTACGTCTCTCCTTGACCATCCTGTGAGCTTCTTGTACACCGGCCTGGGTCCAGTACGTCGGAGCAGCAGCATCATCAGTGGTTGTACTTGTGCTCACCGGTAAACCAAAGGACAACAGGTGTGACCAACAACTAGTCTGACCCAGATGTAAGGTCGCGACCCTAAACTCTTGCACCAGTGGCCGAGGACGTCATTATCAGAGTCAGCCAGTCACACGCGCCCTTGCTGACGGTGGTGGACGTATAGTACCTCAGTCTTCCTCTTCGTTATTCAGGTAGGTCAAGCAGGTCATTGTGTAGTAACTCAAGTTAGATGATGTCTCTCCAAGGTCCAGATGAGTGTCGTTCATTTGCTGAAGTCGAGTCACCGTAGTCGAAGCTCAGTGACACATCGATAGGTCTTCACTATCAAAGGTAAGATCACTCCGGGTCACAAACAGTCAACCAGAATGGCTGGATGTTTCCGAGAACAAGGTCAAAAGGTCATCTTCCCGGGGGAGTAATGAAGGTCGTGGTCAAAGTCAAGTATAGTAACTCGACTCTCTCACCTCCTCATTGGACTCTGTGATGGTGGTGGTGATCTTCGAGCCGCGGAAGATGACGGGGATGACCTTGGATTCAACGGAAGTAATAGTGGTGACGTAAGAGGTGGTGGATGTGGTGAACTGCGTGGTGGGCGCCACGTCCACGCTCAGCGTCGTCACCGTCTTGGACACCCTCGTCACCGTGGTGGTCGCTGGTCCCTGAAGAAGAACAACACAATACTTATGAACCTGACACTGACCACATCTCACACACTACCATAAAAGTCGATTACAAAAGATAGTTCATCTCCACGTTGTTGTTTGTGGTAAGAAATCTTATGAAAAACTTAAGAGTGGCCGACAAAGCATAGGCCTATAATCAAAATAACATAGCAGTGATTCATGCAGCAGGGGCAAATAAATGACTTGATTCACTGTAACATGAATTATTAACAGAGGTGGCATCAATATAGTTTTCATTAATACTAAACAATATATAAATGTAACCAATAAGGCACGATACTCTGGTTACACAGACTAGATAAAAATTCTACCATTTATCATTTTTAAAGTATATGATCAACAGAATTTACGACTGGTACATCTTACCTGTTGTCCCTGAACTAGGATGGTAGTTCACCACACAGGTGAACACATAACAAAACTATTGTGTTGGAACCTTTGAAGGAGAAATATGATGTGGAGAAAGTGACTGGCGAGTTGATGATACAAGGATGGAGGCATCAACAGTAGGAGTCACTGGAGGGTGGCAGTATCAACAGTGGCGGGGCCAGTGTGTTTACTGAAGAATACACAAAACTCGATGTACTGTACTGACCTGAGAGCCGAGTAGGGCAGCCAGCTGAGGGTGTGAACTGGATGGGCCTCCAGGGATGCTGCCGGATAGGTACTGATATACCAGCAGGTTAGTTAGGAAGTCCTGGTTTTGACAGGTCCCATCTGCTCCTATTCCTACATATCCTCCCCCTCTGTCGCCTCCTGAAAAACATGACAACAAGGAGTTAGTTCAAACCGGATGATACGTTAGTGGAGATAGTCATCTAAGTGTAACTTTCCAAGCTTCTACTTTTAATATATAACTAAAACAGGTAATTTTTTAACTTCATTTTAAAGATACAGGGAATTATAGTGAAGATTAGAGACTCCAGCTTATTTCACCTAAAGCTTAACGAGATCCTAATCTAAACTAACCTAACAACACAAAACTTAAGCTAACCAAACTTAGCCTACACCCCCCCCCCCCCTGGTAGCGTTAAGTCGGTTAACTCTTCAGGTGAAATAATCTAGGATGCCTAATCTTCAACTGATTCGTTACAGGTGTCCTAAGTTAATAATTTAAATATTTCTTCTGATTAATATAACAAGATATAAAATACCTGTAATTTAAGTTATTAGTGGTTTGTCAACTTTGTGACACTATGTGCAGTCAACTGCAGAAATTGTCCAAATCCAACTGCATGATATGAGGCAGGGGATCTGGTAACACTGTATGGGGAAGAGTTGACAGGTATGTTAGGGGAGGGTTATATTGTGTGTCGGTGCAACGGATGAAAGAGAGAGAGAGAGAGAGAGAGAGAGAGAGAGAGAGAGAGAGAGAGAGAGAGAGAGAGAGACTTTACTCTTTATTTTCTTAACGGCTGAACAGAATATCTACGGGTGCCACTGCTCTCCTGGACTTTATTCTCCATAAAGGTGTTCTCAGAATTTATCCTTTATTTTTTCAGGTGTTCATTTTTTATCAGGGTCCTATTACGTTGTCCCTGTGTGTCTTTTTTTTCACTTTCTTAAAAACAGTCAACAGTTAATCGCCAAATCTTCAATTCTGAGTCATTTAGCTTTAGATCTGGCAGACTTGTAATTTGGTCCTACTCCCCGACTCTTCTTTGTCTTTTTTTGTCTATTTTCACCTTTTTAGGGATTGTGGTGAGTCAGAGATAGCCACAAAACGTATACATTGAGCTGGTGTTCGGTCATATTTACACCAATTAAGATGAAAGTTGGTATGTCCGTAGCGGCAGTGAAGGTGGTGATGGAAGTGGAGAGGAGCTTTGTCGTCGGAAATCACTCGGTTTCTACACGACTCAGGTATCTAGGTCGTGTAAGTTGGCGACCAAGTAGTGTCGTCTCCTGGCGGTAAATAATGACATCCTGTACACGCAGCCGAGTGTAAATGATTATTTATAATCACAGTAAATCATACTCTAGGAGACTTATGTGGCTGTGAAGCACTTGTGTCTATGTGGAAGCCCCCCACCATGAACGAACGTGGGATTACAAGGGTTCCGGTGACACACACACACAAAAATAATGGGATTCTTGGTGTTGACACATATGGCCACTTGTAAACCACGGTGCAGGAGGCTATGAAGCTTCTCGTGAGAAAACCAGATATTTGGTGACGTTATTATGTTCACGAGAGCATGAAACGAACTGGTTAACCCGGAACGATAAAAATGGTAATCATGAAAGCCATTAAGAAGAATCCCTGACACCAGCTTCCCGGGTCAGTCGTTATGGTGCTGAATAGGGTCTTGGTCACCTGGTCTAGGGAGGATAATAAATTGGAGTATTAAATTCCTAGTATGAGGTGTTTCGTCGCACCTATGTTGACCACAACGAGACCGAGAGGAAGACAGTAGGTGAATCAACAAAAATGATTCGAGGTTTCAACCCGAATCAACAAACTCTAAGACTAGTGTGTCGGGGAGTAGATAAACAGTTACCTTACCTGAGTGCTTGTGGTGCATGCTTGTGTGGATATATTTCATACGGATTTATAATTAACGAAAAAAGTATGAAATTTGTAATTATTGCTAATAAGTGCGTGTCGCAAGATACTTAATGAAGTGGGTTGTAGTAGATACATAAACTAGTATGAAACCAGACACCGGACAGTCGGATGGGCCAACCAATCAGAAAAAAAATCAGTAAATTTGGTGAGATACAAAAATTAAGAGTAAACAAAGAATTTTAAAGTCGTCTTCGAGTAAACTTAAAGCAGCATCAGAAGAATGGATCACCTGAAGTTTGCCCATAGCTTATTTCACCTGAAGATTAACCATTCTAACCTAACCCAACCTAACCTAACCTAACTGGACCTAACCTAATCATCCCAGATAGTGTCATGGTGGCTAATTTTCAAGAGACTTAATCTTCAGGTGATCCAGATATATCAACAGCTGCTGTACAGCCACACAGACAACACGGAGTTTTATGCGACCACAGACAATGTTTTTTTTTTCAAACCAGTTTTCAGTCTGACAGTCATAAGTATCAGCATTTTCACTTTTATGCCCAAACCAGAGCGTTTTTTAGCATAGAAAAAAAGAAAACCGGTAGCGGGGAGCCTCAGGGGGGGTGACTTTCATCTGGAGTGGTGATCAGTTGAAGCCCAAAACAAAACAGTAGCATAGGGATCTTGTAACTTTTACTTGGCAGTCGATGGTCAGTTCTCCCACCAGCGTCTATAACGGGAGATACGGAGGAGTGAGAGTGATGATTTGTGTCCACCATCTCGCCTCGACGACCCGCTAATAAAAGTGACGCCTCGATGCCTCTCTCCCACCCTACATTATGACGGAGAGGTGCGGTGAATTGTGGTAATGACATGGTTGTACACGTAAAGTTAATTGATCAACAGTGGGCGTGCAACAAGAAGACACCAGACTTAGTAATGGCGGTGTATCACAACAACCGGTAAAAGTTCAAGCGATATCATCTTCTTCAGTGTGTTTATAAGTATTTACTTAAAATCCAGTTGTAAAAGGCAATAATCAGAGATGTCTTGTGTGTCCTACAGAGCTTAAAGGCTATAAATGATGACTTAATCAGCAAGACACGAGGGTAATATAACGAGGCCAGGTGTCGCCCTCTTGTGCGAGATATCCATTAATCTGGGGATAAGTGTATTATAAAACAAACCTTCTTATAACAGGTAATGTTCTAAATCTAATGTGTAACTATACCTAACCTACGGTAATTTGTAATATTTTAGGAGACGTGATGGTAAAAGGCATCTTTCTGCAGCCATATTCATGCCTCTTATAATTACTGTCATATCCATTCAGAAGTCATAGAAAAGATTGTCATAAACGACTTTAACTCTTGATACTGACACAGCCATAGGAGCGGCAACTCATATAGTCATTAGACAAGGCACTGGGAAGAGAGACTCACCCAGGAAACTTCAGGTAAAATAGTAGCACAGGTACACTTTTTCCCCAAATAGTTCGTGGAAACATTTCCCTCTTCCCGGGTTATATTTCCTAATGTTTACGGTCGCAGGCGCAAAAGCTGTGATCGGCACACAGGGGATACAAATTTTCTACCCGGGCCTTATCTTACGGTCCGAAGTCTACACACTCTCTCTCCCCTCCTTCCTTCCTCATGCCTCCTTTCCTACACAATCTATAATCCACATTCTCTCTCAATCTCAATTATTTCCCCCCTCCCCCCTTCTCAGTAACCCTCGCACACTAACACCCACCTGTCGCACACAAGCATCCACTTGTCACACACCATCACCAAATACCAACACTCACCTACTTCTTTACCTCACACGTCTCCAACATCTAAATGATCAACAACACACAACCTTCTCTTGATATCACCTCTCAGACGAAGAGGGTGCAAGGTTATCATGTTCTTCCAATGTTATGAGTCCTACACGACCTTAAATGGCCATTCCTAGTTACGGGAGAGAGGGGATACAGTCACTGAGGTCATGTTTTTCACAACAAGGTAACCGTGATGGGCAGGTTTATTGCTATGGAGAATATTTTCTTGTGTGTTAATGATCATCCCCAGGGATTAAGAAAGAGAAGAAAGGAAAATAAAGAGGATGAAAGTGCAAAAAAGGAGAAAGGGAAACGGAAGTAGAAGAAGAAAATAAAGGAAAATAACACAGAAGAAAGTTCAGATAAATTCCTCAACTGTGTTCACGCTTTTATTTTATTAGGTAATTGTCTCCGCGAAGGTGATCATCCACCCATACACTCCTCTCATCTGCCATCTCTTACAACCAACGATTTCAAAGTTCTTGGCAGTCAGTCACACTCGACCTTGGACGGCAGTTAGCACTTTCAACTCACACGATCAATCGATTTTACTTTCATACCTGGACAGGAGGAGGAGCGAATAACATCAGTAAGACTAGCGGGAATCAGCCGCTGAGGTGTGAGGACATGGTAGCCTGGAGCAAGGTTGAGAGTGTATACCTTAGTAATATCATAAAGATAAAATTAACGTCACCTCAACTCGCTCAACATTTAATCTAATTGTTCCTTGAATACCGTAAATAATCGATAGACATTGTGGATAGTTTACGTGTTAATTATTTCAAATCATGAAGATCCTGTTAATATACACTGTTACACGCTTAAACGTCTCGAGGCTCCACACACCTGACTGTACTGGTCCTCCAACACGGATTCATACAGTATTACACACTAACTGCTAGCTCACAGAAATCAAAAGTATTCAAACTGACACAAGACAATCGCCTGAAAGTATCCTACAGAAGAACGATATGAACAGTTTTTTTATTGAATTTATTAACTGATGAACTCAATTTTCTGCGTTGTTCACAAGACACTTGGCCCAACTGTCACAAGACGCTAAACAACTCACTGAGGTGACGTCGTTTTTGCTTCCTCCGATAACTGGGCACTTCCAATGCAGTCTCAACTCCGTCCGTATTCAATTCTAAACTCCATAAGAACACACAATTACGATTTTAGCCAAACACTTTTCATTAACAACAACAGTCACTAATTGCATATATTTTTGGGGCCTCTTGGAGATTTGACCTTGTAACAAGAGACGAGACGAGAGGTAGAGGGATGGCGCATCGGTGAGTCAGTAATATACACACCAAGGAACACACTATCACCGTTCTGTTAATGGGCCTTTCCTTCCCTGCCATACAGAGAGGTAAGTTAAAATAAACAGCAATACTCTTCTTACCTTTCTCCCTCTCTCATTCCTTAACACACTCTTAAGGTTAAAACAGACAGAAGCATGCAGTGCCCTCCCTCCATCCTTCCCACCCATTTTTACTCCTCCCTTCCTTCCCTACCATACACAGACGTAAAGTCAAAAGGAACAAACAGCCCAAACAAAAAGTACATACATATCAAAAGTTACTTTTTATACACACCTCACACGAGCCGTCCCAGAACAACTTTCACACACGACCAGTGGTTGACGTAGAGGAGGAGAAGGGGTAGGAGGAGGGGTAGGAATGGGTAAAGAAGAAGGGGAGGAGGAGGAAAGGGGCGAGTGACATTTGTGGTCGGTGCTAAATTTTGGTAGTAATGGTAAAGGAGGCGGGTGGCAGTTAAGGTCGATGGTATGTTGTGGATGTGAATGGTGGTGGTGATGGTAACAGTGGTATGATGTTGGTGGTGGTAATAGTGGTAGTTATGATGGAGGTGGTGGAACAATGGTAACGATGGTAGTAGTGGTAATGGTGGTGGTGGTGGTGGTAATGGTGGTAGTGATGGTGGATGTGGTGGAACAATGGTAACGATGGTAGTATTGGTAATGGTGGTAGTGATACTGATAAGGTAACGGTGATAATAACGATCGAAGTGGATTCATTCGGGAGTTATTTTTCGTGAGTGTTGTGAAGGGTAGTAACTGGCCTCACTACCCTTGTGTCCGCTATTTTGGGGTTCAACCATTGAGTTTAATGAGGTAATTAGTAGTAAAAGTTTAATGTCACTTATGTTAAATTACAAACTCCAGAAATAAATGACGATCAGAATATAATATAAACAATGTAAAAATCATACCCAAGAATTATCTTCCTTATCGCTCTACTTTACAATATATCATAATTTTCAGACATTTTATATAAACTGGCAGATAAATACCAACTCGACACTGAGCTACACCAGACATTGAGTGTGAGTGTCATGATTGGAATGTAGTTTTGACGTACCTGAGAGATATAAATGCAAATTAACATGAACATTCTACACGAAAAAAAATCGAGATGTGAAAGTTTGGAGTTGGAAAAAGGGAATACAAGGACAACTGTGCCAAGATCAACATAGTGCCAAGGTCGACACAGTGTATAGCAGCTGTTGGTAGTACGTGTCTGAGCCCCTTACACAAACACGGTCTACTTCACTCCATATATTAAGATCTGCCGCAGCTGGACCTGCCCGGCGACCACTGGGGCGACGTGGAGAATATGGTTGGTTATGGTGAGTGAGTGTGTACAGGGACGGGGTTAAAATGAGTGTGTGTGTGTGTGTGTGTGTGTGTGTGTGTGTGTGTGTGTGTGTGTGTGTGTGTGTGATATCTATATGGGGTTACGTAATTGTAACCCTTACTCGGAACAGAAAAAAACGTGCATTTTTTAAATAACATTCTTATATATGAAGCTATTTACTAATATAGCTTGTCAGGATCAGAACATATCTGAATAAACCCATATCTATCCCAAACTAATATAAGGCCAAGAAACACACGTTACTTGTGTCTTGTTCTGTGTGTCAGAATACATTACACCTCGTCACACCTTGAATAAACAAGAATATGAATTAGATTTTCTTGTTAGATAAGAATAGTTTTTTTTAGTTTTTTTTATAATTGATTGCTTATTGTTACAGTAAATACCAAGAGGTACTGAGTAAATACCAAGATATTTGTCGCTAGTTCTTTTTTGTGGGTTTAGTTAAGAGAACCTCATTGTGTAGGAAAGAATGACAAAATATATATATATATTTTTTTAAGCTGAATCAACAATCATGACCAGAATATAAGATCCACCCATCTCTCCTTATGTCCGCCCTTCACCTCACAGTCATCAAGAACTTCAGTGACCCATTCTTTGTGACCTTGAAGGAAAGGGGGTCATACCCCACCTGTCACTGGTGTTGGGTTAGTCATCAAGGTATCC
Organism: Homarus americanus; assembly: GCF_018991925.1. Classification (NCBI taxonomy): domain Eukaryota; kingdom Metazoa; phylum Arthropoda; class Malacostraca; order Decapoda; family Nephropidae; genus Homarus; species Homarus americanus. The sequence goes on from NW_024713129.1 coordinate 27,127,933, forward strand.
CTGAGGAGGACATGACCGTACGCTGCCACAAGATTATAGCGAGTTGGTGATTAATTAGAACGACAGGTTTAGGTGGTGAGGCGCGACAGGTACCGAGGGGCGCCAGTCAAGGTCGAGATGTGGCAGCTTTACCTTAATATTATTACAGGTGAGTGACAGGTGTTATGTAATGAATGAGAACTGGCATCAGACTGTGTGTTAATAAAGGTACTCAGGTATATTAACCCACAAAAGTTATCATGTTTTAACTCTCACTGAAAAGCCAGAAGAGATCCAGTTTACTGTCGAAAAGTCGGTGTGCACCAACAATAATAAACAATACAGTTATTCCTTGTTATACCTGCACAGTTATACATAGATCAAGGTAAATCATTGTATTGTTAATTACTGCAGGTGCGTAGGGGACTCTCAGTCACCCTGTATCACCCCAACAATATATACAGATAAAAGTTCACATTAACCCACTTTTGTTTTAATTATACCAGACAGGTTCACGGCTCAACCCAGAAAGATCAGTCTCTTAATTGTTGATGACTAGTGTATGTACATTACTAACCTAGTCTAAGTGCTTAAAGACCCTTATTGTTAAAGTTAAATAATACATTGGTAGCTTAAGTGCAGCTGGGTGGCTGTGGCGACTCTGTGTGTGTGTGTGACGTCAACTCGGAGCGGTATGGTCGTAAACACCCACCTTACTGCCCACCTCCTGAGATAACGTGTACCATCACACTAATATCCTATGAAAACAATAAATGCTTGGCTACCGACCGTGCCAGGTAGTAGACAATTCATTCGTCTATAAGAATGTGATCCCGTCTATGATTGTCACAGCGGGGTACCTGGGAAGAGGCGAGTCATGCACCCTCTACAGTCTACATCTACACTGATGACAAGCAGTATATAATGGTTGATGGCAGATATAATGGTTGGTGACAGATATAATGGTTGATGGTAGATATAATGGTTGATGGCGAATATAATGGTTGATGGCAGATATAATGGTTGGTGACATATAATGGTTGATGACAGATATAATGGTTGATGGCACATATAATGGTTGATGGCGGATATAATGGTTGATGACCGATATAATGGTTGATGACATTAATATGGTTAGGTTAGGTTCCTTTAAAGAGATTTAGAGGAAACGGAAATTTTTAAAGCTGCCGAAAACTACTGATATTCACACTCATGTAATGTTTCACTCTCCAGGTCAACGATACGAACCCAATAATAATAATAATAATAAGACCAACACCACTATGGGGTTCACACTGCACCCTGTAGGTCAGCTTGTAATCTTGACGGATTACCCTGGCCTGTAGACCATCAGAAGCCTGTAAAAAGTGGCCCATTGTCTACAGCCTGTATCTTCACCACCGCCACCATTATCCTCCTCCCCTCCTTGTCCTATTTATTCTCCTCTTCTCATTCATTTTTCATCGTTTCCAAGCCCCATTTAGGACTTATTTCGTGAGTCCTTCTCCTCCACATCACCACCAATTATCATATTATTCTTCATTATGCTATTTATTTACTTTCTCTTTTGGTTTATTGTGTATCCTGATGTCTTTTCCCTTTCATGTTATCATCATTTTACTTCCTACCTATTACCCTTCACTTTGTTATCACTTAAGCCATTTTTCTCTTTATCCAATTTCGAACTTTCTCTTTAAACTCTGCTATCATCTTCTCTTTCACCTCCCGTCATCAAGTCTTCCTTCCCTGTTCAGAACTTGATGACGGGAGGTGAACGGGCTGTTCACCTTTCCTTCCTCACCTCTCCATCTTCATTAATCTTCTCATTTCCTTGTGTTTATTTCCTTCCGTCCCTCTCCCATTCCTTCACTCTTCCATTTACCCATTTACTTGAACCCACCACCTCTCCATTCACTTGAACTCACTACCTCCCCATTCAATTGAACCCCCCCCCCACCTCTCATTCACCTGAACCCATCACCTGCCTATTCCCCCAACTTTCTCAGAGACCATCACCAGTTTCCCCCACGCCCCGCAATCTACTTGTTCTGCTGTTCTCTAGGGGTAATCCTTCAGGGTCCGTCTGTTCGGCTACCCACCGTCTACTGGTAGGTTGGTGGAGAGAAGAGATGGTTTAATAAAGCACAAAAATCCTTCCCTTGAAAATCGTCCTTCTCAGTGAATTACTGTTGAAAAAAAAAGGGATTGCAGTAGGATTTCGTTTTTATCAGTGAAGGTGAAAGTGCGTCCCATATACATGACGGCCCATATAGGGACAATGTGGATACAGAATATTGTATATTAGGCCTTCCTTACTCCTGGAATGTGTACTTCACCTCCTTCACTTTCCTATCTTGTAAATTTAGGTACTTATTTAGAGCTGGGTGAATTGGGAGTGTTCAGGTCGGAAACCAGCGACCCTTGGGAAAAGAGGCCAGCGCTGTATCCACTCGAACTCCTCGCCCAATAGCAGTACCCAGTCGTGCCTCAATGCCCACTAGAACCAGTATCGCTTTAAACCCTCTCGACATGGCTTTCTACCCACCCAGTTACTCATACTACACGCTACTGCCCCGACCACCACCATTATTATCGACGACTGTACCTTGTCATCACCAGCCACCCCGTATCAAACTACCAAACACCGCAGCTGTTGAGTCGCCGGAGGGAAGTTTGCCCTCTGTTTTTTACCAGAGTGAAATCTTTGACCAAAAAATGAAGACGATTACTGCTTGCTCACTGAAATTATACTTCATTTACCATACTCGGCGAAATGACACTAGAAACCTACTTTTTGCAGGTTTATCGGGCAGTGTAGAAAGCGAAAGCTGTGTACCGGGTTTACGTAACTAGTATTTAAGTGTTACGTGCAATCAAGGACATTATTAAGTAACATGGACACAAGGGAAGGTGTACTATATGTAGTATCAGTATGTAATATAAATCAACGAATGACTGAACAAGTTTGTGTTGTTAAAGTTCCTCTTTCAAGACTTGTGATGAACGCAAATACGTATTATGATACATCCTGTAAGATTATGTCTAATGGTATAGTTACTGAACATTAAATCACTCTTAGTGTTTTAGATAGGAGGAGGAGGAGGAGGAGGAGAAGTAGGATGTAGAGGAGGAAAAGGAGTAGGAGGTTAACTATCTCTCTTACCAGACCCCGAGACAGCTAATCACCTGGAGAAGGTCTAAACCCCCGATAATCATCCAGACCTAAAAGGGTGTCTAATGGCTGAAGGATATTCGCTTCTGTGTAGACCTTAACAGTTGTGTTAGTAGAGTTCTCACGCCCCAAGAACAGATCACGTGAAGATTAGCCACTCCAGCTTATTTCACCTGCCAACTAAGCTCCCAAACCGTAACCTAAACTAAACTAAACACCTAGGTAGCGTTAGGGTGTTTAATTATCAGGTGAAATAAGCTGGGGGCTAATCTTCACGTGATATCATAAACCCTAGATGGAAAATTAGATTGGTTATAGTATTAATTTGTGCTTGTGAGAGCGTGAAGACTCCTTTACTTGCATTCATAAGGGCATGAAGATTCACTTATCTACGTTTATAAGGGCGTGAAGTCTCATTTACCTGCGTCCATAAGGGCATGAAGACTCAGTAATAAAGCTAAAAAACGCGATATCATGTAAAGAAAATTCCTAACAGAACACCACAAGGTTGAGCACATCTAACCATTTAAGATGTAGTTTAGTTGTGCTCCATCCACCGACCAACTTTACCTTCCCCATCCACCGACCAATTTTACCTTCCCCATCCACCGACCAACTCTACCTTCCCCATCCACCGACCAACTTTACCTTCCCCATCCACCGACCAACTCTACCTTTCCCATCCACCGACCAACTTTACCTTCCCCATCCACCGATCAACCCTACCTTTCCCATCAACCGACCAACAGCTAAATGAACACCTTGACTACGGTGGTCAGGTCTCCGTTAGTTGCGAAATGAAACACAGCAAAAAAATCCTGGGTATACAGGTATATGGGCCACTTGTTTATGAAGGTGTGGACGCTGTTTGGAGGCTGATAATTTCGTTGTCTCCTGCAGGCGCCCATTTACCGTTTGTCGAGGTATGACCACAGTTTATATAGAGAGTATTTGTACAGTATGTTAGGTTGACTTAGGTACACAAATAATAATAATAATATTGATGATGATGATAATGATGATGATGATGATGATGATGGCGATGATGAGGATGAGAATGATGATGATGATAATAATAATAATAATAATAATAATAATAATAATAATCATAATACACCGATAACAGTTCTAAAACGTCAGTAACCAGAGTCATCCCATAACCAAGCCTTGAAATCAAACTCATTTACATTCGAATGCACGAATAGAGAATTTTCTAAGAGTTTAGTGTTATCAGCAAGCCATTTTACATCCATTAGTAACCTACATTGAACCACCTATAAATTTATCGATAGAAAGAAATTCATTTAATATCTCCAGGTATTCAGGTACGTTTAATCTTGAAACAAATCACCTTACGTCTAGTCTGCCCCATTCATCGTACATCTAATCTTGAAACCAATCACTTTATATCTAATCGTGAAACTAATTCCTTCAAGCCTAATCTTTCCTCATTCTCTTTACGTCTAATCTTAATACCAATCGTCTTATATTCAATCTTGAAATTAATCACTTTACTTCTCGTCTTCCCCAATCCATCTTACGTCTAATCTCTAAACTAATCGCCATATATCTAATCTTCCAACCAATTACAAAAAATGAGTTAAAACTAAAAGAGACTTCACTAAACACTCCTATACAGTAAGTCTTCTCAGAGGGACATCGAGCTCTCTTAATTCACTCGAGTGTGTAAGAGGATTAAGCTCCTTGAATTAGAATGCTACTTAAGGTGTAGGTTGTGGTCAGTGTTAATTGTGTGTATGTGTGTGTGTGTGTGTGTGTGTGTGTGTGTGTGTGTCAAAAAACCACATGACTGTCACAATATGATTTCACTCACTAAAACAAAACAAAACACAACAAAACTCACAGAAACACATAAAAAACACACAGCACCTCCCTTTACCTTACGCCAGGATCATTAGAGTGCCAAGCCACCATAACCCATTTCTTAAAACTCAACCGTAAATTAGCCTTACCTTTTAACCTTGGTCCCAGGTGACAGGTAGACTGGGGAAGGGGAGGGCGGGTAAAATCTCTTATGAAATGTTTCCTGAGGGCGACTTGTCAGTCAGGTGTGTGTGTGGCGTGAGGTGTTGATGCGTGTTAGAGCAATGTTCCTACGAGAGAGAGAGAGAGAGAGAGAGAGAGAGAGAGAGAGAGAGTCACCATAATCATGGTTTCGTAACGATAGTATTGAACATTTCATCGAGAACCAGATTATAAAAGTGATATGTATCGATGGGGAGTAGCTGCCGCCAGGTGCCTAAAGAGATGGTGATTGATGGTGATGATGATGGTGATGACGGCGTTAGTGGCGGGTGGGCGATTTACTGGTGATAATGGTGTATGATTGATCGTCTTGATGGCATATGATGTTGTTAAATGGTGATGCTGGTGGTGGTGATTGGTTGTGGTAAATGGTGGTTGTGGTGAATGGTGGTGTTGGTGGTGATGGTGGTGGTGATGATGTAAATGGTGGTAACGTTGAAAATAAAGACGTTGGTAGTGAATGGTGGTGATGGTGGAGGTGATGTTGGTGGTGAATGGTGTTTATGGTGAATGGTGGTGATGGTGGTGGTGAATGGTGCTGGTGGTGAATGGCGGTGATTATGGTGATACTGGTTTGTCGTTAGCGGTATTGAAGAAGATGGTGTTGGCGATGAACAGTGGTAATAGTTATATAGTTTTAATGATGATGATCATGATGACGATCATCATCATGATCATCATCATATTGGTGGTGATATGATGATAACTGTGTTGATACTGATAACATTATTGCTGATAGTGATATTTATATAATACTTTTGGTAATAGTCGTAAGAATGCGAGATACTGACAATAGACATAACACCATTACTACCACCATCACCACCACCATTACTACCACCATCACCACCACCATTACTACCACCATTACTACCACCATCACCACCACCATTACTACCACCATCACCACCACCATCACCACCATCACCACCACCATCACCACCATCACCACCATCACCACCATCACCACCATCATCATCACCACCATCATCACCACCATCATCACCACCATCACCACCATCACCACCATCATCACCACCATCACCCATCACCATCACCACCATCATCACCACCATCACCACCATCATCACCACCATCACCACCATCACCACCACCATCACCATCATCACCACCATCACCACCACCATCACCACCATCACCACCATCATCACCACCATCATCCATCTCTCCATCTTCCTCACTCTTCAAGTTTTATAAAACTATAACCCAACAACTCTTAAAGTCTTACTATAGTGAACGGCATCGAAAGTTTCCTCCTCTCTGACTGTAGGCTGAACTCCTCCTCCTCCTCCTCCTCCTCCTCCTCCTCCTTCTCCTCCTCCTCCTCTCTAAAACACCACCACCCGAGAAACACCCGTCGACGAGAACCTCACTTGGGTAAAAACTGGTATATGGAAGGTACCGCGGAGGCAGAGGTTAGTGTAAAGGTCTCTATGGTGGGGGATGACCGAGAGGTGAATAAGTAAACTCTTGAAGGGGAAGGAAAAGAGAATGTACTCAGTCGGTGCAGTTATTAGAAGACGTGCTGGAGGACGAGGTCACGTATAAGTATTGAAGGATGACGTATGAATAGAGATTTATATAAGTCGTCCTTGATGGTAACACTTGTTAACACTGATGGTAAAACTTGTTAACATTGATGGTAAAATATGTTAACATTGATGGTAAAACTTGTTAACACTGATGGTAAAATATGTTAACATTGATGGTAAAACTTGTTAACACTGATGGTAAAATATGTTAACATTGATGGTAAAACTTGTTAACACTGATGGTAAAATATGTTAACATTGATGGTAAAACTTGTTAACACTGATGGTAAAATATGTTAACATTGATGGTAAAACTTGTTAACACTGATGGTAAAATATGTTAACATTGATGGTAAAACTTGTTAACATTGATGGTAAAATATGTTAACATTGATGGTAAAACTTGTTAACACTGATGGTAAAATATGTTAACATTGATGGTAAAACTTGTTAACACTGATGGTAAAATATGTTAACATTGATGGTAAAACTTGTTAACACTGATGATTAAACTTGTTAACCCCATGTCCTCACCTTACTAGTCCTCCCCAACAACCTTCCCCCTCTGCTCTTGTTAACGCTGATTGTAAAAGCTGAGCTGAATATATAGTAAAATTTGCAACACTGCGCTCATGGTACGTTGGCTGAGTGGAAACAACGCTCGTTTTCCGTTCTAAGCGTCACTGGTTCGCAGGCGTGGCTCCCACTCCTACTCCATTCAGTTCATCTCCCGGACCAACGCCCAGGTCGCTCACTTATTGGTCATACGTGACTCATTCATTAGGTGTTGTTGGTGCAGTTTTTATCACACACAGAAATGCAGTATATGGAGAAGGAGCAAGTTAACTGTACTTCAGTGATAATTAACAACAGCCTAAAGTTCAATTTAACAGATAAATAATAGTAATGAATACCTGTATGACATCCAGAGGCTTTTAGTGCTGGAAACTGTGCAGGTGTACACTTCTAAAAACAATTATTTTTTTTATATACATTGTAATCATTACTCGTTTTCTGTTATGACCTAAATACTCGTATATCGTTCACTGCTTAAGATGGGTGGGATGAAGATTATAATAATTACAACGGTTATAATAACAATTATTAACGACCGACTCACTTAACCTGGTGGAACTGTTACCAGAAGGGACTGGCTACCTCACGAGCCTGGGGTTTATTCACAGCTCAGGGACGATATAGACTTGTGTTACCAGATCAGTTAGGGTGGAAAACAGGTGTTCGTGTGGCATTTCAGACGGCCTTGAAGAACAGCCACACCGTCATGGGAAACTCTGAGCTGAGTGGGTGTTATGCAGTGTCTTATAATTCGCGCACCATAGCATATAAAAAATCAACGAAAATAACAAAGAACTAAGACTGCAGGGAAAATCGCCGTTATCCGCCTCATACCAAAAGTAGGGAAACCTCCAAACAAAGTCGAAAACTTTCGACCAATATCGCTGCTAGAGGTGCCTGTCAAAATCCTCGACAGAACAGTAAACAAGCGGTTGCGGATGTTTCTAAAGGACGAAGACGTGCATAATCCCCGCCAGTACCGAGTCACATCCACCACCACAGCCCAGGCCTACGAGAAGATCGCCAACGCCATGAATGGCCGCCTGCAGTGCAACGTAGTACTGAAGGGACGTCAGCAATGCGCTTGGCAAAGTTTGGCACGCAGGGCTGCAGTATAAGATCATACAACTGGGGCTACCCGAAAACCTGACGCGCCCGCTGTGCAACTTCATTACGGACAGCAGAGGCAAAATCAAGATGCAAGAACATTATGGAGAAGAATTCTCACTCTCGAGCGGCGTGCCTCAGGGCTCTTGTCTCTCACTAGCTGACCTGCCACCCCCAATCGTCGGCAGTGAGTACGTCATGTATGCCGACGATGTAACACAGATCGTTACCTGCTCAGGAAGGTCTATGGCAGATGATGGCGCGATTCACTGCTCGGGCAATAGAGGATATCTGGGAGTATGAAATAAATGGAAAATAAAAACAAACAAAGCGAAATTTGAGTTCATACCCATAGCCAAATTCCAGTCTGCGCCAGTGATGATCGACGAAATTGAGTACTCTGAGCAAGACAGGTTGCTCGGCCTCATCATCTCTCGGACGGGCATCATTTCCCACGTGAGGGACAGACTAAAGAAAGCCAAAGTCGCCGCCGCCAAATTATAACGTTCTAAACTGATGCCTGAGAAGATACAAGTCCACCTGTACAAGGCGCTGATGAGGCCTGTGTTAGAGTACCCTCATATACCACTCGTCACACTCGGGAAGAACAGAGTACAACAACTACAGAGCTTCCAAAACAAGTGTCTGAGGTCAGCCAGTGGCCAAGCGCCACCCTACCAGGAGACAGTGGAAACCATCCACCTAAGAAATAAAACGGAGGCCCTCAACGTCAGGTTCCATCGCCTAGGGAAGAAAGTTTGGGACAAGCTCCTGGACGACCCTCACAGCCCAGACCACATACGCGGGGAAGACATCAACGGAGGGCGACCCCACGCCTGGTGGCCCCGGAGTCTGCCGCACCACAACAACCCAACCCGCGTCCCATCTATGTCCGCCACAGTGGCCACCTTAGAATCGCGGGGGACCGGTGTTAGAAGCGGTACCGTTCTTGCCTCGCAAGCGAGATGTCACGGGTTCGATTCCCGGGCCGGTGGAAGTTGTTTGGACTTACTTCCTAGCCCCCATTAGTCCCTGTTCACCTAGCAGTAAAGTAGGTACCTGTTGTGAGTCGAAAGTTGCGAATTCGTATTCAGGGAGTTGTTGGAGCTTCCAATAACTTGATGACATAAACCACTGACTCTTCAGGCTTCTACGCCCTTGACTCTTCAGGCTTCTACGCCCTTAACTCATGAGACATAAAGGCAAGCATGAACTTAGCATGCTTCCCTGTTGGGCGCTGTAAACGCTTCTGCGCTTCACCTTACACAAGGATGTAGGGGAGTGCCCAATAAATAAAAACAAAAACAAAAAAATCCACCTTAGATTAAAACTTAGATGATAAAAGATCGCATTTAACAAGTCACAATCTAGTGAGTCCATAACGTAATACAGTATTAGATTTTAATAAACATATAATTGTAAAATCAAACTAGTCATTGTCTACCAAAGTGACCATTGTGCAACCTCATCCTAAATCCTAGGTTACCTTAGTTAGCCAACAAACTCTATAATATGTAAAACAAGGGGTGTCGTCCCCCTCTGTTTAACTCATTATACTTCTTTCCAACCTTTCCCTCCACGACTATCTGTCGTGACTTCTCTATCCATCATGTCTGGCTGAGCCTTGAGCCCCATCCTTTCCCCACCTTAACCTTAAAAAGAAAAAAGAAAAGACTGGAGAAGAGTCACTGATACTGTCGGTGGACCATGATGCCAGATTTCCAGAAGCAGATGATTGTGAAGAAGGAAAACATTAAACGCAACAATATATCTTTCTATCTGAAATAGTTTATTTGGCCAGAATAATACAGACACAAGTGTGTAACAACAACATTACTGACGTGGCTGAACCTTTCGAGCATCGCACTTTCTTTAAGGCATTAGACTTGCGTAATTATAATAATAATAATAATAATAATAATAATAATAATAATAATAATAATAATAATAATAATAATAATAATAATAATAATAATAATAATAATAATAATAATTATAATAATAGTTATTATTAATTTTTATTATTATTATTATTATGCGCCAGCTCCTTTGTCTAAAAAAAAAGAGTAATATTGTATCAGAATATGATGTTCTGCTCAATAAGTCAGAATAAAATAAATTTAAACTATTTTTCTTCACCCTGACTCACCTTGTTTCTTTATCGCCTAACTAACAATATATTCGTGAATAAATTTCACATATCACCTCTTACTGAAGATTTCATATAATATTTTACTTGAAAAAAAACTCACAAGTCACAGCAGTATCCGCCTGACGCCCAAAAGTGTAGACTCCTGAATGTCAATGAAGTTCCACAACAAAAATAAAACATTATACTCAATCCACCACTTCCTTGACCCTTCTCTCAGGAGATGACCTGACCACAACACGAGGGTCCTTATGGTCGACTTCATACACACCCAAGATTCCTTTCAGACAACTGAAGGTTCCTGAGATTGCCCCTTGATCCTTCTGGAGGACAAGACAACTCCAAATGTCAACATCAGCTGTTGCAGTGCCTAAAAGGAGTCCTGCACACTCAGTTACACTTCTTGGTATATCTGAAGTAAGATCACAAAGACTACGACTACTCCTTCATGATGGGTCACACTAACGGAGAGAGAACCTTCTGCCATCCTTCTCTAAGCAACAGCTGTTGTTTGTCCTCTATCACTTGCCTCTTTCAGCAGTTTTTCCACCTTAAGCCTACAATCCTCTCCTAAGGCCTTCCACATCAGCCTTCCCTTCAGGTCTTAAATCCACCCCAGTCTCCTCCCCCAAGGACACATACCTCACCAACACCCACACGTCTGCCTCAGACTCCCATAATCTTCCAGATGTTCCCTGTTTCTGATCCTCCAACCATGACACATGAAAACTGAAGAGTCAACATTTATGTATTATCCAAACCTAAAGGCTACGTGAAGGCTCTCCACTACCAAGGTTATCTGTCTCCCGTAAGGTGTGGTGGTAGGAAACAGCAGATGGTTAAAGAGAGGCTTAAAATAATCTTGGAATACGCATTTCTGTTTTGTTTGAGATTGCGTGTCACGGTTCTGACGACAAACACAATAGTAGGATTACTATATTTTGGCTGAGGATGTCAAGGACGTACTACAAATTTGAGAACTAGGATGACTCTGCAGTAATATTTTTGTTCCGTCTCGAGGTCTAGACAATTCTCTAAGCCAAGAAAAACAAAAACATAAGATGTATGTTGTTCCAGGGTACGAGAATAACACAGGCACACTGCGATAAAACCTCAAAAATTGATTCGCATGATCACAAAGCAGCAATAAAGTTACCACACGGGTCACCAGTACGTATATCTTACCCCGACAAGCACCACTTACAATAATATATCTTCACCATTTACAATATATCCAGCATCGACAATATAACCTAAGTAATATAAATCACATTAATAACACATCAAAAGTCCTCACGAATAAGATAAAACAAAACTATTTAAAATCATAACAAGTAACATTAAGCTTCTATAAAGTAAAAGTAACTTAAATTGACTGCATCATGATGTTTGTTAAAATGTTTCTTCAGACAAGGTGTAATAAGCCTGTGTCGGGCTATCACCCACTTAACACAGTACCTCGTAATTAAACAGGAATAACAGTACATAACCAACGTGACTACAAGGTTGAGTTTTAATTTGAAGTGACGTGTACATTCACCTATACATATACCCCCCCCCCCCCACACACACAAGCACCAAAAAATACAAAACAAAAAAACAAGCACAAACACAGTTGCACGCAAACAAAAATATATCAGTTTTAACTTGAAGGAAAGTGTATATTACAAATGCAGTTGTATGGACACCCGCAGAGGTGTATACAAAATAAACATAATCTAACCCAACGGAGTACACCTTGCACATGGCATCCCCAAGGAAGCAAGTGGAGGCGGGTTTTTGCAGATATAATGACACGTATACACACATTCCTACACACACTCTCTTATACACACGTTCATAAATAAATACATACATACATACATACATACATACATACAGCGAACCTCAGATAAACTTGAACAGTATGAGGTGACGGATGAGGTACATACCGCTGAGGAACTGTACTTTATTATTATTATTATTATTATTATTATTATTATTATTATTATTATTATTATTATTATTATTATTATTATTATTATTATTATTATTATTATTATTATTATTATTATTATTATTATTATTATTATTATCATTATTATTATTATTATTATTATTATTATCATTATTATTATTATCATTATTATTATTATTATTATATTATCATCACTATTATTACACACACATCAGCAGCACCGACTGTGTAGAGCAACCAATACCCTATATTTCTCAATATCTATATCTCTAACAACAAATATCTACAGCATAACTCAACATAGCTGTAGACGGTAAATACCTCATTTATGTATTAATATGTTCATCGTACCTCATTTATGTATTAATGGGATGATTGGGGGCATCGTGAAGTGAGTGAGGGGGTTGGGGGAGGTAGATGGGGTTGGTGGGGGGAGGTTGACGACAGAGGGCGTAACATTAGAGAGTGTCACGCCCTGAGGAGGTCTCTGCCGTAGGGTGTAACTGTGGTGTCGTCGCCGGAAGCTGAGGCGTCACTTGCCATGACGCAAGTGAGGATTTGGTTTAACTGATGTTGTAAAGAGAAGAAAGGGTGACATATGGCGTCGTTAATTTGCTGTGACTGTGTGTGTGTGTGTGTGTGTGTGTGTGTAAAGTTGTTTGTATGTTGGTGTTGTTCAGTCTGCCTACACTGTGTCACCCTCCAAGGCGAGGCATTGACTTCACATTCACCATCCTGCTCGCCGTTCAACCAACACTGCTGCCCGGGTGGGAGGGGGGGGGGGCAACGTTCACTCTGGCTGCCAACGTAGAAAGGAAGGTCTTGACGACTCACTGTTTGGTTAATCTTGAACTACAGAGCGTGACGGGAAGTGTGTTAGGGTCACCACTCACGCCATGCAGGGTGAGGGGGACGATGAAGGTTACTATGAGAATGGAGAAGGTGTTGGGAGAATGGTGAGGGAGCTAGGAGGATGGTGAGGGTGTTAACAGAATGGTGAGGGTATAGGAGGTGGGTGAGGGTGCTGGGAGATTGATGAGGGTGCTGGGAGATGGGTGAGGGTGCTGGGAGGAGGGTGATGGGTGCTGAGTGGAGGGTGAGGGATAAGCAACACTAGAAAATAAATGAAGAAGCTAAGAAAGAGAGAGAGAGAGAAAAGTTACGTATAAAGGAGAAAGGAAGTGAACATCAAAAAACAAAAGCAAAAACTATAAGATCATTCATCTTTAACTACAGAATCACTTTTTGCTTTCATCACACTACAGGACAGGATCACTTTATCCTTACAACACATTACAGAATCACTCTCGCCGCCGTCCCTGGGTTAGGCACCGTCCTCCTGCTCTAAGAAAATTGACTCATCTTCACACCCATTAATGACTTTCGGAAGATTAGAAAAATTATGTATCATCATCATCATCATCATCATCATCATCATCATCATCATCATCATCATCATCATCATCATCATCATCATCATCATCATCATCATCATCATCATCATCATCATCATCATCATCATCATCATCATCATCATCATCATCATCATCATCATCATCATCATCATCATCATCATCATCATCATCATCATCATCATCATCATCATCATCATCATCATCATCATCATCACATATCATTATTATTATTATTGTATATTATTATTATTATTATTATTATTATTATTTATTATTATTATTATCATTATAATAAATATTTTTATTAATTATCATATATATATATATATATATATATATATATATATATATATATATATATATATATATATATATATATATATATATATATATATATATATATATATATATATATATATATATATATCAATTTACCGTAGGGAGATATTATACCTCACTTACTAAGATGAGGAACTCAGTGTTTGTCGCGTTATACAAAAGATGAAGATTTTGTAAGGGAAATTTATATGAATTTACACAACTGCGTCACCACCTCCTCCTCCACCTCTACACCCATTCAGGTCAAACTATGGTAAATGGTCAGTTGGGCCCCATTCCTATTCAGACACCAAACTAACCTAACCAACCTAACTAAAAGTCCTTAACCTAACCTAACCTAACCTAACCTGAAGTAACCAAACCTCACCTCATCTAACCTAATCTAACTTTACCATCAGGATTGCGGAATAGCCCTAATGGGTTTCAGTTCTAATAGGTTAGGTCAGATTATGTTAGGTTAGGTTAGGCCCATCTGACCTGTCACCAGAACTACAACTACTTTCATGTCTTACGTAACCTCTCCTACAAGTACTGCCACTCCTACTGTTTACACTTCAGCGGTTTCTACATCTACTTCCGCTACTTCAGTGTCTCGATGTCACCTACCATCACCTCTCCTATAACCACTACTCCTCCTACCACTAACACCACCACCCCCTGTATCACCATCATTAGCATCACCACCACCACCCCCTGTATCACCATCATTAGCATCACCACCACCACCCCCTGTATCACCATCATTAGCATCACCACCACCACCCCTGTATCACCATCATTAGCATCATCACCACCACCCCTGTATCACCATCATTAGCATCACCACCACTACCCCCTGTATCACCATCATTAGCATCACCACCACCACCTCCTGTATCACCATCATTAGCATCACCACCTCACCACCAATCGTATCACCATCATTAGCACCACCACCACCACCACCACTGCCACCACTACCAACACATTGCTACCTTAAAAGTCTTAATGCTCTCCAACCATTACTCAACTCCTGTACATTACCAAGTGAATTGTCTGTTTACACTTTCACCTGAGATGTGAATCTGTGCTTCCTCACTGACCTAGACACTGACCTGATTCCAAAAGCTAAGGTACACATGAGTTCTCTTAATTACTTTCTTCTCTCCTTTATGTCTCTTTCGAGTTACTGGTGTGTCTTACACATTGTGGAGAAGGGGGTGGGTGGGGGGGGGTCACTGTTAGAGGCTCAAGGAAACATCTCTAATAGCTTCAGATCTTGGTAATGACACAACATCATCGCTGACCTGATTCAACTTGGGTGTTTAAGGTACCTGTGTCTGACCTCCTTAGTGTGTCACGATACAGAAATAGGTTCAGTGAGACTTAATGTGTTCCGCAAGGATGTACGGTGAGGTGTTTTAATGTATATAGTTATTAATTCTTCCAAACACAGGGAAGATTTGCACGTAATTATACTAACATTAAAATAATATTTACTGATGTTAAGACATGGTCGTTCTTAGACACGAGGCTGTGAACTCTACTGTGCCAGTATTACTTCATATCTGCCATATTTACACAAGTTATTAATGCGGTAAACATAATTACCAATAAAATAAATTAAAATGATATGTGCACAGTTTAATGATACTCATACTGGATGATAAAAGCGTAAGAGGTAAGAAGTTTGAAATATGTAAAAAAAAAAAATCTTTTTTTGAGGGACACCCACCATAACATTTTACTAATCTAGGAGGACTGTAGGCGCCACCCGTTCTACCTCCATTCATAAATATTTACATGTGGACCTTTAAATAGGGTGAGTGTCGGTCAGACAGGCGTGGCAGCACCCATCACCTCCCACCATTAAACTTGCGCTGGTAATTATTGTAGCAGAAGGTGCATGGGCTACTCACCAACCATCGCCATTGTTTGTGTTTGGATGTCGGAAATGGTTTAGCAACTTCTCGTATTATTCTTAAAATCGAGGCATTAAGCAACGTGTATCATGGCGTAATGTTGATAAGCAAAGACCACCAGACCTTGGAGGTAATAACCAACACACCTGGATCATTAAGGAAGGCGGACATTGTACACAGTTTCTGATCCACGGTAGAGGAGCACCTGTCTTATTTTTTTACCTGTATGAGCCTCGCTATCTTTTCCTCCGCCTGCATCAGTTACCACATCAACAGAAGCTAAACATTAACCTGATTTACATTAACCTAGATTTTTGGAGTGTGTGTGTGTGTGTGTGTGTGTGTGTGTATTTTCATCTACAGCTGAGGTAGCCAAGACCAACATCTAATCTACTGTACAAGATTTGTATTTGGCAAAGAACATCACGAAGGTATCGGTTGATAAATGAACACGATAAACAGTCAAGTGATAGTGAAGTGACAGAGTCTATATAATGCAGAGTTCCCTGATATCTATCAGAGCTGACCAGACATAAAGAGGTCAGTGGTTATGTGTACCCAACTGACAGGTTGAGTGTGAGTTTGAGACCTGACACGAGGGGAATGTGATGGTGATTTTTACACTAAGTCCTCTTCCTCTCATTCTGTTTGTCTCTCTTTATATATCTTTCTTCTTATGTCTTTCTTTCTCTCTCTCTACCAATATCAGAAAAAGTATCAACTTTTATACAAATTTTCAGTGTAAAATTAAATACACTAAGAAGCTGACGTAAAAATAAACATGATTCATCTTAGACTCCAAGTCATCAACACAAACTCAAACCTAAACAACCTCCCCCCCCCCTCACACACACACAAACACTATCACTTATCACAAAGGCTTCAAGGTAACCTTATACATCAGATAACGAGCGACCTCGCTTCTTACAGCCAAGATCCTGAAAAGCTCCTTAAGAGTGTTGTGACTAGAGGCACCTTCACTACCCAGCTGCTGATGGCATGACTCTCATAGTGATTATAGTAAGAAACATCCTTCACACGTTATCATGGGAACACAGCAAAACAGAAGGTGTAAAACCTAAAAAAAAATTACCGAGAAAAGCTCCGTTACCCAAGACATTTTTATCGTTTTGGCGTAGTAGCGAACCATTCTGTCTCACCAATAACACTCAACTGTGGGGAAAACACTCACAACAATGGTGAATAAACTAACATAAGATTAGAGTGATCTATGAACACAAACTTTAAAAGTTATATTGACGTCTCTACCCACTACAGCGTTATACAGTAAACATTACCATATATATATATATATATATATATATATATATATATATATATATATATATATATATATATATATATATATATATATATATATATATATATATATATATATATATATATATATATATATATTAACTTCACGACTTTTTAGTACCTAATATTTCAGTAGGTAAATTAGAGTGTGTCTGATATAATTATAGTACATATAAATATGAATACCATTTACGGTAGCAAAGAAATATAACAGCTCTAATAACACCAAAAATACTGCTGACTAATGGCCACAATAAACTGTGTGTGTGTGTGTGTGTGTGTGTGTGTGTGTGCGCGCGTTATTTGATGGGTGACAGGAGCTGGACACAGTTACAGTCACTACGAGAATTAAACCTGTGACTAATGATTTTGTAAATAAATTTACGAGGGGTCCACTGATTTGTTCCTTACACTCTTTCAAAACTCGAGAGAAAATTCCATCCGGCCCTGGGGATTTTGTCTTTAATTTATTTATCATCTTAAGAACATCCTCTTTTGTGATTGTGATATCCTTTAGTTTCTCTTCTTCATTTCCCCTAAATATCAGTTCCATCTCTGGCGTTTCCTCGTGAATTTCTTCTGTGATAACTGAAAAGAAGTAGGTGTTTAATGCTTTGCTTATTTCCTCACTATCATTCTCTTGCTATCTTGATTTCGTACTCCCTCTTTGCCTTCCTTACATTTTTCTTGAAATTCCGAGATAGTTCATTATACCTATCTCTGAGATGCTCCTCCCCTCCCTTTATTTTTTTTAAATTGCCTTCTTTATTCCTAAGTCATGTTTAAGTTTTTTGGTCATCCACAAAGGCTCATTCTTATTTGACCTAATTTGATCAATTGTTGTGTCGCCGGTGACCTCACCCATTCCTACTGGAGACTGGCCTGACCGTTCCCAGGTGACCTCACCTAGGTACTTTCTTAACCCGCCATAATCAGCCGATCTAAAGTCTGGGACTCTGACAATATTGTCAATAGTTCTCGTTTCCCATTTTAGGGTAAACCTAATTTCTCTGTGATCACTGTTCCCTAGTTCTTCCCCTACTGTGATATCTCTGATAATATTTTCTTTATTTGTTAATACTAGGTCTAATATATTGTCACCTCTAGTAGGTTCTGTAATTAGTTGTTCTAAAAAATTGTCCTGTACTGCGTCTAGGAAGTCTTCAGATTCATAGTCACCTATAATGTTGTCCCAGTCAATATTTCTGAAGTTGAAATCCCCCATAATGCACAGGTTGTTGTATTTTGTTGCCCTACTCATTTTCTGCCATATGGGCTGAGCTGCTTCTTTCCCAAGACTTGGGAAAGAAGAGGAGAGGAGAAGAAAATTAAAGAGAAAAAGAGGAGAGAAGACGGAGAAGGATATAATGAATGAGAAAATGAAAGGAGATAGAGAGAGGAAGATGTACACACACACACACACACACACAGCAGGTGCATCAAACCACTATAGGTCACCAGACTCTCGGTCAGGCCATGGTACCTTATCTCACCACTGTATCACCGTCACTCACACGTTACGCCTCATGCTGACTGATGACCCCCAGCTCTCCCACCCTCTCAGCTCTGCATATGTTAACGATAGGCTGGCTGGTTGAGGCTTGCCGTAACTCTACTTTCTCTGTTGGTTTGTGCTGGAAGGGAGTTGAGGAGGAGAAAGCTTGTTTAGGTAAGGGAGACTGGCGTTAATTGTTGGGTTAGTTTAGGCTAGGCTAGGCTAGGCTAGGCTAGGCTAGGTCAGGTTACGTTAGGTTAGCTTAGCTTAGGTTAGGTTAGGTTAGGTTAGGCTCGGTTCGGTTAGGTTAGGTTAGGTTGGGTTGGGTTTGGTTAGATTGGCGTTCGGTGTTGGTTAGATTAGGTAAATGAAACGGTCGTTAAATTTAGGTTTAGGAGAAATTAACAGGAGGTCACATTCCTTAACGTCACAGTACACATGGACTACTAAACACACCTCAAGACCACAAACACTTGAAGTAACCTTCCTGACGGCGTCCCTCAGGGTGGTGTGGCGGGGCCTCTGGTGGATACTAAGGATGTCATACCGGATATTATAACCCAGCTGTGGTCCACACTCTTACTTTTCATGGCATTTCCTCATCGTACGCCGCTTGTAGCTACGAGTCGTGTTTTGAAACTTTCTCCTCGTCTGCCCACACCGGTTAGGTAAGAGCTCTGTATTCTCTCTACATCTCAAAGTTATCTAGTGAAATGTCTATGATAAACAATTGCTTTAAGTAAAGTGATTCCTAATTATAATGAACATGTAGATGGATAAGAAATACCCGTGGAAATGTATAGTAAATGTGAGAGAACATTATTGACTTTGACCAAAAAGTGTTTCATTCTTATGGTAGATTTTTCGGCCATGTCGCCCTCAAGAACGACTTTGTTACAAGATATCCAAGTGGATGGTGCTAGAAGGAGAAATTAGGAGAAAAGGTACAGAAGAGGAAGATGAATTAAAGTAGGAGGAAGAGGGATAAGAAGAGAAGAAATAAGTTACACAGAATCGCAACAGATGAAGTCTTTGCATGCAGGTTTACGGAAGAAAACATCAAAACCAAGGATACATTTAATTCTTTACATCAATAATGCCCTAACTACGTTCACGGTTGGAGAGAGACCTTACGTAATCCCTGTCTGGACGCCTGTAACTTCATTCTCCCCTCCCTTCACCCTTGCTCAGCCCCCTCTCCCCACACACAAAGTACGCACTTTCCCTTTCGCGGTTACCTACCCACTTAAATTCAACTCTTCCCCACCACCTTTTCTGGCTTCCTCCCTCCCACCTACTCAATCCCCTCTACGCCCGCATATCCTCTCCCCCACTCAAAGTAAGCCCAGAATTCCCATCACCTAATCTCTGTCTCCATTCCTCTTCAAACCAGTCATTCCCATCTCTGTCTACTCATTCAATTATCATTCCATCCATCTCTTACCCTCGCCACTACTCAAATTTATCCTTTCTCATCATTACCATTGCTCAGAGTCGTATCTCCCCATTACCATAGTTTATTTCCCCTTTCCTCTTCACTTATATTCAAATATTATCATTTCCCACCACCCCTTCCCCGTTCTCCTCGCCTCCCCATCACCCCCCTTCAATCGGCAGTCCTTCCCAGAGACCTCAACGCTGCAATGAAGTGATCCAGCCAACCCGAGGCGGTCCCAGTTAGCCACTCAATTAACTGGTTGTAGGTCAAGCAGGTCCCAGTTCTAATAGGCCCTGACCAAATCATTGAGAATAGAGCGCATTAGAACTGGAACCTATTACGATTGAACCCCAATTCTAATGTTTAAGTCAGGTTGAGTTGATACTTGTCTATAATGTTAGGAATGGAATTGATTTTGACCTGAGCCAAAATCCTAATGGTGAGTTTAGTACACGTATCAAAGCGGACAACAATACGATGGGGTAAAATACTTATATTATGGTGGTGAGATTGATGATGAATGATAATGAATGTTAATGATGATTATAATTTTGATGGAAACGTTGTTGATGATGACGAATGGCACTGATAATGATAACGATGATGATGATGATGATCAACAACACGACGACGATGACGTTGAATATGATAGTTAGTATGCTAAATGATGATGATAAATGATGATGATGATAAATGATGATGATGATGATGATGATGACACTGAAGAAAGGGAAGTAAACAGAGGAGGTCGTGTTTCAGTACAGCGTTTGGTTGCAATATTATCACCAACCTTCACCTTTACTTCGTTAGTTGAGAGTAAATATTCACAAGTCTCCATTATCTTACCAAACATTTTATCTGTCCTCTCTTAGATTCTCGATTAGGGGGTTGTGTGGTGTGAGAGAGAGATTATGGACAAGAAAGTATTGCCATTGTTAAGATGTGTGATTCATCATTTATTGCCTCCAGATAAGCGTCTGTGTGTGTGTGTGTGTGTGTGTGTGTGTGTGTGTGTGTGTGTGTGTGTGTGTGTGTGTGCTTTTTAGACAAGTCATCGGGTCAAATTTTCCCTCCACCCATAAACTCCACACCTAATTCATTTAATTACATACATATTACAATAGAAACGTCACGCTAATGAGACTCCGAGGCGTAGCAGCATTACGGCTCGCTTGCTGCCGAGTGAAGGGCCGCCGACACTAATTTGGCATTTGGTGACCACGCTGGGGACATCCGAATCCTAATGACACACTTTCTGATTGTAATTTGCATACGCTTATTAGAATACAAAAGTAAGGTTAGAATATACGATAAACAAGAAACCTAACTGATTTATTTGGATTTTTTGTTTTACCGATTATCAGAAGTTTATTTAAGTCATGAAGTTTCTCTTATCAATAAAGTTTCTTGAAACGGCAGATGACATGTTTGGTTTGATTAATGAAGGTGGTTAATAGTCTGACACCATCCATTGTTATTAACAGTACCACTACCACCATCACTGTCACCACTGTTATTAACAGTGGTTCACCACTGTTATTAACAGTACCACTACCACCATCACTTTCACCACTGTTATTAACAGTACCACTACCACCATCACTTTCACCACTGTTATTAACAGTACCACTACCACCATCACTTTCACCACTGTTATTAACAGTACCACTACCACCATCACTTTCACCACTGTTATTAACAGTACCACTACCACCATCACTTTCACCACTGTTATTAACAGTACCACTACCACCATCACTGTCACCACTGTTATTAACATCACCACTGCCATCATCACTGCCATCACTACTCAATCGTTATTATCTTGTCCAGCCGCCTCATCACCATCATTATCACCATACTCTCACAACTAACATCTCTCACTATTGTCACCACTATCACCAATCTCTTTTCCACAAATATCATCACCAAAAATCTCTTCCTCGCCACCACCACCATCAGCAGTGTCAGATAGGCGGGTCCTCCTTCCCCTCTTCCTCCTCCTCCTCCAGGGTAGGCAGGGCCAGTAAGAGGTCCTCAACCACAAGTAGAACACGACCTTCACCCACAGCCTTCCTTCCCTCACACTCCTCCCTCCCTCCGTCCCCGCCCATCCTCCCGCCCCGCCCACCTTCTGCGTTTCCCAAGAGAGAGAGAGAGAGAGAGAGAGAGAGAGAGAGAGTACCTGGTCACCAGTATTTATCTATTTTTATTTTTATACCCATATCAGTTTGTCGTCTTGTGTACAGTGATGACAAATTTACTCACTTTCTCCCTTCTCTTTCTTTGTAATCTTCTATTTGTTATTCTGTATTATATATCTCACACGATTATTTTGTGTTTTTCTTGCCATTTCTATTATTCTGTTTAAAATGAGGTCGGTGAAGGTTGGATATAATTAATGTTTTAACAGGTAAAGTGGAGTGTTGGGATGACTTGGGGGTCGGCCTCTTACTATCTGTGGTGAAAACACACACACACACACACACACACACACACACACACGTGCACGCGCGCAAGACTCGGATATTTCCGAGCTAAAGTATTAACCATGATTATTTAGCCCTCCATAAGTATTATTTTCTACACAAAAATTAAGAAATATATATTTTTTAAGGTTATCTTCTAAAGTCCCAGATGTTATCTTAACTGGTACAGAGATCTTCCGGCAACATTACCATTGATTATTTTCTCAGACAGTTAAGGTAATTTATTGAGTTCCAATAATTACCGAGTATTTTTTTGTTCGCTTCACGGGTCTGGAGGTATCCTGGCCCACCAAATTACTAATCTATTATTTTCATTTCCCGGGTAAGGTTTCCCTGGCTCACTTAATTACTGACCTATTTAACACCTCGCAAAGCTAAGATTTCTCTTTCCTAATTAATTTACGATTTTTTTCCTGTGCAGGTAAAAGGTTTTTCTGGCTCCATTAATTACCAAACGATTTTTTTGCCATACAGGTAAAATCTTTTATTTTATTTAATAACGATTTATTTTTTCTCCAAATGTAAAATAATTTTTTCTCTCTACTGATTATCGACATACTGCCTTTACCCTGTAAAATATGATATGTTTTTATTAAATAACGACCCAGTTCCCCCAGCACAGGCAATTTGCGGTACCGGGCAACATCTCACCTGTTGCTGCTTTACATAATATATTTTTGTGGTCTACACCACAATAGCGGGTCGCCCTGTACCACTACTGCAGCACTTGTGACTTTTAACTGTTGAAGACCACTAATGTTCATTACTTGTTCAGAAGGCCTCAGGCAAGGTGATGAGATCTGCTCGGTCGTGTGGGTTTTCTGACCTTGCGCAAATTACAGCACTTCCTAACCTTTCTATCATGACTTTTCATTTGCTTTCCTTTCATTCTCCCTCTTTCTCCTCTTTCTCCCAAGAATTCAAACCTCTCACTTTCTTCTTAGTATTCATCTGTCTCCTCTTCCTTCTCCCTACTTTCCTTTCCCTTACACACACGCACACACACTCAAACCATTTCCTCTCTCTCCCTATCTACCACTAGGAAATACTCCTCATCCGTCACACCACCACCAAGACGAGTGTTTCAACACACTGCGATCCAGGTACAACACCACCACACCTTACACACACACACAGGGTGAAGCCTCGGGGCTGCTTCGCCTCTCTCAGTAAGGCTCGCACTACCCTCACCGTTTACAGGAGAAAGTGACCTCTATTTACTCACATTTTAAGGCTCGTTATTGACTTTTCCACACACACACACACACACACACACACACACACACACACACACACACACCTCCCGTGATTATAGAGAGGCAGTGTTAAGGCTGAGACAGTGGACCTTAAGCTCAATGACTTTCACTCACACCCTCGTCCTTCGCTGCCCTCCGGTGATGCAATGTGTACCTGATTAGCCAGTCGAGGCACACAGGGAAATATACCAGCACGTACCATCTCTAACACTGAGGCTCTTGTACGGGGAAATCTCCTACACACACACACACACACACACACAGAGGGTGACCAATCAGAACGGACTAGAGAAAAGGCTTACCCATAAAGATTAGCCAAACAAGCATTAACTGAAAAAAAACCGCTAAACACGTTGACCAATGAGAAGGCACAAAGGGGAAAGGGAACCGTACTTGACCAATTGAAATGCATGATTGGGTAAGAGGCGTGGGCAAGACTGCCAGGAAACCACGCCCATTTATCGATGTCCTCTTGCCCTACTGTCCTCTTGCCCTCCTTTCCTTTTGCCCTATTCCTGTTCCCTAGTTCTCATTATCTTTTTTTTTCTCCTGTGCTCATATTTTTACCCTTTCTTTTGGTCGAATTATTCCTGTCCCTCTTGTCCCTTTCTCTCTAATTACTATTTTTGGCTATGACGTCACTTCTTCCTTTACACTAACTATAAACATCCCCGCCTTCCTTCCTTCCTTCCTTCCTTCTGATATTATTTCATTAAGTTACATTCCTTTTCTATCTCTTCCTTTTCCCCCTTTTCAGTTCCGTTCCTCCGTAACTACCTGGCGAAGAGTGTTTAGTCATTACATCAGCTAATTAGTACTTTCACCTGGGACCTCAGTAGTGTCGTGTCCTGACTGCCTCCCATCTCGACCTCCCTCAACTTCCTTCGGCTCAAGCCCTTCCTCCCTTCCTCATCCTCCCCTACCTCTCCACCCCCCCTGTCCCTCCCCTCCTGCCGTCCCCCCATTCCCCTTCTCTTTCCATTATTTCCATTCCTTCCGAGCCTTTGTCCCTCCCTTCCTTCCCTCCTCCCCCTCCTCTTTTCGGCCCTCCCTCTGTCCATTCCACCCCTCCTTTCATCCCTCCCTTCCCTTCGTCCTTCCTCTCCTTCTATCCCTCCTCTCCTTTCGCCCCTCTTCTCCCTCCTACCCTCCCTTACCTTCCCCCATCCCTCCCAGACACTCACTTACAAAACCCAACTGTCGAGGTCATTCGCTTCCCGGGGCGTGGCGGGGGTTGGGGGTGGTGGCGGGTCGTCGTCTACCCGTCCCCATGCCCTTCCCCAAAGTTTTTATACCATGATAGATATGATGAACTACACGACAGGATATAGTGTACTATTCACCTTCGTCAGATATAATCACTTTACCTCCATCAACCTCACCACGTAGGGCGATGCTCTTCTGTTTTAACGTCACTTGTAATGAGCGATTTCGTATCTTCTGTTGTAAGTTAAATATACCACAACTGCCTACCACGCCAATTGACAACACACCAGCTACACGTCAGGTGAGGTTAACAATACGTATACTAACCAAGAAGCAGCCAGCAACACCCTGCCGCGACTACACGCCGTGTTACACACTTCATTTGGTGCAAAACTTCTTGGGGCCGTAACCTGGAAAGCTTATGAAATGCCACACTCACACTCTCTCTCTCTCTCTCTCTCCCTCTCTTTGCTTTTCCTCAACTCAGTCCAACACTGCAAACCTCCTCACCTTGCAAATTTTGTTGGCACAAGCAAACAACAAACACGGTGGTTACGTCTTTGTGATTTTGTTCACACAATACTATTTTTTACTTGGTACTTTTTTTCCTCCTTGATTCTCTCCAACATGTTAAAACCAGACCATCGTTGTTGACAAAAACTCACATTACCCGACACTCCGCCTGGGTAAATATGTACACCAGGGCGTCGTATCGTACACACAAGGAGGAAATTGAGGCTAATTCAACGTTAAAAATTTAGTAATATTTAAGTTCATATGAGAAATGTTTACTGATATATGTCTCTTGAAGAGGTCATATCAAGAGGTCAACGCTCTCGCCGAACCCTTCAAGAGGTCATTGTGTTGTTTATAAACGACATTTACAGTGTCTATAAACCTAAATATCAGTGTCAGTCTAATTTAAACACTTACAAAAATTCAGGAGTATTGTGGAGATGTATAAATACTACACATAATTATATACATACCTCTTACACAACTGAAGTTTGTACATGTTTATATATAGCGGCACATCTTCCAAACACACACACACACACACACACACACACACACACACAGTACTGTACTGTACTGGTTATGACCCCTGTTGTAATCCTTTGCCACTAATGAATATAAATTATACTGTACTGCCACTTCCCAAATTCTTCTGTTGGGATATGAACACAAGCTTATCCGACCTAACTATGCAAGTGGACCCGGGTTCGATCCCCGAGCAGGGTTATACTATGGACAAGTTTCTTTACGCCATTTACCTCTTCTCTACCCAGAAGTAATTGGGAATCTTGATGTTAATCGATTTGCGAATCGTGTTCCGGTCCTCTCGGACTATTCCTTGACACTGGGTCATGCAACTCATTAATTTAAGGTATGGTTATTGTGTTAGCAACAGCCTCTACACCTTCAACAAATTCACGCCTGGGTGACCCTTGGGCAGGCCATCCTCCTTACACGAGGGGCAACCATTATTTCATCTGACCTAAGAAACGCACACAAATATACGCAAACACAAATATAAAGGCACATATAGACACACATGAGCATACATACAGGGGCACAGGCACAAGCACACAAGGGCACACACAAACTAGGGCACAGGCACATAAGGACACACACAAACTAGGGCATGCGCAAACATGGACACACGCACACAAGGGCACATGCTCACATGGACACACGCACACTGGGGCGCACACACACACACACACACAAGGGCATACGCACACAAGGACAAATGCACACAAGGGCACACGCACACAAGGAAAACCGCACAAAGCGCACACGTACACTGAGGCAGACGCATACAAGGACAGACGCACACAAGGACACGTTATATTATATTAAGGTGTATTAGGAGTGAATAATCCCATTAAATGTGAGGTCCATCCTAATAGATAAAGTTATGTAGGGCTTCATCAGTCTTATATACGATTAGGATTGGAACAAAGTACCCCTGGGGCCCTAATCCTAACACTCATTAAATTCACCCTATTAAAATTGAGACCCAAATCCGAACAATCATTAGATCGGGGCCTATTAGGACTGGGGCCTAATTAACCACTCATCTGTGCGATAGTCAAACTAGCTCGGGTTTATTACCACAGCTCAGAGGGAACCAGTTTCTTCCCCCGAGGTAAAAACAATGGTGATTAAAAATGCTCGAGTGAGACGCTTAAAAGAAAACCGATTCACTGGTAAAGGCCAATGACTTCAGCGGGTGACATTTGAAGGGATACTCGTATATGGCGCTAGTGAAGGACACTCCGGGACGGGTTTCCTGGATGCTACTAGCCTTGAGAGTGATGTGGGGAGAGGTAGTCAAAGAGGGAGGGATGGAATGTTTGTACACACACACACACATACTAGGTACACGCACACACAACGGGACACTCCCACACAAACACACACAGTTGCAACACCTAGATAATAAAGTTGTTTACCCTCGCGGTCATTGTGTGTCTGGTTCTTCACTCCCTAACGTTAAGTAATGCTACACAAAAGTCACAAGTCTTAAGACACAGGGGAAGGTCTGACTACCCTGTCGTATCTCACCTGATTTACTAGCTGAGGCGCACAGAACACGAGGTACAATGAGCCCTGGAACGACACACACACACACACACACACACACACACACACACACACACACACACACACACACACACACACACCCACTACAACTACTACTACTACTTGTTTCTTTCTTTTTTAAGTGGCCTCCAGCCTCCCCCAATAGCCACACCTTCGCCGCCATTTTATTGCCTTAAAACTAAATATCCTAATACATAAGTAGCTATTCTATCTGTGTTGAGTTAGTTGAGCTACAGATCTATGCAGTTACTACTACTAATTTGCTGTTACTCGTAATCGAGTATGACTGTCATCCAGCTCTGATACATTGATATGAGTTATTAAGGATGTCACTTTCGTTGGTGACTCAAGAGGCTTATACAGGACCGGCAGGGCCGTCCACAAATGTTGTACAAGTGGAGGGCTACATCTAGTGCGGGAAGGGCGGAGGCAGCGTCTTTCCGGCGCTGGCGCTTAATTTGCCTCGGTATGCAGTCGGGCTAACTCGAAAGTACTGACACCTTCTCATGTGGTGTTTCTCCAAGCGTTACGTTGTGGAGTTATCGTCTCCCAGGTGAGGGGGTCGATTTGGCACTTATTCAGGGTCGTCTTAAGACTATCCTTATACCTTTTCAGTTGTCCGCCAGTGTTGTCGTCCATGCGGGTAATATGGCCAGTCTAACGTAGTTGTTCATTGTTAACGGTAGCCTCGATACTCCTACAGTTCGTGTCAACAAGAATACTGGCATTAGTTCTCTTGTCTTCCCAGCGAACTCGGAGGATGGAATCTAGAATATGTTAGTGAAAGTTTTCAAGTGCTTTAAGGTGCCTCCTGTATATGACCCATGTCTCGCTGCCATACAGCAGGGTGGGGGAGACCACTGCTCGATACACGTGTAACTTTGTAGATAATTTCAGTTCCATACAGCTGAAAACACGGGTATGGAGTCTGCCAAAGGCTTGAGATGCACATCTGATCCGATGTTGAATCACTTCATCGATGTTTGCAGTGGTGGGCAAGTGGGAGCCAAGGTACTGGGAGTGGGTAACATTAAAGAGAGTAGTACCATTAAGGTGGATGGATGATGGCGGTGTAGTTGAACCAGGGGCAGGCTGAGAGAGAATTTGAGTCTTACGTGCATACACCTCAAGGCCGAAGTGTGCATACGCATCTGCATAGGAGTTCAGGATCTGCTGTAGATCGTGTTCAGTGTGGGCGTCGAGGGTGAGGTTGTCTGCATTCTGAAGTTCAGTGATGGAATCGGCCGACACCTTTGTTCCTACCTGGAGCTGTCTTATGTTGAAAACTCCCTTCATCCGGTACTGGATGTCCACCCCACTGCATAAATTGGCACCGTCACGAGTAAGGAAGGCAGCCAAGAAAATGGAAAAGAGTTAATGCCAGTACACACCCTTGTTTTACGCCAGTTTGGATGGGGTAGAACTCACACTGGGTGCCGTTGTGCAGGACACTGCACAAAAACACACTACCATAAACACACATTACTATAAACATGCACCACCCCAAAAACACAATACTACAAACAAATATTACCACAAATTCACACTACCACAAACGCATACCACCACAAACACAACACTACCACAAACACACACCACCACAAACACACCACCACACTACAGTCAAACACCGTAACACGATTCCCTTAAAGTGCTCTTCTACAGATGTTCTATAAGCTAACAGAGGATGTATGGAGCGCTAACCTAGGTATAGAGAGTAGTATACAACAGGTGATAACGTGTTGCTGCCTCACTGGCGGCCACAACAATGTCGTGGGGCTCGTGTAGGTTTTGTTTACATGATCATGGACATAAAAGACACAGGGACTAATGATATCGATCTACTCTCACTGTCTGTCTGCCTGCCGTGCCTTTCTGTGTGTCTCTGTCTCATATACCCATCAGGTAAGATCAGACAACTCACACAGTCTGAAGGATTAGCTCACCTTGGACAGGGTGAATGAATCCTTCAGAGTGTATAAGTTGTTGTGGTCGCGTTTTATACTGTCTGTCTGTCTGTCTGTCTGTGTATTTTTCTGTACTTCTCTCTGTCACTATTTATATTATTGTCTGGTGTTCAATCTGTTTGTATCTTTGTCTCTCGTTCTGTCTGTGTATATTTGCCTGTGGTTCTATCTATTTATTTACCTGTCTGTCTGCTTATTTACCTGTCTGTCTGCTTATTTACCTGTCTGTCTGTTTATTTACCTGTCTTTTTGTCACTCAAGCACACCAAATAAGATCAACCAACCCCAACCATTTGAGGGCCTCGCTCTCCTGATGGCCATTACCAACCAGAAATAGGTGAAGACTGAATAAAATAGACATCAACATACTCATGAGAAATGCCACTGTCGTTGCGTTGCTGCTGTTGCCATCGTAACATCTAGAGGCTGGAGAGGGAAGGGTGGTGATCTGAGAGTAACTCCATCTTGTTGTAGCGTGTGGGTTTATACTCAGTCGTTTTCATTCGGGTTCAATGGTGTTGATATCACGGTCGATCAATTTTATGGTGATGATAATAGTAATGGCAATAATTATAATGAGTATGATTGACAATGAAAATTGATACTATTACTACAAATGCTACTACTACAAATACTACTACTACTACTACTATTACTACTACTAGTAGTAGTACTCATAACAGTATTATTAATAATAATCAAAATTTTTTTAGCATGACTACTGATATCGTAACTCTATCAAAGAACTCGATACGTATGATATATTGTTATATAATCTGGCATTCACTTGCAATAAACTGTTAATAACCTTTCTGATTGAACTTTCCCAAAATTATCTAAGTTCCCGCAAAGAATAAAAAAAGTGATTGAAGTAAAGACAGCATGACAACCCTGATTGTTTAAGTTCAAGTGTTTGAACTTAACCCTTTAAGGTCGATAGTTTATGTTATAACTCTTTAAGGTCGATGGTTTATGTTATAACTCTTTAAGGTCGATGGTTTATGTTATAACTCTTTAAGGTCGATGGTTTATGTTATAACTCTTTAAGGTCGATAGTTTATGTTATAACTCTTTAAGGGCGATAGTTTATGTTATAACTCATTAAGGTCGATGGTTTATGTTATAACTCTTTAAGGTCGATGGTTTATGTTATAACTCTTTAAGGTCGATGGTTTATGTTATAACTCTTAAAGGTCGATAGTTTATGTTATAACTCTTTAAGGTCGATAGTTTATGTTATAACTCTTTAAGGCCGATGGTTAATGTTATAACTCTTTAAGGTCGATGGTTTATGTTATAACTCTTTAAGGTCGATAGTTTATGTTATAACTCATTAAGATCGATGGTTTATGTTATAACTCTTTAAGGTCGATGGTTTATGTTATAACTCTTTTAGGTCGATAGTTTATGTTATAACTCTTTAAGGTCGATAGTTTATGTTATAACTCATTAAGGTCGATGGTTTATGTTATAACTCTTTAAGGTCGATGGTTTATGTTATAACTCTTTACGGTCGATGGTTTATGTTATAACTCTTTAAGGTCAATAGTTTATGTTATAACTCTTTAAGGTCGATGGTTTATGCTATAACTCTTTAAGGTCGATGATTTATGTTATAACTCTTTAAGGTCGATTTATGTTATAACTCTTTAAGGTCGATGGTTTATGTTATAACTCTTTAAGGTCGATGGTTTATGTTATAACTCTTTAAGGTCGATGGTTTATGTTATACTCTTTAAGGTCGATAGTTTATGTTATAACTCTTTAAGGTCGATGGTTTATGTTATAACTCTTTAAGGTCGATAGTTTATGTTATAACTCTTTAAGGTCGATAGTTTATGTTATAACTCTTTAAGGTCGATAGTTTATGTTATAACTCTTTAAGGTCGATGGTTTATGTTATAACTCTTTAAGGTCGATAGTTTATGTTATAACTCTTTAAGGTCGATGGTTTATGTTATAACTCTTTAAGGTCGATAGTTTATGTTATAACTCTTTAAGGTCGATGGTTTATGTTATAACTCTTTAAGGTCGATGGTTTATGTTATAACTCTTTAAGGTCGATGGTTTATGTTATAACTCTTTAAGGTCGATGGTTTATCTTATAACTCTTTAAGGTCGATGGTTTATGTTATAACTCTTTAAGGTCAATAGTTTATGTTATAACTCTTTAAGGTCGATGGTTTATCTTATAACTCTTTAAGGTCGATGGTTTATGTTATAACTCTTTAAGGTCGATGGTTTATGTTATAACTCTTTAAGGTCGATGGTTTATCTTATAACTCTTTAAGGTCGATGGTTTATGTTATAACTCTTTAAGGTCGATGGTTTATGTTATAACTCTTTAAGGTCGATGGTTTATGTTATAACTCTTTAAGGTCAATGGTTTATGTTATAACTCTTTAAGGTCGATGGTTTATCTTATAACCCTTTAATAGTGAACGTTTATGCCTTATATCAGAAGTTACTCATTGAAATTTCATCACTTTTCCTGAGCTTTCATGACTACGACTAAACTTTCATCACTTAGTTCAGTAGATAGTTACTGAACCTTCATCCACCATAGTGAACTTTCATCCCTCACGTCTCACCTGTTCAAAACACTGACTCACCTTACACACCATTTACTCACCATGTTTACTCACTCCCTTGACGTCTCGTTATTAGTTGAGTAATACTGTTCGGTATTGGAACAACAATAACAAATTAATAATAACAACAATAGCAAAATCAATAGTAATTGATAAAAAAAAAAACATTTTACAATTATAATAATAATAATAATAATAATAATAATAATAATAATAATAATAATAATAATAATAATAATAATAATAATAATAATAATAATAATAATAATAATAATAATAATAATAATAAACCTTTGTGTCTGAACTGCATTCTTAGACGGACTACAAATATAAAGCTACATACAGAGAAAGTAAAACAAAAGACAGTAAAGAAGGTAAATTAATACAAATATATTTACATTCTCATTTACATACACGAAAGACGACACAGCCACCTAGAGGACCGAGATGGACAGTATCTATCACCTGACCTAGAAAATCTCTCTCACTTTCTCTATACCGTTTCAAAGTGTGAAGGTGTCAAATTAGGTGAAAGTATCAAAATATGGGAGAAGTACCAAGATATTTAGAGGAACACAATAAAAAGTATCAAAGTATGGGGAAAGTACCAAAATATTTAAAAAGGTACCAAAACACAGTATCCTGCACCAGGGTACCAGGCTAAGGGAGGGCTGGTTCAACCACCCCTCCCTAGCCAGTGAGTGGAAAGGCAGCGTGTAGATTAGCTGTGTTGGGGAGGGACGGAGGGAGAGAGGGATAGAGGAAGGGAGGTAAAGAGGGATAGTAGGAGAGAAGCGAGAGAAGGGTATGTGGTAGAGGATGGGGGGATAGTATGGGAGAAGGGAATGGAGAAAGACATAGCGAGAGAGGAGGGAGAAAGAGCAGGTGAAAAATTGAGAGGAATAGATGAGAGAGAGAGAGAGAAAGAGAGAGAGAGAGAGAGAGGTCATATCTCAGCTGATACTCATCATAATTGTTTACTTTCTGCCGTCAGTCTCGTCCACTTTCATATATTTTTCATTATATTTTGTTGACTTTTCTCTTGCAGTTTCGGCGGCACATCACGAGTTATGTATTGTGTATATACTTCCCGATTGAATGTACATAAACCTTTACTGGACAAGTACATGATTAACACACACACACACACACACACACACACACACACACACACACACACACACACACACACACACACACACACACACACACACACACACACACTACTCGGGGAAGGAACAAGCTAGAAACACCTTTGTGTAATCACTTGAAGTAACTTCGGTGAGGTACATTACGAGTGTGTCAGGTCAACTCAGGTTAGTTCACAGTAGGTCAGGCTAGGTCAGGTTAAGTTAGAGTAGGTTAGGTCAGGTCAGATTAATTAAATAACAGTCTCAATTTATGCTTTATATTCCTTATTTAATGCTTATTATGCTTGGTTTTTGTCTGCTTTACTTTGTTGCATGACAGTGTGCACAACCGAGAATTTGTTGTAGTCTTATGGGATTAATTGATTCGATCTCCGTTGATTCACTAACCAACGACTTTTCACAGCCCCGACATGCGCTGGTTGTACAGGTACCTGTACAATTTACTGTACGCCAGATCATAGGCACCCAAAGTTACTATTAGTGTTATTTGAATCACCAGTAATTGTATGCATTTAGTCATTAAGTTTTATATATATATATATATATATATATATATATATATATATATATATATATATATATATATATATATATATATATATATATATTTATTTATTTATTTATTTATTTATTTATTTATTTATTTATTTATACACTAGTATATATTTTTTCCTATCACTAAAGAATGGAACATCTCAATAATCTTCCAGATTACTCAACTTGGTGACTGGTGAAGCTGACCCCAGGCCTAAGGGGTCTCAACTTATCCAATTTATGTTGGCTTTGGGGTGGGTATTATTAGGCTAAGTCAAATCATAGGGTTGGTATTTATTAAGTTAGGTTCGGTTAGATTAGATCAAGTCAGGGGGTGGGTGTTGTTAGGACAGGGCCACATTTAAACTCGAGACGTAAAAGGAATCGTAACAATGCATCTGGACCAATCACTTAAATACTGTACAGTCACCTTCCCTTCTCCCGCTCTCTGCTTACATCACCGTCAGTGCCTTATACAGGAGGGTAGGGAGGAGTGCCGTAGGGGGCGACGAGGAGTGTAAGTGTACTTGCGAGTTGGCAAAGCTTCAGCGTTTACTCCACACATGACGGTATTAAGAGAGAGAAGTGACAGGTTCAACTATATTTAGACCTTTACACGTGTACCAGCGCTCGTACACACATCTATGTGCTAAAAAAATTCACAATTTATAAAAAATGCAAAAATATAAACATTCCAACACAAATAAGCTATGATAAGTTCAGCTGATCTTCAACCTTGCCAGTCACTGTGTATACAAATGCCACGACAAAATTTATACAAAATCTTAAAATAAAAACAAGAGATCCTGGAAGAAGCCATAGTGAGAACTGCACACGATTATTGGCAAGAGCAAAAACTCGCTTGAAACTACATATTGTCGACATTTTATGAACAACGTAATTGAACACGAAGTTACGTACGCCGACGTTAAAGAGTAACAAAGAATATATTGGATAATGTATGTAGGAGTATTTAGTACGATATATATAAATGTAAAATATTAATAGTTTCTTTTTATCTCGTGAGTCTAGTGCCGTGACCACCTACACGTACTGGGTTAATTGAGTCTTTCTTTGTATGTCTCTGTCTCTTTCTTTCTGTCGGTCTCTCTGTCTCTATCTTTCTCTCTGTCTCCGTCTCTTTCTTTTTGTATGTCTCTGTCTCTTTCTTTCTGTCGGTCTCTCTGTCTCTATCTTTCTCTCTGTATCAGTCTCTTTCTTTTTCTTTCTCTTTGTCTTTCTCTTTCTTTCTCTCTGTCTCCCTCTCTTGAAACTGTGGATAAAAACCGAAAAATCACTAACACTGATGCTGGTCTAGTTAATGATGGGCGTTACGGGTGGTGACGATGGTCTTGCCAGTAGCGGTAGTAGAGGTAATTGGCATGAAAGGTAGTGATGGTTAGAGCCACTAATGACTACTGAGAAATCGAACTGATGGAAGGAATTTAGGTGATATTTACATTTATATTCTTTGTATTAATGAAGAAAAACTCATAGCACCAAACACACTGATCACAGAGGTACTGAAGGTGTGGCGCGGTAGAGAACTCTTGAAGTGATCAAAAAGCAGAATTGATGATAGTGATATATTTTTTTTAAGTTATTCTGTTAAATCCCAAACACGCTCACTATTGCAACCGACAGAAAATTTGAAGCAAAAGAATGAGGAAATAGTTGACCTCGACATAACGCTGAGATAGACCTTGTCACCTTGAATATATCTGTGTTATCCAGGAACTATTATACCAGCCTAAGTTTCGCACACGCTGCCTTGTAGGAGTTGTATGAGTGCTAGAAACAACTGATTACCAGGAATTCGGGGATTTCTTTCCTAACAGAACTTGTTTATAATTATATGAAAAAAAACACTTTAGTGAATAATAAACCTTGTGTGATTTTATTTCACATTATCATTCAATAAAAACTTCCAATAAAACTACCACCACAAGTACTATGAAAACCACCACAATATTATTTCTAGTTAACTTTTTATTACAGGTAATTATAATGATCGTATCGTTATCACCTGTATAATTACCACTGATAATATATAAACATTAATTGCATACATGTCATGTACTTCAGTTTATACAGCGTCAAAAATAGAGTTACTTCAATATTATCTAGTCAAGATGTTCATCAAAAACCTGATTTATATTGGATGTAATTATATATATAAAAAAGGACATTTGTGTACAATTTGTCCAGGAAAATATGACTACAAATGGTACAAGCACAACATTACGGACACTATCACACAAGATCACAATAAAGAAGCAATTTGCTAATGGATTCACTGCCCCAAAAAACTTGTAGGAAAACAACACAATTCCTATGTATCCTAAGATCGTAAGAACACAGCTAAGCCTTAAGTAAGCAGTCCCCCAGAACCAGGTCCTTGATGACAGGTAAATAGAAGTAATATTGATCATAAATTTCACAAGTATTTTTTTTTTTTTCGTGTAAAAACTTGGAAATAATGAACCGGGCTCTCCAAGACCCTGGCCACTGAAGCAACTAATTTATCAAGTAACGAAGATGGACATCAGTAAGATTATATTTCATAATTCTTAAAATTAATCAAGTGTAGAAACTGGAACTTAGTGAACTGTCCTTCAAGAAACTGGCAGCTGAGACACCAAAGCATATCAAGATCACAAGAACAACGACTTACCTCAAGGGGCAGTGAAAAAAAAGGTAACGGCTTTTGTTTTATTAGGAAGGCCATCCAATACAAACTTTGTAAAGTCTATTTACAAACCTAACTTAAAAAACTTCCCAGATACAAGGTCTTGGTGAAGGTAAGGTAAGGTAAGGTAAGGTGACGTAACCTGCCGTGGGCGATGCCCGCCCACATACTGTAACGTCTTAATTCAACCCCGCCCATTTCCTCTCCCTAAATCATAAACCTTGCTCCCCTTCACCGATCCTCTTCCAAAACATCCCCCCCCCCCACAGCCCCTCTTCTAAGTAATCCTGTGCCCTTCACCTCCCCCCTCCCTCTCTTTACCCCTCCTTTCATTAACCCTCCCCCCTCATCGCCCCACCTCTTCCAGAACCCCTCATCTCCCTTCTTCTCCCTCAACCCCTTTCCTTCACCACTTCCCTTCTCCCCTCTCCCTTTCCACCACCAATCACCCCCTCACCTATAATTCACCCATCGAGTACTTCATGTCCTGGTGTGTAGGGTAACTAGTGACTCTCCATGTAGAGGGTTGGTATAGGCGCACCACCACGCATTAATTCCTCCCCAAGCGAATATTATCACACTACGACCTTCACCACTGGCTAGGTGAGGATAGGTGAGTCACACGTGGCCACCATAACCACGTAAGAGGAATAGAGATGAGGGACGTGGTTAAGGAGATGGAGGTGACAGACGTGACTGAGGAAATACAGATGAGAGGCGTAAAAAGTGACAAAACAAACAGCAGAACCAGCGACTAAAGAATAAACGGACCGAAATAGATAATAAATGACAGATAAACATAGACTGATAGATGGCGGTAATATGTAGGAGAGGAAAAATAAACAGACTGACAGCTATATTCATCTAGATATGCTAGTACCCCTGACAGAGAAAACGTGTATGTATGTGGCAGGATTTTCCCCAACACAAGAAAAGATAAACGTGAAGGTATGTTGCTGGTAGATGATCAGCGAGTGACTGGCGAAGTGACACACACACACACACACACACACACACACACACACACACACACACACACACACACGGATGAGCCAACACGTACACGCCAATACATAATACTCTCAGGTGGTGTGAAAACTCCTTCCTCCTCCTTATGGGTAAAACTGCAGTCGTACACACATCATTTATACAGATCCATATGTTTACCAGAGAAGAAAAGAGAGTTAACAGTTAGGGGTGATCATGAACTTGTTCATTGGCTACACTGAGCCTTACTTCATAACAGATCAATCATGAGGATAAAAACATCCATCAGTCAGGTCAGGACAACAAGTTTTGGGCTGATCAAACACAGGAAAAAACATCCTGCGTTACTACTTACTTTACATGTAAACCTGTGGCTGAGTGGGTACGGTGCTCGTGAAGGTAGTCGAGTACAGAGTTGGCCTCATTATGTACCAAAGAAGGTTTAGTCTACAGTGTAATATATCCGCGCCGCCTCTAACGTGTCGCCAAGCTTACCTGACTACCTCATGATATTTACACTATTTTATATTGTTCATTTTAATTTAAATCCGTATTGCAATAATTCCAACTACATTTATCTCAAGAAATATTTACCTTGTTCATTAAGAGATAGTTTATCAAGGCGCCAGAAAATTACACCATGACGCCTTATATTGCTATCTTAACAACCTCAAATTGCTTTTCATCATTCTTAATGGTAATTTCATCATCTTCAGATTATCTTTCATCATTCTGTTTGGTAATTTCATCATTCCAGCTCGAGATCATTTAAGATAATCGTATAATTTATTACACTCTTCCATCAGCGATCACAGCTCATCCCACCCTGCAGTGACTGTACGGAATTCTACACTTAATTTAAACCAGCCCCCTGGTAACGCTGGACACTATTCTTGTGGATTTCCTCATAACTTGGAGATGAAAAACCCGTGTTGGCAAGATTCCTACGCGCGACCATAACTCCTAGACCACCACAGCCACCCTACCTGCCTTGTCGCTCTAACTTAGACGACTACCGGGGAATTGGCTCCTGTTTTTGTTATTTATATCAGAGGAAATATGAAGGATTTTATGATATGATGTTAGTGTGGTGATATTATTTAAGAGGGACTAATACTGTACATGTGTGTTGTGTTGTGTGATCTTTTAGTTATTTGGAATAAATTACCTCCTTTTTTTTTGGACGTGACCTAACCTTGTAGTGAAAATCATGGGCAGTGCAAGAAACTCAAATCTTACTTTTCACTGTTTAGGAAATCGAATGGTGGAGAAAACTCATATAATTCTGGAACGATATTCTTATTGTGAATGTTTTTAATTGGGAGAGAGAGAGAGAGAGAGAGAGAGAGAGAGAGAGAGAGAGAGAGAGAGAGAGAGAGAGAGAGAGAGAGAGAGAAACTGAATTAGCAATTATCAGGAAAACGAAAACTGACTCACAATTATGACTTGCAGAATCCCTCAATATTGGGCCTTGAAATATTAAACCTGACATTGTTTCTTAACCAGGAACTTAAGAAATCGAAACTATAGAATAAAATTAAGATTATAAATTACGTAGCTGGCACATTTAAGAATCTATAATGATGTAATATATTCAACAATGTACAGGTGATGTGATTCTTTTCTATCGTAATAAATTTCACCTATATATTCAGTAGCATATATCTTCACTATTGTATTTAGTTTACTGTGTGTCTACCTCACCCGTAAACTTGTCACTATGAGTCATAATCTTTATAAACTTGGTGACTCTAAGACTGTAAATGACGCCTCAATGAGAAGATTATTCTTAAAAGTTGTGGTTTGTCTCGTGAAGAAATTATCATGGATCACTAAACAAAACAAAACAAAACTAAATTAAACCAAACTAAACCAAACAAAACAAACCAAACCAAACCTAACCTAAACCTCCAGGTAACATTAGAATAATTAATAACCAGGTGAAAATAACAGGGATGCCAATATTCAGGTGATCCATTAAGACTTAAATTAATAATGCTTAAGGACTCTGGTCATTGAAACACCGAAGCAACACTCCTTCACTATCAATTATTATCAAACGCCACTGAACAAGTCATTAGAACAGGTTAATGGCCAATCAGGTACGAGAGATGACTGCAGGGAATATTCTGAGAAGACAAGGGAGGAGGGAGAAGAGAGAGGAAGAGCAGAGGAAAAAAGGAGATGAAAAAGGGAAGAAAAGAGTATGAAAAGAGTGGAAATGGGGTCAAGGGTAGGGAAGGGAGAGGAAGAGGGAGAAGGGGAAGAGGGAGTGGGGGAAAGGAGAAGGAAATACAAGAGAAAGAGAAGGAAGGGGAAGAAATGAGCATATAGCAAGAGGAGGAGTAAGATGACAAGTAGAAAAAGGAAGAGAGGAGGAGAGAGAAGAGAAGGAATTAAAGGATAAAGAATGATTAGAACGAGGAAATTCTATTGGAGTAGAAAGAGTAGCAAGAGAATACGCAAGGGAAGAAGGAGGAAGAAGGGTAGGAGGGAGGAGAAGAAGAAGGGAGAGGAGAAGGAGGAGGGGGGAGGGAGGAGGAGGAGGGGGGGGGAGAAGGAGGATAAAAGGATGAAATGAGACGTGTCCCCCTGGTCAGTGATCTGGCTACAGGAGCAGCCATCAGGGAGGTCCAGGATCGGGAGACACTAGGAGACCAGGTGGTGGCAGGTGTCGTGTTAAGTCGTTAAACCACACATGGACACTTGGAATGTCCCAAGATTGTGTCTCCTACCTGCCAGACGCCTGTTGGTGAGCCCCTCCCACCATTTAGACAGACAGACAGACAGAGAGACACAGTCATTTTCGAGTTTATCCACATATTCACACATACCCATTGCTCAAAATTGTTTTACACTTGTCTATAACTAAGCCCTCATCAGTATTGCTATTTATCTCTGTACTACACAATGTTCTTAACTAAATCCCCTGGTCAGAGCGGCTTAACAGTACGTTTTAGTATCCT
Source organism: Homarus americanus (assembly GCF_018991925.1). NCBI lineage: Eukaryota > Metazoa > Arthropoda > Malacostraca > Decapoda > Nephropidae > Homarus > Homarus americanus. The sequence goes on from NW_024713129.1 coordinate 27,168,826, forward strand.
GGCCTTGTTCTTAAGGGGTTATAGGCCCTTGCGTGAGAGTTTACAGCATATCCAAAGCTCTTCATGTTGCCAGAGGTCGTGATCAGACCCAAAGTCAACTGTACTCGACGTAAAATAAGACGCGACAAGCTAAAAGAGACAAAGATGGATAAACGAAAAAGAGAAAAAAAGGAAAAGAACATGAAGCAGTTGATGAGGAAGAAGAGAAAGGAGGACGAAATGATTGATGAGGAAGGGGAGCCAGAGGGGGGGGAGGTGTGGGTTGGTGGGTAAGGGGCGCAGGAGAGTGAGTGTGCATGAGGGTGGGAGAGGGGGAGCAGGAGGGTGGGAGGAAGACAATGATGTGGGAGGAGGGATATGGAGGGGAGGAGGGATATGGAGGGGAGGAGGGATATGGAGGGAGGAGGAATATGGAAGGAGGAAGGATATGAAGGGGAGGATGAGGATGGTATGGGAGAGGATGGAAGGGGAGAGAATGAGGTGGGTGTGGGAGAGGATGACGGGGGAAGAGGAAGGAAGAAGGACGGAGGAGGAGGAGAAGAAGGAAGGTGGAGGTGACACTCCTTGCATACCTCAGTCAATTAACAAAGCAACAGCCATCTTTTAAAAACACAAATTTTCATTTATCTCACACACACACACACACACACACACACACACACACACACACACACACACACACACACACACACACACACACACACACACACACAGAGACAAAGGTGAGGTTGTCCCTGTGTGAGATAAGTGTGTCACTGCCACCACGTACCTGTGTGCCACGCCTGGACCACTGGCAGGGGAATGACCTCAGTATACTCCTTGATCATCATGCTAACCAGGAAACTTTAAAACTCCAGTTAATTAGTCACTTACTGTTTACTCATGTATGTAGTTATCAAAGACTATTGTTTCTTTTCTCTAGTTATCAAATTAAACGTTAATAGTTGGCCCACTGATTCGTCTCAACTGGGGCCGTCATCCTCACAAACACTACCTCACAATATATAATTAATACCTGACTTCCTTCACACGATTAGTTCATCCTGGAGCTTAAACAAAACATCCTTTATAATACTGTACAATCCAACTCTCAATACACGCTCGGGGTGACGGCAGTGACAGGAATAAAACGTGAGTGTATCTCGGGGGATATCGTTATCTAAATCCAGCAGAAGATGACAAGATAGCAGGGACAGTCGCCTTTAGATTCAAATCATAGTCAAGATATCAATCATTGGAGCCTTTGGTTGTGGGATAGCAGGTGATATCAGCCATCTTTGTCCTCTCTATGCCTCGACCTGTTTCCTTCAATTGTTCCTTCTTCTCTCGCCCTTGTTGTTTTGGTTTCTTCCTGATGACTCGAGGTCATCCCTTCTCTCTTTAATTCAGTGTTAATAAAGGTCTGTCAACCCCCTTTTCTGTTTATAACTCATTAACCCTTTGTATGATGGTATCCGTCTGAATACATTGAACTAATTCCAGGGATTCAGATACCTTAACACCTGAGTGCAATGACAAACGTTTTGAATATAGTGAATTAAAACCATTTGAGTACAATGACTTAACCCCTTGATTGCTAAGACACACCCCTTATGTACAATTAAATCCTTGAGTTCAGTAATTTAACCTCTAAAGTACAATTAGTCAGGCTCACTATGTAAATGCGTGGGAACTTTTGTTAATTTTGGTTCGACTGTATAACTTTAAAGTTTCATCAATAAGAAGCAGGAATATTGATGTTACCATTTGTTTTGGATCGACTTTAGATATTTGGAACAGTTCTCGGAAAAGTTTATCATCAGTCGTGAGCTAAAGCATATAACGTACATTTTTTCCTTTGTCATATTATTTCAAATTCCCTCAGTATTTATTATGAACCACAAATCAAATTCGCTCAAGACCTGCACGAGAGAAAAGAGAAAGGACGAGAAAAAGGCAGTCACATACAAGGTTACAGACACCGCAAACATTGTCAATATGAGCACGCTGAAAAGTTCTTTCAGAAACAACAAAACAAAATCTGACAGAGAAGTCTCTGCTTCATTTCAGGCAACATAACAAGGCTCTCTGCGTATCAGCTGCTGGAAAACCTTTTTCAGCAAAGATGAAGACTACATGAAAGTTAATAACCATAAAGAAACAGACGCTCTGATGACATGGCATGCACTCTTTGCTAGTGCGGAAAGTCCAGAGGCCGAGAAGCAATCTCTGTGTTCACTCCTAGCACAGATGTGTTGATTCTACTCATTGCACATTTTCCAAAATTATACCAAATGTTCACACTTCCATGGTATCTGGAAAACATGAAGCGATACCGACGTTTCGAGCTTCTAGGCCAGACATGTCTCTAGCACTAATGGGGTTTCATGCCTTCGCAAGATGTGACACCACAGGGAGATTATCTGGTAAGAGCAAAGCAACATGGTTTAAACTATTGAAAGAACAATTGATGCTTTCCAGCAATTGAGTACTGTAGGTGATCTCAACGACACAACACAGGATAGATATACTTGCCAGATTTGTGTGTCAAACATATTGTCCCACTGGTGACGTTATTCACCAGCTTAAAGAATTGCGTTGGCACCTGTTTTGTAAATACTTAACAGAAAATGAGAGGCTACCACCACCAGGTGCTGCATTGCATGAACACATCAAGAGAGCTCACTTGCAGTCTTGTGTGAGGCCAGTCCAGCACATCTATACAAGTTAAATTGGATCCACGTGAGATTGGTTGGTGGGAAGTTGGTGGGGTTCTCTGTGCCATAATAACACGACTAAAGCCTGCACCAACTGCCATCTAGGAATTTGTTAAATGCTCGTGTAAACAGACCAACTGTGTGTCCATCCGATGCAACGGCAAAACCAAAGGACAAATGTGTACAGATCTTTGCTTGTGTGTAGACTGTGAAAACGAAGATCAAGAGCTATTCAATTTAGATGAAGATGAAGATGACGACGCCGAGATTGTATTTTTTTGTTTTGTGGGCAGTAGAAACTCATTGTAAACCATGATCACAAGAGTCCTTAAGCTTGTTGAACATAATCGACATGTTTTACATTATAGATGGCGGATTAAAATGTTCTACGAAATATAATAAATTTGGTAAAAGTTAAGAAAATGCATATAAGATCGATATCTTTCAATATATCAAAATAAAATTTGATTTGTATGTGTGTGAGAGACCAAAAATATAACAAAGAAAACTGTGTATATATTATATTTATTAATAGTATGGTAAACATGTACTGTAGATAATCAGAAAAGACATGCCACAAATGTTTCCCAATCTGCACATAATAGGCTAATTTTCAATGGCGTCATAACATACTGAGCAGACACAAAAAATGGAAACACAAATTTTTGGAATGGTCATACTCAGCGGTTTCTAAAAATATTTGCTTCCCCAAATTAACGAACACTTCCCACGAAACTTCAATATTTGACATAGTGAGCCTCGCCAAATGACGTAAACCCCCATGAGTACTTTAACTTCATCCTCTGAGTACGGTCTTAACCCTTTGAATACAACGAGCTATTCCCACAGGTGACGATAACACTGTACTCAGTAGACTAAGTCATTATATTCGAGGGAGTTAAACAATTTTGTCAAGTTAGTTGGCCGACGACATCATGATGATACCACAATTAAAAACAAAAATAAAACAGGAAAAATTTCGTGGCTTTACGATCATCAAATCCAGTATAATCAGTTCGAGACTAATGACCCTAAAGCAATAAGACTCGTTCCAATAATGTTTTTTCTTTATTCTCCTTTTATCTCCTGTTAGTTTCTAGAAAGACTTTTAAAACTGGCTGCCGACAAAGTTTATAGCGACGGAACAATTAAAACATCCGATAAGAATCACATGTAGGTACTATTAGTTCAGGTACTCCGCTATCAAACGTGTGGACAATTAGTTACCTTAACCCGCGGTAACTGTGAGGCGAGAGATACAAGACTCGCCAGCTGGTGGGGTGAGCCGTCTCTCGCTGGCTCCATCTGGTTTGCCAGCTGTTGGGCAAGTTTTTGCTTTAGGTCAAGTCTTAGGCCAGTGAAAGGCTTGAACTGTGTATTATAGAACAGTAAGGATGGTTATTTGAGGATTTTTTATTATACAGAGAGAAGGGCGATGGGTGTGGGTGTGGGTTAAAGGTTTAGGAAAAAGATGGGTGTGGGTTAAAGGTGTAGGAAAAAGATGGGTGTGGGTGTGGGTTAAAGGTGCCGGAGAGTGATGGGTGCTGGTTAAAGGTGTTGGAGAAGATGGGTGTGGGTTATGGAGAGTGATGGATGTGGGTTACGGGTGTTGGGGAGAGATGAGTGTGAGTTATGGCGAGTGATGGGTGTGGGTTAAAGGTGTTGCGGAATGATGGGTGTGGGTTAAAGGTGTTAGGGAGTGATGGGTGGGGCTAGGTGAGTGATGGGTGTGGGTTAAAGGAAGGTGTGGGTGGGTTGGGGAGTGATGGGTGGGGGGAAGGTGGAGCAGATGGGTGGGAAGGTGGAGTGATGGTGGGGTTAAAGGATGTTAGGGAGTGATGGGGTGGGTTAAAGGTAGGAGGAGTGATGTGTGGGTTAAAGGTGTTGGGGAGTGATGGTGTGCTGGGGGTTGGGGAGTGATGGGTGGGGTTAAAGGTGTTGGGGAGTGATGGGTAGTTACAAAAAGGGGGGAGAGATGGGTGTTATATGAGTGATGGGTGGGGTTAAAGGAACAGGAATGATGGGTGTGGGTAAAGGGTTAGGGAGTGATGGTGTTAAAGCGGAGTGATGGGTGTGGGTTAAAGGTGTTGGGGAGTGATGGGTGTGGGTTAAAGGTGTTGGGGAGTGATGGGTGTAGGTTAAAGGTGTTGGGGAGAGATGGGTGTGAGCTGAGTATGTGTCCTTGAACTTTTATTACAGTTAGTGATGGACATTTCTCAACAAAGGTCATAGTTCAGCTTATTCATATAATTCTGCCACCCTCCTCACCACAATCCATCCTTCCCTTCCCCAACTCCCTCTCACCCTCTTATCCCCCTCTCCTCACTCCCTTCTTTACCCCCTCCCTCACCCACTCTCTTCCCACTCACACCCTTCCCACCCTCCTTCCCCTAAAATATGATGCATTTACGAACAGGTCAAGTTTATAGAAATGGTAGATTTTGGTGAGGGAATGGTAGACTCTGGTATGGGACTGGTAGTTTTTAGTATGGGATTGGTAGATGGTAGTATATTATTAAGTGTGATTGAAATGTTACCTGTAAGATGATAATTAACAGGTAAAACTGCATATTCTTCTTACTGTAAGAACTATTGGCGGAAAACACCCAAGGCGAGGCTAACAGTCAGTGATGTGGATCTCGTGAACAATAGTGGGGATAGTGAAAAAAGTGGAGGTGGTGAACAATGGTGGAGGTGGTGAAGAATAGTGGAGGTAATGAACAATAATGGAGATATTGAACAATAGTGGAGGTAAAGAACAATAGTGCGCTGAAGGTAGGAGCAGAGTAGCAAGGGGAGGAATAACAGGGTCTCTAAAGCTGGTAAAATGATCTTCGGTTGATGTTAATATACGGGTTTGTTAAGGGGAAATAAAAAGAAATATAGGAGAGAGAATATATTATTTAATGGTGGTCGGATGTATAGTAGAGGACGTGTGTAGAGAGAGTTAATATAGTGACATTACTGTTCATATTGAGGTTAAAGACACCAGCGTAATTTATTCTGAAACATACGTGGATTAATGTACTTGTATTGCATGGGTAAATATATATGTCTATACTTCTGAATAAAAGATATGTTTCTGTTTAAACTACAAGAGTAACCTACACTACCATATCCTACACTAACCTAACCTGGGGGGCGAAAATATAATAATAATAATAATGATGATGATGATGATGATGATGATGATGATGATTCATAGCAAATAAAATAATAAAATAATAATGATAATAATAACAATAACACTGCAATAATAATAATAAAGAACCATAAAGAAATACAAAAATGAAATGTTGTGTTGTCAAAGTAAGAGAAACAATTGAGACCCTGCAATTGTGTGTAAATGAGGCAGAACGTCAGATCAGCAACCTGGGACTTGGTCACAATTTTCGTGATGCCATATGGTAGCAGGGTCTACCATAAGACGTTGATATTCATTACTTTCAAAAGAAATATACTTTAAAGAAATTTCTCATATATATAGTCAAAAGTCAATCAACACTGACCTGTTGCTTCAAGAAAGACTTTTTTTTACAATAACATTCAATTGCAATGCGTGGTATAGTGGGCGAGTGGGTGCAACACTCGTCTCCTGTCCTAAGGGTCGTTGGTTTGAGGCTGGGGCACCTTTAATCCACCCAGCTGTGAGAGGGGCACATAACTTTACTGTTGGGAAAGTGAGGACAGTCGAGTGCAGTGCCGGACATGTTGCCTCCTTGTGTATCGAAGGCTTAGTATTCAATAAGTTGTATCTACACAAACTTAATTATACTTTTAATAGCTACAACAAATGTATTTAATTTAGATAAAGAAAGATTTACAGGAAAACAACAAAGACAACAATAAATGAAGAGAAAATGAGGAGTTAATGCAAAGTATAAAAAACGATTCTTCTTGGACGATAGCCAATGAATCGGCGACCGACCGCTACACAAACGATGGACCGCCCCACTTAGTCACTCCCTGTATGCTTAGTTCATAGAGGGTAAGCATATGCAGATGAAAGACCGACGCGGAAGATACTGACGTCCCCTCACCGTCCATCTGATGGCTGTACGTGAGGAGACTTTCAACAGCTGGTGGCCGCTGGGTCAAGAAATGTGAAGCTGGCGAACGTCGGGTCAAGAGAGTGTTGCAATTATTGACGGTGGCAAATGCTTAAATGAATAAACAAAAATATATTAATCGATAAACAACAATAATAATAATAATAATAATAATAATAATAATAATAATAATAATAATAATAATAATAATAATAATAATAATAATAATAATAATAATAATAATAATAATAAAAATAATAATAATAATAAAAATAATAATAATAATAATAATAATAATAATAATAATAATAATAATAATAATAATAATAATAATAATAATAGCAATTTTTTCTCAGAATTGAAGATGACGAACAACCACCGAAAATGCATAATATTAATGCAAATATCTGTGTGTTTGATATTACCCCCATAAGAGTGGACCTTGCTAAGTTAATATTAAATACGAGTGCTGTGTTGTCAGCCCAAAACACCAAGAATGAGCATGAGAAGACAAATTTGACATCCTCCTAAAGTAAAACATTCATTTAATTGAGCTATAGTTATGTTTAAAGGTCATTAGCGTCCCGTTTAAACAGAAAAGCTGAATAACAATTAAGTTAATGTTTCTCGTCTCTAGCTTCAGTCTGTGTCTTAAGTCCTTCATGTAGCATACTGAGTGAAGGGAAGGAATCAAGCGACAATAGAGAAAGTTTAAGTTTTAGACTAGTGAGGAAAACACGCTGGTCATGCTAGAGCCTTCAGGTATTGGTGCTTCATGTTGTATAATGAAGGGAGAAAAAAAGTAGATGGTTGGTGTCACTAGTTGTCGTGTGAAGGAAGGAAGTTTCATATCCTCAGCATGGCGGAAGTATCTCATTAAATGACTGAAGGAGGTTTCGCGTGCGCGCACTTTTCCACGCACTCACACACACACACACACACACACACACACACACACACACACACACACACACACACACACACACACACACAACTTTCTCCGACTTCAAAGTGTCAGTTTTTTCACATTCATAATTTCCGATGTTTCATCCTTTGTGATGTTGCCACCTATAATGAACACACAACACGATACCTGTTAGAGAAAGAAAGCTAGTCTAGACAGCAACCTCTCTCTCTCTCTCTCAGCGTTAAGGGCTCAATAAAGTACAATACCTCTGATAATGTAGATGAAACAACCGACAAGAACAAGAAAACCACATTATCACAAATTTACTCTCGTTGCTCAGCACCATAAACACGTTTCTCTCCCTCCTCCTCTCCTCCTCCTCCATCTCCGCCTCCTCCTCGTCTTCTTGAGCCTCTTCTTCCTTTCTACTTAATTTTCTTCTCCATCTTCTGGTTCTTCTTCCTCTTTTGTCTTTTCTTATATTTTCTTTCTCCTCATCTTTATCTCTTTTCTTCTTCTTCTTCTTTTCCCTGATCAACCTGATGCTCAAGTGAACGTATCTAGTTTAGTTATAGTCTCAGGGTAATTCTGATACCATTTATGGATGTTTATTGGACTTTTCTTTTTAGATTAATCAGGACGCGCCTTCTTACCTGTTCAGACACGAGTCTTTATTACCATGTCATCACAGAGTTCGTATCCAGGGGGACGTGGGCTGAATGGTAACCAAGTATATAACTGTTTGGTTGAGTTAAAAGGGGAAAACTATTAGGATTTCTCGTCTCATGATATATTTAAGGAGTGTTCACGATACAGTGACCGAGGGTTAACTTAAACGTGGTGTGTGTGTGTGTGTGTTTCTTTATCTAGATATATGATATAAAACCCCATTTGTCATTAACATTCCATTCAGATATTAATAATGTGTCATCAAAAATCTAAAATCTCCAGCAATCAGTTAATGCACATCTGACCATGTCAATTATCCTACTCATTTAAGCTCTTATTAGTCTTAATGTTTCACCTTAATTTCAATCACATCTGTCCTGCCGATGGAGAGTTATCACGTTTAAAGGAAGGACTCACCCATGGTCACCTTAAACATAAAGACACACAGAATCTCATTAAATCCTCCAGTGCTTCTTAAAGATGTTATAAAACAGGGGACGTAGTTAGTTTAGAGGCGGAGTTACTGAGGCAGTTTATAAGACGTGGTTAGAATAGTAAATGCGTATCTAACTGTCTGATGGACTTACGCGGAATATTGATGCAGGTTTTGCTCACTGGACCTGGCTGAGTGACTTTACAGTGAGCAACTTTCATGAATAAATGTTTAATGAGTAGCTTTAGATAAGTGACTTTTAATGAGTAATTGTTGATGAGTAACCTTAATGAGTAACGATTATATGAGTAAATTTTTAATGAATATGTTTTGGGGGAGTATTTCATGAATGAATGCAGAGTGAGTAACTTGGGTCACTGATATTATTAGTCTACCAGATAAACACTATTTTGTCCAGGAGTTAATTCTGTAAATTTATACTTATAATAGAACGAAATATATATAGAGAATACTGATTGGAAAAAAAAAAAAACTCATAGGCTTACCCACTAAAACACAAAGTTGAAACACACACAGAGGAAGCACAGTGTCCGAATGAAACAGATAATAAATGAAAATGAAACAATCACAAGAACTCCTGAGGAATAAAATGAAACAAAATATTCACAGGGTCAAAACTAAAACGCACTTAGCAAATGCTTACATGAAACAAAGATGAAACAGAGGAAGGACTCACAGAAAACAAGAAAAGTAACTCATATATAAAAGTATAAGAACATCTGAAAGGATTCTCACGAGTCAGGTGGTAGGTGAAAGTAATTACGTGTTTCGTCTCCTCACCTTCACCATTATGTATACGTCTTTCTTAAGCTTTCACTCAGTTATCTAAGGTGTCACAACACACTACACCTCCACTACACCGCCACTACAACTCCACTTACATCCACTACACCCCCAGTACACCTCCACCACACCATTCTTAGTTGTAGGGGAGGGAGGCAGAGATTACTTTCCTTACACTGAGAGATACACTTACAATATCTTGGGGTTGAGTCTTCTTACAGTGTTCTTGTTGTTCTATTTAATTTTATATGTTATCATTAATGTTGTGTTGATATATAACAGGGATGTATATCAGTGTACAATAGTTTACTCTATGTTGTTGGTACGAATTTTTTTTCTTCAAAATCAGATGTTTAAAATTAAAATCTTGCTGATGAGAAAGTCCACTAATTATATTACAAGCAAGACTGGTCAAGAACTGGTTAAAACAAGCTGCGTCAGCACAGACTGTCAATATGTTCTCTTAGATTGACAATCAGTCAAAACTGGTATTCACAGACTTCACTAATGTAATTAGAAACAAGACGGATGTCATTTCCCCCAAAACAAATCCTAATAATTTGGGTACACTTAAAGGTTTTGACTTATCTGTATTTAAAATTATGAGGAATGTTATTAATTCATCAGATCAATCACCACGATAAACAAATGTTGTCCTTCAGGTGGCGTCGCTCTTACACAGGTTTTATTTACCCCCTGCTCTGCCCTGCCCTGTCTTGCCTTACCCTGCCCTGCCCTGCCCTGGCCTGCCCCCAACCTACCCTGCCCTGGCCTGCCCCCAACCTACCCTGCCCTGCCCCGCCCAGAATCCGACGTGATAAAAACAAGGCCAGTCAGGTAGCAACACTAGGCACTCTATCGTGTAATAAACAATATGCCCGCCATTAATATCTTTAAGACATTTCAATGACAATCAGTAAACTTTCTAACTTAACATACAAATAAAAACAACAGGTGTTAACTCGTGTCCAAGAAAATGTGTACCGTTGTCACCTGTTACTAAAGAGACGGGTATTCACGATCGATAAGAAAGCCACTTCGCTGTCACCTGCACTGAAAAAGACTGGTATCAACATTCGCTTATTATGAATCACTTTCTAAAGAGGGAAGGTCTTAATGGAAATTACTGGCTACCAACAACACTTAAAAGACCACCAATGATTATTTTTACTCCACTGAAACTTACGAGAACAATATGACCGATTTTAATCACCTTTTTCAAGACCTCACTGTTACTGATACTCGAAAATGTGTTGGGGAGCCTGAGGTAGGTGTTTTCTGGCCTGGCCGAGATACATTAACCTTATGGTTTATTTATTACACTGCACGGTGGACAGAGCAAGAGCTGAGACGGGCAGGGTTGGGATGGATAAACCTGACCGCGTGACACTTACTCATCTGGTGATCAAGATAGACAGGCAAGCAGACAAACCAACGTACTGGCTGGCAGAAAGGCACGGAGGCACGCACTTTCATATTCAAGGATGTACACAGAATAAGGGGAAAGAAGAGAAAAGAAGAGAAGACGAGACGAGACGAGACGAGACGAGAATGAGAAAAAGAGAGAGAGAGAGAGGGAGAGAGAGAGAGAGAGAGAAAAGAGAGATAATAAACAGGTCTGCTTGGCGGGGGTTCCTCGCCAGGCTGAAGGACAAGTCCAACTGGAGTGAAATCAGAGAAAAACTTGCAGAATGTGGCATCGGAAGGGCATGTGTGAGTGTTTTTTTTAACTAATGGCAGCGCTTACAACTCTCTTGTTTACGAAAGTTGATTACTATATTTTCTACGTAGGAGTTTATTTACGGGAACGGTAAAGATACAAAAAAAAGCTTGATGTTTATGATTTGCCATCTGTCGAGAGACCTGATAGGGTATTACCAAACCGAGGCGTCTAATATTTGGGGCAAAATTTTTCAGAATCAAGAATGCACATCGTATTCTTAAGCTTTCACTTTACAGAGAGGACCTTCTACTTTTACCTCACTTTTCTCACAGGAGCCACTGAAATTATCCCAAAGCATTTCTTACTTGTTGTTAAAGGAAATCACCATCATAAAAGTGCCATATTAGGAGTAGAAACACGAAACGGTCTATCGAAATAACTTCAGGATAAAACCATACATTAGATTCAGTGGTTGAGCAGGAGAAAGTTTGAGTGATGTGAAGGGCTGATGGGGGGGGAGGGTTGAGGAGGAGGAACAGGTAGTAAAAGATGGTAGGGCACGGAAAGTGAAAGTACTGTGTGTTTCTCTCTCTCGCTCTCTCTCTCCTCAGGAGTATGTTCTCCGCAACGCCACACAGTACACTGACAAAGTGATGTAGGGAGAAAGGGAGAAGGAGAAAGTGATATTTAGGTAGCTGGGATATGAGACAAACAGAGAGAGAGAGAGAGAGAGAGAGAGAGAGGTGAATGCAACACTGCCCATACATGGTTGTCTAGGAGTTGCTTCGACAGTGAATTATTCCCTATTAAAAAAAGTTGAAAGTTTGAAAGTACAGATTACACGTATCGATAACGACCCCCTCAAGTCTGTGTTAGAAGCCATAACATTGTGATCTGTTTATGAATCTTTGTATGGGTAGTTTACGATACCATAAAGAGTTGTGGCATTACAGTTGTTACATAATGGAATATGGCAAGAGTATTGTGGCTCTACCTTTGTTAAATAATGGAGAGTGATGTAGCGTTAAACTTGTCACATAATGGCGATTAGTAAAGCTATTGTGGTTTTGCAGTTGTCATATAATGGGGGTATATGGGAAAGATGTTTACACTGTGTGGCACAGGTCACTTTCCCTATAAAGATGCTGGTGGAGTTGCCTCAAGGTAGGGGATGGTCGACCACGCCTGTAGACGCCAGCCAGTGTTATGGGGCCAGTGAAAGTTGTTACGTGTACGTGCTTATCCTCTCGTGTGTGTGTGTGTGTGTGTTTGTGTGTGTGTGTACATCAGTACGCCTCAGACCGTTCCTTATGGCGCTTAACAAGCCATAGAGGAGCGGAAACACTTGAGACCTCACTGAACCAAACGAGAGCTACTAAACGAGCCCAACGACATCAGAGGGCTCAAGGTATAATTCCTCTCAATGAACAATCTCCCTGTCACCTATGAAACAAGATCTGTGCCTCCGGGATTGGACTCCATACTCATCTACGGTGGCATCAGAGGAATAACACATAACTCATCAATCATCTCATCTGGAGCAACGTCGTCATCGACTTCAATGGGCTGCCATAAGCATGCAACATAAGTGTTACTGGACATTTGTATAAACACATACTGGTTGTGTTTTTGTACGACTATACATGAATAAATGTATATATCTGAGCTTGCCTATATACAGTATTTGTTTAAGCATACTTTTGTACCTGTAGGAATATTAGCCTGTGTATGAGGCCAAAAAAAAGTAATCCGATTATCTACAATATAGGTCAAGATTATTGGAGGTAGATCACAAGGCGAGAGAAAAACTTAGTAAAAACAAGTGAAGGCTCACCACCTCCAGCAGGGGGGAGCTTCAGGGAGTCATTTGTATATCTGACTGAATTATTATTAAGTCTTAGTGTTATTGTTGGGTTCTAGTGACGCTAAATCAAGTGTCACGGCAGAAAGTTAGCAGTTATTAGATTCCAGAGAGAAGAGTGACTGGGAAATGGGAGTAAGGAAGGAAAGAAGGAGAGAAGAGAAGGTAGAAAGGTAAAGGTGTGATGAAAGGTGGGGGAGTGGATGATAAGAGGTGGAAAAGAAGGATGATGAGTGAGGGAAAAGTTAAGAAATGGAAAAGAAGATGATGATGAGGTGGAAAAGAGTACGAAAAGAAACGAAAAAATTACCAATTATACAAGAGGGAAGGAAAATAATAAAAGAAGAGAGATTAAAAAAGGAAAGGAAGAGAGGCGAAGGAAGGTGAAGTGGAGAGAAGGGATGGGAGGGAGAAAGAGTGATAGAAAGAAGAGGAAAAATGGGAGAACAAAGAGGGATGGGTATGAAGGGGAAGGCAGGAGAGAGAGAGAGAGAGAGAGATAGGCATGGAAGGGCTGGAGAGGCAAGCGGCAGCACAGGAGAAAGTTAGCCGTTTTTTAGTTTCGTTTGTCAGATCCTGTATGGTTGGAATGTTGTCTCTCTCCTGGTAGTAGTGGTTATGATGTGTTGGTGAGGTGTTGGTGATGTGTTGGTGACGTGTTGATGCTGTGGTGGTAATGTAGTGGTGTGTTGATGGTGTTGTGCTGGTGGTGGTGTGTTGGTGGTGGTGTGTTGATGGTGTTGTGCTGGTGGTGGTGTGTTGGTGGTGGTGTGTTGGTGGTGGTGTGTTGGTGGTGTTGTGCTGGTGGTGTGGTGTGGTGGTGGTGGTGGTGGTGTGGTGGTGTGTTGGTGGTGGTTGTGCTGGTGGGTGGTGTGTTGGTGGTGGTGTGTTGGTGGTGGTGTGCTGGTGGTGTGGTGTGCTGGTGGTGGTGAGTTGGTGAGGTGTTGGTGATGTGTTGGTGATGGTGGTGTGTTGGTGAACGTGTTGGTGATGTGGTGTGTGTAGTGGTGTGTGTTGATGGTGTTGTGCTGGTGGGGGTGTGTGGTGGTGTGGTGGTGTGTTGGTGGTGGTGTGTTGGTGGTGGTGTGCTGGTGGTGGTGTGTTGGTGGTGGTGTGCTGGTGGTGGTGTGTTGGTGGTGGTGTGCTGGTGGTGTGTGTTGGTGGGGTGTGTGTGCTGGTGGTGGTGTGTTGGTGGTGGTGTGCTGGTGTGGTGTGCTGGTGGTGTGCTGGTGGTGGTGTGCTGGTGGTTGGTGTGTTGGTGGTGGTGTGCTGGTGGTGGTGTGTTGGTGGTGGTGTGCTGGTGGTGGTGTGTTGGTGGTGGTGTGCTGGTGGTGTGTGGTGGTGTGCTGGTGGTGTGTGTGCTGGTGTTGTGTGTTGGTGGTGGTGTTGCTGGTGGTTGGTGTGTTGGTGGTGTGGTGTGCTGGTGGTGGTGTGTTGGTGGTGGTGGTTGCTGGTGGTGGTGTGTTGGTGGTGTGTGCTGGTGGTGTGCTGGTGTTGTTGGCAGGTTGGTTGTGGTGTGTTGGTGATGGTGGTGTGTTGGTGATGGTGGTGTGTCGGTGAGGTGTCATGTGTGCTTTTCGTGGGTTGTGGTGTTGTGTGAGGTTTTCTGGTGGTATATGTCTGCTGGTGGGTGTACATTGTTGTTGGTGTGTACGTGTGTTGGTAATAATATATATATATATATATAGATATTAATATATATATATATATATATATTATATATATATATATATATATATATATATATATATATATATATATATATATATATATATTTTTTTTTCGAGGGGATTAGCCACTGCGGGCGGTCACTGACCCCCATCGGGCCTGGGGGCGAAAATAATAATAATAATAATAATAATAATAATAATAATAATAATAATAATAATAATAATAATAATAATAATAATAATAATAATAATAATAATAATAATAATAATAATAATAAAAATAATAAAGAACCATAAAGAAATAAAAAAATAAAAAAAGATCAAAAGTGAGAAACATTATATGTATGTTGTGTTGTCAATGGTAAGAGAAACAACTGAGACCCTGCAATTGTGTGTAAATGAGGCAGAAAGTCAGATCAGCAACCTGGGACTTGGTCACAACTTTCGTGATGCCATATGGCAGCAGGGTCTACCATTAGACAACACTTGGGTAAAGTTATATATTGTAGTGTCCCTAATGTATCTACGTTAAGACTTACACTTACATTACCACCACAAGAGAATTATTGTAACTTATGTACTTATATCTGTACTTGTATACTGAAATTAGTAAATAAAGTTTCTAAATCTCACATGATGACTACATTACCTGGTGGAGCCGAGATACCCCAGGGCGAGGTTTTTATACTACTAATAACAAGTCCACAGCATAACAATAAGAGCAATACCCTTATATAGGCACGTCATCTGTGAGGGAACATAGTGTGTCATTATCCGCAGGTTCCTACACTATATTCTTGGAGTTTCATGGAATAACTTTTATTTATATCTGAACCTAATGCTTACTGCTTCAAGGCACAGTAATGTTTAGCCTTCACCTACAAGAACACTTTTCCGTAGTTCTTATAAGGGAATTGTTGTTTACTTTATGCTTTGAGTGTTAATGATTGATTAGTGAAAGAATTAATGGAAAAATTTGTTATGTAATGTACTGTACATATTTCTTACATATACGTTAGTGATGGAAAGTCCACATATCCAGTACACCACTTTCACAAAACTTATTACACTAATTATTTATGAAAAAATATTCTTACCGTAAAAAAAATCAATAACTTATAAGTAAATAGTTAAGCAGTTTTTGACTCATGGGACTGAAGTCACGAGGCTTCAAAGTACGACTGAATCTATGAATGGCTTTATTCAAGTACGGCTTCCGGGACCGTGACGTCACCCGCCAGTATTGCCTGGATAATTAAAGCGCCACTAAACCTCAAAATGTGGGTCAGTCCGGCGCTAATTTGCCTAACATGAGCCACTGACCTCACCCAAGAGCCTTTCCAACTATTCAAAATTTCACAGTGAAAACACGGAGGAGTTTGTTTGGTTTCGTCAAGGGTACTCACCTGAGGCCTCCAGGGGCTCCTCCCACCCTTCAATAGGTCTCCGAACTGCCCCAGTACCTAGTTCAGGGTCCTCCCCCTCACGACTCACCTCCTGGGGAAAAATAGAAATTCACATTAGTATTACATGTACCATAGATCACCTCCTCAAGGAACAACATGGAGGAATTATGGTAACCTGGAGAGGATCACGTGATCATTAACCCTCCAGCTTGTTTCACCTTAAGATTAAACACCCTTACGCTAACCTAGCCAAGTTAACGTAACCTAATATGCAGATATACATGAGGAATACGTTTTATATATAGGAGTTGGATGAAAGTCGTGTTGGAAGCATCATGGCTCGGGGTATTCAGCCGTCACTCATCCATTACGGATTGGCTACACTGTTGATGTGCTCATACGCTACACCTGTACGTAGATAAAGGTGTTCTACACAACTGTACTTAAAATATACATTATTCTTCCCCACTATGTTGAGAATTAATAGATTTCTAATACTTGTCTTGAGTAGTGAGATGCATTTCACATCTTGATACAATGAAATGTCCTTCACACCTGTACAGAGAAATCAAACGTCCTTTGCGGCTGTACAAATAATTAACTAAAGCAACCCATATTTTCGACTGTACACTAAACTATGCGCGCGCGAGAGAGAGAGAGAGAGAGAGAGAGAGAGATAACTATGTCCAGGTAAGGAAAGAGATAGTAAGCCTTGACCAGGTAGAGAAAGACAATTAATGTTTTGTTCAAATAGAGGGAAGGTGAGAGATAGCAAGCCTTTCCAGCTAGAGAGAAACAAATAGCAAACCTCCACACCAACTTGTTAACACACACAGCCTGCATGGTGCCGGTGTTGCCACAATGACCACCTGACGAAAAATACTTTAAAAAATAGACGTGTTACAGATCCACACTATAAACCAAACTGACCCAGGGAGGCCACAGTAACCCCAATGCAACGAAGGTCACGATAAGAAGAACGCATGCGCCGGCAGCAAAGAAGTCGTGACGGCGTTCATTAGCGAGTTAGCGATCACTGCGACACTTTACGAGGGCTGGTGGCTGCAGGGAGAGTGCTGATTAGTGGCTACAGGGGCGGGGGCCGGTTGGTGGCTACGGGGGAGGGGGCTGGATGGTGGCTACAGGTGAAGGGCTAGCTTGTAGCTACAAGGGGAGGGGCTGGATGGTGGCTACAGGCTGGCTACGGGGGAGGGGGCTGGATGGTGGCTACAGGTGAAGGGCTAGCTTGTAGCTACAAGGGG
Organism: Homarus americanus; assembly: GCF_018991925.1. Classification (NCBI taxonomy): domain Eukaryota; kingdom Metazoa; phylum Arthropoda; class Malacostraca; order Decapoda; family Nephropidae; genus Homarus; species Homarus americanus. The sequence continues at coordinate 27,186,246 of NW_024713129.1, forward strand.
ACGGCTGGCTGGTGGCTACAGGATGAGGGCTCAGTGAGGGCTGGTTGGTGGTCACTAGCTAGCCACAGTGAGCCACAGTGAGCCTCACATCTCCTTCATGAACCTCCTGCCAGCATGCACATGTTATCGTGTGTGTATATGAGTTGTTATTGTAAAACGTGTGCTTGGAGGTCAATCATCAGTATGTGTGTGTGTGTGTGTGTGTGTGTGTGTGTGTGTGTGTGTGTGTGTGTGTGTGTGTGTGTGTGTGTGTGTAATGTTTATATAAAACTTAATAAATGCGGTGTTCCTGAATAGATGTTCTAATACTCCCATGTGTGGTGTATGAAGGCATGTATCAGTGTATATTTCTGTGGAATGATGCAATCGCTTCACCATGTATGCAGGTGCGAGAACAGGTGGTAGTGGAGTGAGCTGCTTATGCAAATTTCTAGTCCCGTCAAATGTTTGAATTATCACAGGACGTCCCACTTGTAACATATACTTACACATCAGCCTAGTGAATATATTACAGAGCATGAGCTTAAACTGAGGACCGGTGAGATGCAAATTATTCTACTTCAAATTTCCAGGTGGGCAAGAACCGGGCCTTATGAAGTTAAAACCAGCCACTGCTTAAGTAATAGTAGGTTGTCTGTGATACTTGCAGCTTATCGTCTACAATAACTTCTCTGCCTCCTCCTCCTCCCTCTCTAACACTCCCTCCCCCCCTCCTCCTCCCTCTCTACCACTCCCCCCTTCTCCTCCTCCTCCTCCTACTCCGTCAGACAACCCCCAGCTCCTCCTCCTACTACTCTTTCCTTTTCTTTGTCCTTCAGCCATTTTCTTCCTTCTCCTCTTGCTCCCTCAACCATCCTCCTTCCTCAACCATTCTTCTTCACCTCCTCCCTCAGCCATCCTCCTCCTCTTCCTCCCTCAACCATTCACTTCCTCCTCCTCCTCCTCCCGTGATCCTCCACTACCCCTCCCTCCTCCACCCCCTTTTCCCCAGCCAGTAAAACCGCATTCTACATATTAGACTTTAATTAAATCATAATGTTGCATCATGGGATCTAATCAGCCATTCCCTTATTTTATTAGACTAACTATTTCCATAAAAAATATCCATTACAATATTTCTAAGAATTTCCATGATAACATCTCCTTAACTAATTTCCAAAACTATTTATAAAAGCAATGAGGATGATGAACTGCTTACCTGGTACAAAATAACCTTCCAAGAAGAAGAGTAACAATAAAATAATTAAGATTTCAGTAAGAATAAAACACCTTCACGTTACAAACTAAATTGAGAATTCAGTAAAAAAAATCGTATCATCATTACTTTCCCCGTTAAGTCAAGTGAAGCGACCCTTCGCTCGACCACTTATTATGTCCTCTTAAAGTATTAAATATTTACTTTATTATATTTATGTATTGTGTCTATTTTGACATTGACACGAACAAAAAGTAGCACTCGTAGAGCCAAGAGCTTAAATGATCATTCACTTTCAATAGCAATCTTTTGCTCTCTTCGTCACATTAACGTGTAGTATCAATCGCTGTCATCACTCATTCAATTATCATCAACCCACACACTGTCGGGCCCGCCTCCTCACCACACCGTCCAAGCATGTCTTTACCCAAGAGACTTTCTAATGACTTCAACGCTGCACCAAACATCTATCTTCAAATCCCTTTCCTTAAATTTTCTTGTAATTCTTAAAATATTACATCACAAACTAGTTATCTATTTCAGTATCCTTAAAAGTGAAAATAAGTTTTCTTTTGTACGAGTGTAAAGAAGACATTAAGGAGGTGAGTCTTCTTAATGTTTGTGGTATGTCTTATACTGTACAGCTCCACGGTGTTCAGGACTACACACACACAGAAGTCAAGGCGCTGAAAGGATGGTGTAGAATTCTTACCTTTCACGGAGGCTTCATGTATATTCAATGCTCGACTTGTTCTCCATTTTCGAAGTTTTTTTTAGAGTATATCCACACTTTACTTTCTTAATGCATTCTACTCACAATCTTGTGGTTTCGTACTGCCTTCTACTTTCAACTCGTTTCCATTTGTGTAATCTCGCTTTCAAATTCGTTTCCAAATCAATCTTGTCTTCAATTTTGTTTCTCGTATGAATAATCTAGTCCATAATACTATTTTTTTTTACTATTTAAATGAGTGATACATTACGTCTGTCCCTTTCATTCACCTCTACTTACTCTTAGCACCTTCCTATACTCTCTTCATCACAGCTTAACATATTCCCCAAAGTTGTTTTCCTCAGCCAACTGGACAGCAGCATAAGCTTACAGTAGCTCTCATCGTCTTCATCTAGTGACTAAAGGACCAGAAGGTTCGACTACCTTCTATGTTCCCAAGTACTACATTCCCCAAGTCCCATACTCCCACATTCCCCAATCCTACATTCCCCAAGTCCCACACCCCCAAGTCACCCACTCCCGAAGGAAAACATTATAATAAGCCTTGGTGGATGATGTCCCCCCACACTTATATAAACGACCCATTCACACTCACCATCTACGTTTACATTCACACATTCACATCTTCCACGATCAATAGTCTCACCAGCGTCTAAACGTCATCTACATTAATTCGATATGTGTTTTTACTCGAGTCCATTGCACCTTGGTTACTGATTGCATTCTAATTGTCCTTTCTGTTCTCTATTTTTCTCTTTAGTGTTTCTTATCAGGTTTTCAGCCTCACATCTGCCCATCCTTACACCTTCCCATCATCACACCTTCCCATCCTTATAACTTCCCATCATTATATCTTCCAATCCTCACACCTCCCCATCCTCAAACCTCCCCATCCTTGTACCCTTCAATCATCACATATTCCCATCATCACACCTGCCCATCCTCACGCCTGCCCATCCTCACACCTGCCCATCCTCACACCTTGACAGCCTCCATTAAGACATTCCTCAGGTGTCTTCATAACACCTCTGACCTTATATTATACAGTTAAGTCTACACTACTCCTCTTCCAACCATCCTCTCTCCATCTCTCATCGTATATTCTTTACTCTTACATTATCTGGTTTCTCCACTTTTATCGTCTTTTCCTTCACTGTTCACACTCAGGTGGTCGACCAATTAGAGCGTGACACAGAACACCAAATAGATCACCCTCTCACACCCGCTCTGACTGACCTTGTGTGGTGCTCGTTATCTCCTAGTTTCTAGAAGACATAGAAGGTAAAGACGAAGAAGAAGGCAGAGAAGAAGGAAAGGAGAAGAAGACGAAGAAGAAGAAGGCAGAGAAAGAAAATAACGAAAGAAGAAGAAGGCAGAGAAGAACCAGAAGAACAAGTATTAGAAGAAAAATAAGAACAACAGCAATAACAGTAATATGAACATGAAGGGCAAGAATAACAAGAACAAGAAGGAAAATAAGAGCAACAAGAACAAGAGCAAGAGAAATTGAAGTTATGTTGTCAGTTGCTCCGACATTTAAATAATGTTTTTGTTTGCCTCCCGCAGTTCACTGTCTTCACGAATGTTATGGTTAGGTTAGGTTAAGTTAGGCCAACAGTTCTTAAAGGAAACTCATTACCGACAATCATCTCAATCTTTATTTTAACAAGTCCAAAAGAAATGGGATTAATGGGATTCCCTCCTTAGTTTCCTTCATCCTGTATGTTTCCCTCCTTCATTTCTTTCAACATTTTTGTTCCTTTTTTCATTTCCTTCATCCGTTTCCTTCACTCCTAAAATTATTCCACATTTCCTCACCTATCACAAATCAAAGGATCATAGGTATATCTCCCATGACACTTTTACACACCAAAATCATCAACAACATTCACACACAAGTCCTGAACATTCACGACAACATACACCACATGGTAAGTGAACGAACTATACTAAACTAGATTAAATTATTTATGCACGAGTGAATATTTCCTGGTATGTACACCCACTAAAAAATTACTCGGTACTCATGTCATATTGTATCACGCCGTATGGATGCCGAATAATATTTTAGTGGGCGGCTGATGAATCATAGAGATAATCATATATGACACAACGGACGAAACATTTTGACAACCCTACCGAGACAACAGGAGTCGTAGTGTTCATTTAGACATTCATCTGACCCCTCCGTACAGATATATTTTTTAGTTGTGTGTAGAAACCAGTTTAAGGTTCAGGTTAATTAATGCATGCTGAGGGGAAGATTAAGTTCCTGACAAATTAGTAAGTCACGCCACTCAGAGCGTGTTTTAGTAATGGCCGTAAGCTTTACACTCACCAGGTAAGCTGTAGTTCATTATGAGATTCTTTGTTTTTTTCTTTAAGGCCATTGCGCTGTTGTTGTGTTTTATTTAAACCCATTAAGTTTTTTATTTAAACCCATTATGCTGTTTTATTTTAGCCCATTTAGCTGTTGTTTTTATTTAAGCCCATTAAGCTGTCGTCTTATGTAAATCCAAGTCAACTAAGCAGTCTAACACAAAAGTAATCACTAAACAACTGTTCAGTACGACCGTCCATGAAGTCGCCTTCGCCCAGAATGGAACCCACAAAAGCTGCCTTCCAGTAACCGGTCCATTATGCTGGTGTTAGTCCATGTGAACCTTGTACTGTACCAGTCGACCCCCCTTTATGATGACGACCTTGAGGTGTAAGGAGGTCGATCACCTCCTCCTCCTCCTCCTCCTCTTCTCGACCACAACAAAATCCACCAGTTCTTAAGCATCCACTACCATCACATCACCACCATCGCATCATCTCACCACCAGTGCATCACCTTCACCATGACATCACCTCACCACCATCACCTCACCACCATCACATCACCACATCACCTCACCACCATCACAACACCTCACCACCAACACCTCACCACCATCACCTCACCACCACCACCATCACCTCACCACCACCATCACATCACCACATCACCTCACCACCATCACCTCACCACCATCACATCACCACATCACCACCACCATCACCTCACCACCACACCACCACCACCACCATCACCACCATCACCACCACCATCACCTCACCACCATCACAACACCTCACCACCATCACAACACCTCACCACCATGACCACCTCACCACCTGCAGAATGCCTCTCAACTCCTCCATGTTACCGACCAATATTTGTTTTCTTGTTTCTGTCCAAGTTAATCATAAATCGTAAAAGGTTAAGTACCAGTTCGGTAACAATAAGGGATATATTCTCTGGTTGTTTGTAAGTATGGTAGTATGTATCAATAGTTTATATGAAAGATATATTTTCTGTTTAATATGCCAGTATTATAACAGTCATTGCATCACCTGAAGTTTAGCCCCACCCACCTTATTTCACCTGATGATTAAGCAGCCTAACGTTAATTGGGAGTTAGGTTAGGTTAGGTTAGGTTGTTTAATCATCAGGTGATCCCATTTACCAATCACTACACTGAGCTATTTCTCAGTTGATCATTAAGACGCTGGCTGAGGACTTATTATGAACAAGTTTTTTAGTGATCACCAGAAGGTTAACTTTCGTTGTGGTAAAGTTTTGCAGACCACAGTAACCAGTTATGTTCTGCGGCTCTGTGACGGTTATTAAGTCATTACCAAAGGCGACATAATATTGTTTCAATGCTTATTAGTCGCTGTAGTGAGGTTCATCTTTTCTTATTTGAAGGATTTGTTAGACTACTGATTTAAGGGTGAGTTGTGGGTTTTTATGGAGATGTTTACTCATACATTCCTTAAGGTGATATTTACTCATACATTCCTTAAGGTGATATTTATCATACATTCTTTAAGGTGATATTTACTCATACATTCCTTAAGGTGATATTTATCATACATTCTTTAAGGTGATATTTACTCATACATTTTTTAAGGTGAAGTTTACTGATACATTCTTTAAGGTGATATTTACTCATACATTCCTTAAGGTGATATTTACTCATACATTCTTTAAGGTGATATTTACTCATACATTCTTTAAGGTGATATTTATCATACATTCTTTAAGGTGATATTTACTCATACATTTTTTAAGGTGAAGTTTACTGATACATTCTTTAAGGTGATATTTACTCATACATTCCTTAAGGTGATATTTACTCATACATTCTTTAAGGTGATATTTACTCATACATTCTTTAAGGTGATATTTACCATACATTCTTTAAGGTGATATTTACTCATCAAACTAATGAGTAATGAAGGTCCTCTAACTTTAAAGGAGTTACTGCACGTTAAGGAATAGGTCAGACGAGCCTCCATAAAGGACACTTACCACCTATCCATTAAGAGAAAAACATATTTATAATTCTCAGTAAAACAAAATAATTCCATGTACACTGAACGCACCCAATACATGGTATAATTTACCTCAGGATTATACTGATTATTGAAGCGGTGTGATTCTGAGAATTATTATTGTGGTTCATGGAGATAATAATAGTCGAAGGTCCAGTTATCTGACTGTTGAGGACTAACTGTACGTGGACAGTTTTCTTGTGGCCAGACTGGTATTCCGAGTAATTAATTAGTGTATCTTGTTAAAATGTGTGGTGTAATCCCCTTTTACCTGAGACATGAGGCAAGGTGCTTTCTGGGTGCCTGACCTTACATCTTAAAGGTCAAGGTCACTGGCCGCCGGTTCAGTATAAGCAAAATCACTCTTGAGTATTTAACAACAACTTAGATTTTTTTTTTCACTCATGATAAAAGACAGTAATTAAATTTTCCTGATAGTTTAGATAAATCCACAAAAACAAGTACGGGATACTTTTGTTTTTCCACTTTAATTAATAATACAAACAAAAACTACTTAGTGCAAACAATAAACTGGACTTTATACTGTAATTACTAATGACTAAGAATTATTATATATTGTTACTACTATAAATATATATCCAGATTTACTTATAAGAAACTCTACTGTATTTCTACTTATCACAACTAATTAAAATAATACTACAGGATATATCAGTATAATTCTTATATAACCATAATATATATTAAGCGACATTCCTCCTTGGCATTTTAACTTTACTACATACCACAAAATACTCGTCGGGAATTCTCAGACAAAATAATAAACAGAGAGAGAGAGAGAGAGAGAGAGAGAGAGAGAGAGAGAGAGAGAGACACAAGACAATTACTGCAGTCCACCCCCCACCCCTTATACATTAACTACACTATAAAACCAACAATGCTATATATCAACATGTTTTTATAAGCTCGGAGAAAACTGTACTTGAGTGAAAATAAAATTCCAACTACATGAACTTTACATTTGTGTATTCTCTTTTAATTATTTACTATTTTGTGTATTTTTGTTCCTTCCTTCGTTCGTTATTCATTTGTTTTTATTTTACTCCCGATATTTTAAGAGTGTGATGTAAGCTGTATAAATATGAGGAGTGTTGGGCATTGTTTGATCTTTCACTCTTTCTGGACTCGTGTGTTGTCATAGGTCTTGGGCGTGTGAGAGGTGGACTCACACTGGGGTGTACTGGAGGTTTCTTCGCTTAGGTTAACGTTTTTTTTTTTTTTTACGGGGATTAGCCCACCCGGGCACAGGTCACTGACCCACATTGGGGCCTGGGGGACGAAAATGTAATAATAATAATAATAATAATAATATTAATATTAATATTAATAATAATAATAATAATAATAATAATAATAATAATAATAATAAATAATAGTCATAATAAATTCATAATAAATAAAATTTATAATAAAACAAACAAAAATAGAATAATAAAATAATGATGATAATAATAAATAATAATATTAATATTAATATTAATAATAATAATAATAATAATAATAATAATAATAATAATAATAAAGAACTATAAACACAAAAATGAAAAAAAAGATCAAAAGTGAGAAACGATATATGTATGTTGTGTTGTCAATGGTAAGAGAAACAATTGAGACCCTGCAATTGCGTGTAAATGAAGCAGAAAGTCAGATCAGCAACCTGGGACCTGATCACAATTTTCGTGATGCCATTTGGCAGCAGGGTCTACCATTAGACAACACATTATGCTTCCAATATCTTCCCAGGCGGTAGTACCTCCCTGTTTGGTAGCTGCCTACTACCTACTACCTTGTAAATAAGACTCCTTGTTCACCCCCTAACCTAACTTAACCTACCCTAACCTAAAGTAATCATGAAACTCATTTTTCATCAATTAACCAACCGTAACCTTAACTTAAGCCTAACATAATCTAATGTAACATAAGAGCGATTCTAAATACCCATTCCTAAATAGCTCTAATAAATGCCTACTCACTCATCCAACTTTAAAACCCCATATAATTTTTCGTGTTACAACAATGAAGGTGTTTTACCTCTCCTGCAGGTATTACAGCGTTTGGTAACAATGATGATGATCACTTATTCCGTGACTGCCTACAACCTTTGATACTTCTTTGCTTCACGACTGCACATAGTTGCTTATTGTGTTTTGATTACAGGTGATGGTGGTGGTGGATACAAAGAAAGTAATGACCTGTATTGTGGTGATGTTTGGGGCAGGTGTAGTAATGACCTGTATTGTGGTGATGTTTGGGACAGGTGTTGTAATGACCTGTATTGTGGTGATGTTTGAGGCAGGTGTTGTAATGACCTGTATTGTGGTGATGTTTGGGGCAGGTGTTGTAATGACCTGTATTGTGGTGATGTTTGGGGCAGGTGTAGTAATGACCTGTATTGTGGTGATGTTTGAGGCAGGTGTTGTAATGACCTGTATTGTGGTGATGTTTGGGGCAGGTGTTGTAATGACCTGTATTTTGGTGATGTTTGGGGCAGGTGTTGTAATGACCTGTATTTTGGTGATGTTTGAGGCAGGTGTAGTAATGACCAAAGCTTCACCTCACCTCACCTCACCAAATCACGTGATAATTTATCTAAGTTTTATTTCGTTCATATAAATTTATTTAAAATTATTAAATCAAACATAGACAACAATAGATTAATAAATATAGAAGTAATTCTCCATAATAGTCTTCCTCCTCTTCTTCCTTCACTCTTCTTCCCTTCTCTTCTTCCTCCCCCCCTCCCCTCCCCTCACTCTCTCCTCACCTGGACTGCCCGAAGCAAAACTGTGACCTTCAACTTCGATATTTTAATTATTATCTTCCCAAAGAAATAAAACCAACTTTTCCTTAGCGACCGTTCGACCTAATAACCGATTGGTAATAAAACCGATTGACATACAGACAAGCACACAGACAAGATTTTATTAACCCCATCTTGCTGTTGGCGGAGGTAAATAAATATACACACTAGGAGGTATATATATATAGGAGTAACCTTCAGAAAATAATATAAGATTCGATATAAGGAGAGTAAATGGAGCATTACAAGCAGGTCATCGTTCTACCTCTTGGATGACTTGTAATACCTGTTGCTCATCTTGTGCTTGTTAGTGTATAGGCAGGTGTTTATATGTGACTGTACCTGTAAATGATTAGGCAGGTGTTTATATGTGACTGTACCTGTAACTGTATAGGAAGGTGTTTATATGTGACTGTACCTGTAATTGTAGAGAAAGGTGTTTGTAATGTAACTGTACCTGTAACTATATAGGCAGGTGTTTATATGTGACTGTACCTGTAACTGTATAGGCAGGTGTTAAATGTGACTGTACCTGTAACTGTTTAGGCAGGTGTTAAATGTGACTGTACCTGTAACTGTATAGGCAGGTGTTAAATGTGACTGTACCTGTAACTGTTTAGGCAGGTGTTAAATGTGACTGTACCTGTAACTGTATAGGCAGGTGTTAAATGTGACTGTACCTGTAACTGTATAGGCAGGTGTTAAATGTGACTGTGCCTGTAACTGTGTAATAAGTAGTTTATATATATCTGTGCTCATAGTTATTTATATATCAGGTGTTATATGACTGTTATTGTACCTATATATAAATCATCGACTTTATTATGACTTTGCTTGTACATTTCTATATATCAAGTAACACATATATCTGTCCGTATCTATAAAAACTATGTTTATTTTGTTTACATATCAAAACCTTGCGTATACCGGCGCTTATAACTGTTTATAGATCAAATTCTCATACGGAACAGGTCAGAATTTATATAACATGTGTTTGTACGTAACTGGTTGTAAATATGTATACATCAACTTGTTCGTATATAACAATATTCATAACTATCCAGGCACTCATAGTATCGTATATAGATATGCTTATAAGTTATAAGTTATAAGTTATAACTGTTTATCAATCACTTGCATATAACTGTAGCTGTAACGAACTGTACATATCATTTGTTTGTTTATAACTGTGTTTGTGTGTAACTGTGCTTGTGTTTAGCTGTGCTTGTGTGTAACTGTGCTTGTGTGTAACTGTGCACATAACAGGCACAACAATGACTCTCTCATCATTACTGCGGCATCCGGTAGTAATTCGCCAACCTCCCTCCTCCCCCCTCTCGTCTACCTCAGTCCTACCACACCTCACCCCCTCCCCTCCCCCCCCGTGTCAAGGTTGGGTCAAAGGCGCTACAAACTGACTTGTCATGTTCATATCTTGTCACTCTATACGTCATCTCATCATTTAAGGTGATTTTTACTCGTGTGTGTGTGTGTGTGTGTGTGTGTGTGTGTGTGTGTGTGTGTGTGTGTGTGTGTGTGTGTGTGTGTGTGTGTGTGTGACTCAGACGTTGTGAAGGAAATGGCCCTAATTCATCTCTGTCATCATGCGCATTCTTGAGAGAGAGAGAGAGAGAGAGAGAGAGAGAGAGAGAGAGAGAGAGAGAGAGAGAGAGAGAGAGAGAGAGAGAGAGAGAGATAATGCAAGAGAAAGAGTGAATGTGAGAGAGAGTGAAAGAGTGATACGAAACACGATTCACACACACTGGGGGCTTTCTCGAATTCCTTGACCTTGACCCGGTGACCTCTGACTCACGACCCCTGCGCCTCACACTCTGACCCCGTTCCTCAATAGCTCGTCAGATTACTGCACCATTACCAAGACGATACCATGTTCAACTCTCACCTTCACATTACAGTTTATTCCCCGCCTTCGTACGTCATTCTCAGCTGACTGAATACACTCACAGTTGACTGAATGAACTTACAGCTGACTGAATAGCTCACAGCTGACTAAATAAACTCACAGCTGACTAAATAAACTCACAGTTGACTGAATAAACTCACAGCTGAATAAATAAACTCACAGCTGACTGAATAAACTCACAGTTGACTAAATAAACTCACAGATGACTGAATAAACTCACAGCTGACTGAATGAACTCACAGCTGACTGAATAAACTCACAGATGACTGAATGAACTCAGACTTACAGCTGAATGAATGAACTCACAGCTGACTAAATAAACTCACAGCTGACTGAATAAACTTACAGCTGACTGAATAAACTCACAGTTGACTGAATGAACTCAGAGCTGACTGAATAAACTCACAGCTGACAGAAAAAGCTCCCAGTTAACTGAATGAACTCTCAGCTTAGTGAATAAACTCACAGCTGACTGAATAAACTCACAGCTGACTAAATAAACTCACAGAACTGACTCACAGCACTGAATAAACTCACAGTTGACTAAATAAACTCACAGATGACTGAATAAACTCACAGCTGACTGAATGAACTCACAGCTGACTGAATAAACTCACAGATGACTGAATGAACTCAGACTTACAGCTGAATGAATGAACTCACAGCTGACTAAATAAACTCACAGCTGACTGAATAAACTTACAGCTGACTGAATAAACTCACAGTTGACTGAATGAACTCAGAGCTGACTGAATAAACTCACAGCTGACAGAAAAAGCTCCCAGTTAACTGAATGAACTCTCAGCTTAGTGAATAAACTCACAGCTGATTGAATAAGCTCACAGCTGACTGAACAAACTCGCAGCTGACTAAATAAACTCAAAGCTGACTGAATAAACTCACAGCTGACAGAATAAGCTCCCAGTTAACTGAATTAACTCTCAGCTAACTGAATACTCACAGCTGACTGAATAAGCTCACATTTAACTGAATAAACTCATCGCTGACTGAATAAACTCACAACTGATTACATAAACTCACAGCTGACTGAATAAACTCAAAGTTAATTTAATTAACTCACTACTGAATGAACTCAGAGTCACAGTTGACTGAATAAACTCAAAGTTAATTTAATTAACTCACTACTGAATGAACTCAGAGTCACAGTTGACTGAATAAACTCACATCTGACTTAATAAGCTCACAGTTGGCCGAATAAATCACAGTTAGCTGAATAAACTTAAATATTATCCTAAAAAAAACTGTAGAGACGAAGTTAAATAAAAATAAATATTCCATTAAAACTCTTTATGTGAATCAGTTTCCTCTATTTGTATTCGTGAGAAATCTTAAACCTATAAACTGAAATTGATGTCAGAATGGATTATACATTGTTTCAGCTGGAGGCACGAGTTAGCACGAGCAGCCATACTACCTGGCCTCTACCTCCCTCCCAGCCACACCCCAACAGGTGAGTGACTCTGCCCCCAACTTACACATTTATACAATTGCGCGCAAACACACACCACACCACACCACACACACACATTCATACATCCACAAACTCGCACATTTGCATACACATTCTTGCACGTGTACACTCACAAACTTACACATCACACTAGCTGGCTCACATGCACATATTCGCTTCACATCCCTGCAATAGTGCTACCAATTTGGCGGATTCCCTCGCTAATTCACACACACACACACACACACACCCACACACACACACACGCTTCCACAACCGGAGCCCTAATATTCACACAACCACAGTCTAAAACAAACTTGCACACATTCACATCCTCAAACACGTATGTATACATTATGCCACAATGTTTGGGGCGTCAACAGCTCGCTTCTTACACAACTGAGTGGAAGGAAGAAGTAAAGTGTGTTTCACGATCATTGTCTCAATATTATTACTGGAAACTATTACAGATAAGAGAGGAAAATGCAGCCATGTTTCATTACTTGAGTAAAGAATAAGTGACAAAAGTGATTTCAGGTGAATAATTTTGTTGGAACAGAGTAGAGTGGGTTGATTATCCAATACAAATGTGATTGACACCAACATTAGGAAAATCAACCAAAAAATAGGCTTCTTACACTTTTAGATCTAAACCTTGTGGGTAATTACCGAAAATTGGTACATGTTATAACGTAATTAGAATCGGTGTATACAAAGGTTGGAAATTAATATTATTTTTACAGCTGTGTCCTTGGAACCATTCATCGTCTTCTTGGCTGTCCGCTGTCAGCCTCCTTAACAGATTAAGATTTATGCAGCAATGTGAGGATTCCAACCCACGTGTTCCTGAACCATCAACTCTGTATAATGAACTAACACTGGACCACCGACCAAACCTCTCATACACCACTTTAAAGAATAGTTCCGTTCTCTTAATAGAAAACCTCTCAGGTAAAACAACTTCAACATGACACATTTTACGAATGAGTAATAATTTGGCTTTTTAGACGCCACTGATCGTCGTCAAAGATTCATTTTTTTCTTATTTCTGGAAATATAAACGACGTATTGTTGTCGGCGAAGCGTTAATATGCAACAATGTTTAACACTTGAATCATTTCCTCGTCTGGTTTATGGTGTGAGTCCGTCCGTCGCTTCGTGATGACACGTAAATGATAATTACACCGACACGAAGCCATCGTTCTTGTGACTAACTTGGAGGTCAGGCGATACGCTGCACCACGCGGGGTTCCTTGAGATGGTTTTATAGTCTCAAGAAAAACCCCAAGTTCAACCTTGGATGAGAGTTAGTCCGAATGACTTGTAGACAATAACATATGATACTATAAAACATTTACGTTTGATATCTATTCGTCAAAGAGCATTTGTGTAAACAGTTATATAGTAATTTACAACACATATAATTACACACACAACAGAAACCTATTTCTCCATTTACGTTTTGTCTTGGCAATGAGTCTTCACAATGGCACAAATATCGTATTTAGTTTTCATTTATATGTATACAATTTTTTTTATATTTAGGTTTTGTCTCTAACGTAGAATATAACTTCACACGTATACGAAAACTCGTTTTTCCTTCTCAGGTGTGTGCGTGTGTGTGGGTGTGTGCGCGTGTGCGTGTGTGTGGGTGTAATAATAATAATAATAATAATAATTAACGGTTTATTGAAAGAGCTTGGCAGCCAGAAGGCTGAAAACATACAGTTACATATTTGGGGAATGGGTTACGAATTACAAATGATATACAAGTAACATAAGTGACACAAATAAGACATATAATAACTAGATGGGGAAAAGCTCAAACTACAGTTCATTTCAACATAGTGACAGTGCAAGGAGCAGTGTTTACCGGGAGTGAATACACTGATTTATTACAAGTTATTGATAATTTTTACAATGGTTGGGACTGGGCTGTTCTTATAGCGATCAGTTCGTGCACGTATGGGCTGGATGCGGTTGTGGTGTCGAACAGCTATTCTCGGACTAGGGATCTCAGGTGGTAGTAGGAGCCGGTGTCGGGGATGGTGTAGAAGCTTCTTACCAAATTTGCAGATGAGGTCGTGGTGATGGTCAGTGAGAGTCGAAAGGGTCAGTGTGTTGAGCGCTTCTTGATATGTGGAGTAGGAAGGGGAGAGAATAATCTTGCATGCCCTCTTTTGCGTGTGCGTGTGTGTGGGTGTGCAGTGATACTGAAACGTTGTACTAAAATTTCATTAAAGTTAAAACCCAATCATGCATTTAGATCTTCACTCTTATAGGTATTAATACTTGTGAGAAGGTCAGGTATACCATGAGGATAATGACGAGGTCGGCGACCTCTTTGTTGTACCCAGAGCCAGGTGTGTGTTGCTGCCAGGTGTGTGTTGCTGTCAGGTGTGTGTTGCTGCCATGTGTGTGTTGCTGCCAGGTGTGTGTTGCTGCCCAGGTATGAGTTGCTAACAGGTGTGTGTTGCTGCCAGGTGTGTGTTACTGCTAGGTGTGTGTTGTTGCCAAGTATGTGTTGCTGCCAGGTGTGTGTTCTTGCCAGGTGTGTGTTGTTGACAGGTATGTGTTGCTGCCAGGTGTGTGTTGCTGACAGGTGTGTGTTGTTGACAGGTGTGTGTTGCTGACAGGTGTGTGTTGCTGACAAGTGCTCATTAGATAGCGGAAGATAAATGAACGAATGTGTGTGTGTGTGTGTGTGTGTGTGTCTGTCTGTCTACAAGCTCATACATAGGTGTGCGTGTATGTATAGCGAGCACGCATTTATAAAAACACTCAAATAATCCCTAACCTTATCACAGCTCAAAAGACTTTATATTACAATTACACATCGTCCCTGTACACAAGAAGCTTTACCTGGGTCACGACACACCTGCCACTAATCCCTTAACCACGATGAGTCTCCCCCCTGAGTCACTCCGGTACTGTGACTACAGTCCAGCACATCAGCTGTTAATTTATCCTCACCCACAATGGCGTCGACCCTCTAATGAATCGACCTTCTGAAGCAATTTACATTAATTTATTTCAGAAGGTTTGGTAGAGAGGGGGGAAGGGAATGACTCACATACAAGCTAAGGTAGTGGAGGTGTGTGGAGCCTTATGGAAGTGTTTGGAGCTTATAGAGGTGTTTGAAGTCATGTGGAGGTGTGTGGAGCCTTGTGGATTAGCTAAGTTAAGTACATTTACCACCTGATAGTCCTCGATTAATAAAATACCAGCCATTTCTATTATAAGATCAATATAAGTTAATATAATAAAGTGAAATTAAAAACCATCAATATAGCTCCAGCCTTGACTCAGAATAAGATATTGTCCTCTGGAATCGCGCAGCAAATCATGGAATATATTGTTTTCTCTCTGCTGGAGCGTAAAAGGACAACCTCTACCGTAAGGAACTATCCAAGCAACAAGTATTAAAAATTTACAATGCAGAAAACTCACGATGCAAATTACAAAATAACGAGGGTAGTCAAGAATTGGTTTATAAGCTGCGTCAGTGTGAGTTAGTCGGCGGGAAACTATGTAAAAAAATTATATCAGCGGGTAAGTCAGGCTGTCGATTCAAAGAGCTAAAAACAATTTTTCCTGTCCACTGGATCAAAAGGACGGTCACCTTCCTGCGTTAAAAACTGTCAAGGCAACATAGGCGTCACGGGTGGAGAGATTCCTGGTAAATCAGTTCATGGTTCTTAATCGTTGTGTCACGCACCGGGACACATCACCACCACCTAGCCCAGTTCCTTCTCCCACAAGGTATTGGTTTCTAGGAATATCCCAAAACTTAATGAACTATACCACTATACCCCATAAAAGTAGTTGTCCTCACTCACACGACTAATGAATAGGCAAACAAGGTGATCTGAACAATACGATTATGTACTTGTAATTTTAATGAAAGTAAATGAGTAGCATGAATAGCGATCGATGTTTTTGGTGCCGGACACAACCATGGAAGTTTCTCTGCCTTTAGCAGCCAATGGATATAATTACAAAATTCCTCAACGGTAACTTAAAAAGCAGAGATATTCACGGCAGGGCTCCCCTCCTCCTCTACACCCCCTACCCCGACCTCACCCTACTCCCCCATACCCTCTCTGCCCTCAACCTACTCCCTACTCCCCCATACCCTCTCTGCCCTCAACCTACTCCCCACTCCCCCATACCCTCCCTGCCCTCAACCTACTCCCCCTTACCCCCCCTCCAACACGTCCTCACCTTACTTCCTCAGTCAGTTTTTAGCAACAGAGACCCTGGTTTTAACCCTGAGATTCACATAAAGAAAAGAAGGAAAAAAGATGTACGCTCAGGAAAAACACATTTACTAACTCTGGGGACCAAATGTCATTTCCCACCATTTATGAGTGAAAATATATGAAATAATTGACACACACACACACATATAACCAGCGTCATAGCAATATTCCTAGAACACTAACTCACGAGGAGTTAAGAGAAATTTGTTGAAAATTAACAAAGTCTCCCATAAACAAGAGGTAATTCTCACAGGACTTGTAACAGCACTTTAATCCTCCCTCCCTCTCCTACACCAAGGACTCCAGAACAATAAGGTGTAATCCCATAATGAACGAGGATAAGCTGGAACGACAAAAAAGGAGAAAGAAATATGAGGATAACGTGATAATTGCGATGAGGGTGAAGGAAGTGAGGAATTATCTCTGACGTCACCAACAAAGCGAGTGAAATTTTGTTTTTCAGTCATTTATTATTCCGTAAACAACAATAAAGAACACTCTTACCGCTACTCGATATTGGAAGTCTTTGGTGAATAGGAATATACCAGCCTATAGTAAAGACACAGGTACACTATAAATATATCTTTACAATTGGGCCCGATACATTTCAAAATGAACACTACGACTCCTGTTGTCTCGGTAGGGTTGTCAAAATCCTTCGTCCATTGTGTCATATTGTCTAATACAAAATTGTAAATATACTTTTTTGAGAGATTAATGTACAGGATTATGTCACATTGCCTTCCGCATATAGAACATAAGTGTCACAAGTTAATGGATTCTCAGCAAAACTGTACGTCAAGTAGATTACATCTTTTTGTTATGATTAATGTTTAGTACCAAACATAATGTGTCATAAACCTGGTGTTACCTGGCCAGATACACCCTCAGGCTATACATGTGTCCTGGGCCTGGTGTTACCTGGCCAGATACACCCCCAGGCTATACATGTGTCCTGGTGTTACATGGCCAGATACACCCTCAGGCTATACATGTGTCCTGGGCCTGGTGTTACCTGGCCAGATACACCCTCAGGCTATACATGTGTCCTGGGCCTGGTGTTACCTGGCCAGATACACCCTCAGGCTATACATGTGTCCTGGGCCTGGTGTTACCTGGCCAGATACACCCTCAGGCTATACATGTGTCCTGGGCCTGGTGTTACCTGGCCAGATACACCCTCAGGCTACACATGTGTCCTGGGCCTGGTGTTACCTGGCCAGATACACCCACAGGCTACACATGTGTCCTGGGCCTGGTGTTACATGGCCAGATACACCCTCAGGCTATACATGTGTCCTGGGCCTGGTGTTACCTGGCCAGATACACCCTCAGGCTATACATGTGTCCTGGGCCTGGTGTTACATGGCCAGATACACCCTCAGGCTATACATGTGTCCTGGGCCTGGTGTTACCTGGCCAGATACACCCTCAGGCTATACATGTGTCCTGGGCCTGGTGTTACCTGGCCAGATACACCCTCAGGCTATACATGTGTCCTGGGCCTGGTGTTACCCGGGCCAGACACACTCCTCACACGCTATACATGTGTCCTGGGGCCTGTGTTACCTGCCAGATACACCTCAGGCTATACATGTGTCCTACCTGGCCAGATACACCCTCAGGCTACATATGTGTCCTTGACCTGGTGTTACCTGGCCAGATACACCCTCAGGCTACACATGTGTCCTTGACCTGGTGTTACCTGGCCAGATACACCCACAGGCTACACATGTGTCCTGGGCCTGGTGTTACCTGGCCAGATACACCCTCAGGCTACACATGTGTCCTTGACCTGGTGTTACATGGCCAGATACACCCTCAGGCTACACATGTGTCCTTGACCTGGTGTTACCTGGCCAGATACACCCTCAGGCTATACATGTGTCCTTGGCCTGGTGTTACATGGCCAGATACACCCTCAGGCTACACATGTGTCCTTGACCTGGTGTTACCTGTCTGAGGAAACGATATACAGAGAGCGCAGTCAATGAACTGAGTACAAACAAGAACACTGGGAATGGATACCAAGGATCGTGTGTTTATTAAAGTTATCTGGCTAAACGTGTGGACTTACCTGACAACATCTACGACGACAACAACGACGACAACTACAACGATAAACCGACAACAACTACGACAACAACGACGACAACAACGACGACAACTACAACGATAAACCGACAACAACTACGACAACAACGACGACAACTACAACGATAAAACGACAACAACCACGACAACAACGACGACAACTACAACGATAAAACGACAACAACGACGACAACAACGACGACAACAACTACGACAACAACGACGACAACTACAACGATAAAACGACAACAACCACGACAACAACTACGACAACAACTACGACAACAACTACGACAACAACGCTGGGATGTTGACATTAACTCTCTGTTGTCTTTGTATATAGACAAGCTTAAAATCACATTGTGAAAGAATAAGGACCAAGCGGTGCTGAAAGACGCCGGAGCAAACAATAAAAAAAAGGAAATAGAGTAAACGACAAAAAACAAATAGAGAGGAGCAACACACTGAGAGAGACAAACAGACACAGTCAAGAGAAAGTGAAATATGCTAATGTGGCGAGGAGTGGCGTTAAAAATGGTGAGAAGGAGTGAAAGTGGCCGGACAAACCCACAGTCTGAGGAGTTGTTTCCCCAGGATGAACAAAGACGCACTACTTAGGAGATGAAACCCTCATCCTGGAGCTGTTTTACTAGGATAAACAAGAACTCGACTATAGTTAAACATAAATTTAATATTATTGTTCTCTTAGAGTATATAACGATACGACTAAAATAACCCCACAGTTAAGAGCTGTTGTTTTACTAGGATGAACAAGGACACCCCCGCACACAACCTCGACAAACGACCCTGTTAAGTTCATCATAAAACTTCCTTGTCTAATTAAAAAAATCCAGGACAATGTGGTTACAGAGATTTCCATGTTGAACCCAAAAACTTAGTGAATAACAACAATAAACAATAAATCTAAGAGAAGTGAGTTTCATAGCATGGTGTCCCGTTAGGGGTAGTGTGGATGGATACAACACACCTGAGGTACGTAAAAAGACACTTCTCATTTGTAAACTCAGGCACCTATGTAAGGCTGCGTACATTCAGAGTACCCCTAGTATCGAATCAGCAACCATTAAGATAGGAGGCGAGTGTGGTATCCATTCAGCCACCGCACTACTGTAAACAAACATAAGATACATTTGGTCACACGTGGTGGTGGTGAGGGTGGTGATGGTGGTGAGGGTGGTGATGGTGGTGAGGGTGGTGATGGTGGTGAGGGTGGTGATGGTGGTGAGGGTGGTGATGGTGGGGAGGGTGGTGATGGTGCGGTGGTGATGGTGGGGGAGGTGATGGTGGGGAGGTGGTGATGGTGGGGAGGTGGTGATGGTGGTGGGGGTGGTGATGGTGGGGAGGGTGTGGTGATGGTGGTGTGAGGGTGGTGATGGTGGGAGGGTGGTGATGGTGGGAGGTGGTGATGTGGTGGGGGAGGGTGGTGATGGTGGGGTGGTGATGTGGTGGGGAGGGGTGGTGATGGTGGGGAGGGGTGGTGATGGTGGGTATGAGGGGTGGTGATGGTGGTGTGAGGGTGGTGATGGTGGTGGGGGTGGTGATGGTGGGTGGGGTGGCTGGATCTTTGCTGGGTACACAACGGGAGGTACTGTACTGTCATCATGGCGTCTCAGCTTTGTCGTTCTCAGCGCCTGTGTTTGGTCTCGTGTCCATCACCTGGCCATCCTGAGTGATTCCTTTCTCTCTCTCCTTTTTTCCTCTCATTCTTTCTCTTCTTTACTCTCTCTCTCTCTCTCTCTCTCTCCTTTTTCCTCTCATTCTTTCTCTTCTTTACTCTCTCTCTCTCTCTCTCTCTCTCTCTCTGCAGATGTTCGATAACTTGTCTAACATCCAGGTATCTTTACATACACTCAAAACAGTTTGATCTAACTCGACATCTTGATGATTTATCTGACAAGTGCCTCCCCAGTCGTGTCTTGAAGATCGCTATGGTGTAGGAATATTCATAGGATCCTCTAAAGTTTACACATATTTATTATGCATGTATTAATTACTCGAATATGACTAACAACAACCTGGAATAAGAAGGTGGAATCGTACCAAAGGACGAGAGGTGATAAAATCATAATTAAGAAGAGGGAGGAAGAGGCTTAGGAGGAGAGGGAAGGAGGGAG
Source organism: Homarus americanus (assembly GCF_018991925.1). Taxonomy (NCBI): domain Eukaryota; kingdom Metazoa; phylum Arthropoda; class Malacostraca; order Decapoda; family Nephropidae; genus Homarus; species Homarus americanus. Next base: position 27,207,243 of record NW_024713129.1, read on the forward strand.
AGAAAGAAGTGAGGTAGGTGAAGAAGGAGGTAAAGGAGGAGGAAGGTAGAGGAGGGGAGAAATGGGAAGGAGAGAAAATTAAAGGCTCATGGTATCGAGAAGGATTTTAAATTGGATAAAATCATAGCTCGATAGAAAGCAGAGGGGTCGTAGATGGTGTTAAATCTGAGTGGGGCCGATGTAACCAGTGGGGTTCCCCAGGAGTTGATGCTAAAACCCCTCTTGTTCATAATCTGCATAAACGATCTGAATACTGGGATCACTTGATGACATAAAAGCAAGTTTGCGGATGACACCAAATAGGGCAACAAATTAATTCAGGGCAGAGATCTCTGAAATGCATTACAGGAGGATCTAAATAAACTGCAAATGGCAAATGGCAAAATGAAATTCAACACCAGCAAGTGCAGCGTACTTAATATTGGAAGAACAAATACTTATAATGTATACAGCCTTAACAACATCAACCTAGAGAAGTCGACTTGTGAAAGAGACCTAAGGGTACTTGTAAGCCCGGACCTACGGCCTAGAAAACAGTGCGTTAATGTTCGAAATAAGGCAAACAGAGTATTGGGGTTTTATATCTAGAAGTGTAAATAACAAGAGTGCAGAGGTCTTATTGCAACTATATCTTGCGCTAGTCAGGCCGCACCTCGAGTAAGCGGTTCAGTTCTGGTGCCCCTATTATAGAATGGATATAAATTCACTAGAGTCGGTGCAGCGAAGAATGACAAAAAT